>NW_009647222.1:5082562-5141360 GCF_000708025.1 Charadrius vociferus
AGATGTCTGGCTGTCATGTAAAAGTTTCAGTGTCCAGTTCCAAAAATTCATGATAACTTTATTTAATATTTTAACACACCAGTGTTTCACTTAAAACAATAGATCTAGTGTTTTTGTAACAGTGATGGTATGGAGATTTAAGGGAAGTAAGGTATGTAAGGATGTATTACCTCCCCTTATACAACTTGCTTCTCTTAGAAGAAAAATGAGAAGAAAAGAAAATTGCTTCACACAGTTCTGCCTTGTGCAGTTACCCCACAGGAACTGGAAGAACAGATTTTTAATAAAATATTTTAGAAGAGTGCCAAGTCATTCCTGAAAGCCAGTTCCTGTCAGAAGTCCTCTTTTCACCTTTGTTGCCCTTTTGCCCTTCTGAGTTCATTGGGATAATGAATAATTCTTATTTTTTCTTTTTTTTTTTTTTTAATTCTGTGTGAGTGGTGTCTAGTATACTCTAAGTAACAACATCAAATCAGTTAAACTGGCCTTGTTTAGCATCAAAAAAAATACAAAGTCCCGAATCCAATATGCTGTAGCACGCTAGCTATTTTGCTGAAAAAAACCCACAATTTTTTGTCATAGATTGACATAATGGAAGAGGTGTTAATATATATTTGCTATGAAGGAAGTTTACAATATGAAAGTGCTCCACAAGGATAGCTTTCAAGCTACTTTTCCTCTGGGCTTTGGCCTTGAAACTCCAAATAATGAGCTATTGAAAAGAACAATGCTGTAACTTGAAAAAATTCTCTAAGAAATGCACTGTCTTAAAAAAACAAACAAAACGCCACCAAACATTCTGCCTCTCACACTCTCTCCTTCACTAAAACCCCTCTGGACAAATAAAAAAGAAAATACTTTCCTCTGCCCATTTCAGGCTACAAACTGGACAACCCCATTGCTTTTTATTTTGGTTAGCAGCTTGGCCTCCCTTGCTCCAAAACTAACCTGAACAAATATTATGCCTTAGATCATTTCAAGAGAAAAAATTCCAAAACAAGCAAAGAAACAATAGACAACAATTTTTTTTTTCCTCAAGGAAAAAAATAGGTAATTAATTATCCTTCTAAGAAGGATAGATAATAATTTGCAGGCACTTTTTTTTTGATCAACAAAAGTACAATTTATATAGATTTTTTAAGTCAGGAAGGAAAAAAGAAACCCATACACAGTAGTTTTGAACGAGCTTCAGCCCTACTGTGCTGTGTGTACACAGTGTAATAATATCCTTAGCAAAACAAGGAATAGTTTATACAGCCCCATGCTGCATAGGAACCCTGTAAATACTGGAATTTTACATAATGTAAAAGTGTCACGCTTTATAGAGGGTATTACATACTTTTGCTACCAGGAACGAAGTTTTGTGGTTAGTAAAAATATTCATCTATAGACCTGTTGCTGGTGTTGAGCAATATTGAATTTTAGAATACTTGTTCAAGTTCAGACCCCTGCGTGTCCCCTGCTAAGCCAAATGCACAGAGAGTGATGGCAGTACTTCCAAGGGTGTTGACCCTTTCCAATTCCTTGTGATGATCCCCCGATACACATGCAGCAAGCGCCTGCTGATTTCATGCTTCCTTTGAAAGGGAAGGGAAACAAAAGGCCCCGTTACATACCCATAAGAGCTCTCAAAATTTGATTAAACTTTGGCTGTGGTGGACGGCTTCCCTGGTAGCTCCAAGGCACAGCTCATGCTGTCCCTTTGGAGGATGACAAAGGTGTCTTCCCTGAATTCCTGGGGGGAGTGCAGTTGCCCACGCATACAGCAGCTTGTGCACAGTGATCCAGCCAGGGACTGGATACGCCTAGGTGTTTCTTGCATGTGATGACTGTTTATAAGTTTTTCTGTCACTTGTGACCTTTTGAGAGCTTCTCTGGAGAGCTCCAGTCTTGTTAAATGCAACAGGGGAAAAAGAACTCTGTGAGGAAAATAAAAAAAGAAGGTTTGCTAATCAAACTCAGTGATCATAGCAAATGCCATGGCTGGCAGAGAACAAGTTCAGGGCTTTGGCAGGTCTCTTGGATCTGCAGGTATCTTGTGATTTTTGAGCATGGACTCTCTGTGGCTAAGAAATTCCTCAGGAAGGCTTGTGCTTTTTGTTTATCTGTCATATTGTCCCTAGAAAATCTATCTAGAAACCAAATATTTACAGCCCCGGTACAAGGCATGGTTGTCTCCAAGGGAATATATTTAAGTGGCTAGAAGGCTGAGGAGGAGGATTGGATCCACTTGTTTGGGGATTCAAGGTATGTGCACCACAGGACTCCCCGTTGGAAAAAGGGCCAGGTATGAGGACTCCATAAAAACAATGTACTTAGAGGCGTATTTACCTGGATGCGTGCAAGCAGTTATGCATGCTTTTTACTCACAACTTGAGCTATCCAGACACAAGCTGCCTCAGGAGGCATTCAGTTAAGCTGCTGTGTTACTGTGTAGGCCAGAATACTCGTTAGCTGGTACCTATGATTGCATTAACATTGCTGCCCTACTTCAGCACAGGACTGGCTCTCCTCCAAGCTGGTGCAGACAGTCAGTGCAACAAATATATGAACGTCTCACACCAACAAGAATCATCGGCCCACAGGAGAGGGAACTGAAGATTCCATGTCTATGTCAATGAACAGCAGGGAAGCACAAACGGTCAGCACCTCTGAAAATCCTGGTACTTATTAAGGTTTCTTATCATGGATCTAGATGCCTCATTTTTGGCTTCCTATCCCTGCTTATGTTGTCTCCATTTCTCACCTGGATAGCTTCACTGTTTTTTCTGAGCAGATCTTTCTGTTTATCTCTTACTAGAATATTTCGCCTGATACTTAACCCAAAACAACTCTGTTACCGCAGTGGAAGAAGAGAGCATCACTGTTCCCAAAGGAACGTTGTCTTCCCACAATTGTAAAAAGATGCTTCTGAGTAAAAACACAAAATAAGCTATGTCTTTTTAATTTAGCACAGCCTCGCGTTACCCTTTCCTGTCTAACATCCTGCCTCATACCACTCTTCTGTCTTTGCCTTCCTGCCTGCAATGATCTACCTCCCGTGAATTTCTGTCATTTGAAGTCTTCCCTATCTTGACACTAACAGTGAGATCACATGAAGTGTGAACGTGACAGACAGATTGTGGAGTCTCAATGTAATGTGTTGCAAACGGAGCATGCTCTGTTGGGTAGCTCAGCTGTGTTTTTAAAAACATAAGAAGTACAGAGTTTTAACATAATACTGAAGAAGACGAATCAAATTAAAATTGTTTTTTATTGTGCTACTTTTTGGCCCCATCTTCAGGAAGAAAATGTGTGGTGAACCCAGCTAGTTAGAAATGTAGGGCACTTTCACACAGTGCATTAGAAACTGAATACAGAAACATTGATGTTTTTACCCTCTTCCGTGAGATATTTGGGGCCCAGGGAGGCAGGGCTATCTACTCTGTGCTTATGCCACACTACTGCCTTAATAAACATAAAGAAAGAGATTCTGGGCTTTGGGTCTGGTCCTCTAGTGTGCCGGTGCCCCCTTAGAAATGCTAAGTGTCATCCCATTCCCACTGGGCTTGAAAGGGAGATCTTCCTCACACAGTAGTGTCTGATCTCCAGACTTAGAGTGGTTACACCCATGTGAGACAGACTGCGGCTATATGAACGTTTTGTTTCCACCCAGTATTTTATGGCATGACAGCAGAATCAGGTGAGTATTTATGAGCTGTGGCTGATGTTATTTTTTCAGGACTGGCACGTGAATCTAAGTACATGTTCAACAGTAGACTAAGATACTCAAGTCAGTAGATGTTAGGTCTTTTATAGCCCTCACATGTAGTACCACTTTGAGAATTACTTCATTTTCCCTTATTTTTATTTTTTCAAATGCTGAATAAGAACAATATTCTTTCAGTATAAACTGCATTGTTAACTTCCAAACAGAATTTCTGTAAGTACATTGTGGATTTATTATAATACTGGGCTTTGGATTTCACTCTACGGAGGGTGTATTAATTATGTAAAGCAGACCAAAATTTAGCAATGCTAATGGAGCTCAATCTATTAAAAAAATCTGAGAGAAGTCTTGGGACTTTGGGCTGTTGCTCCTATACTTTTGAGCTGGCTCGGAGATGAAGCAATAAATCTCTTGAGCTCTTCAAGTGCTGGGTTGAACATCATGTGCTCTTGATAATTTTAAGGATGGTTAAGTGGAGATAGACATCGCAAAGTTTCCACAAATAAGACCTTCATTAGCAAGCTGAGATGCCAGAGTTGGAAGACATGTGAAGGAATTACCATGGTCCTGAGGAAGGAAACTGACCCAGTTCCAGAAGGTAGTGATGTAGAGACAGAGCATTTGGTTTCATCAAACAAGATGGGTAAACCTCTGGGAGAAGAGTTTCCAAATTTTAGAGGTCAATCCAGTTAATTTTTATTTTTAAACCTAAAAAGTTTTGGTTCAAATTAAAATCATAGAAATCCTATGGCCAGAGTAGTTCAGGACTGGATGTTATGGGAAGTAGTCACTTTCGAGCTCGTATTCTGAGTCTTTTTGTAGTAAACGGAGAAGGAAAGAGGAAGGTACATAGTACCAGGATTGTCTCATTTGATCCATTTTAGATACTTATTTAAGGATGAAATGAATCACACCTTAGAGAAACACTTTCCAATGAGGATTCTAGGTAAGTGTCTCAAATATAGGCATATGTATTTGTACAGAGGTATCCCACTGCAGATTGTGATTGATATAGATTTTCTGTAGTATTTTTCCATAGTTTAGACTTTTGGACAAAACTTTCTGCCCCACTCTCTCAACTGGAGAGTTGTTTTCTGAATGTTCACTATGGAATACAACATTGCCTATAAAACCACCAGGAAAGAAAAGCAAATCAAAATCTATTCAAACAGCTCTCTAAAAATCAAGTGAAAATTGTGCCTTCACAAAATGTGTTGGTCTAATGGATATTCTAAAAAAGGAATATTTCTTGATTAGTTTAAGCAAGTAGCTCTCAACAGAGATTCTTCTACAACTCTATTAGCAAGAAACAAAGAAATAGAAAGTTTAGGAATCCTATAATACAGATGTTAGAATGCTGTGTGTGTTCCACATCTATGTTATAGGTAAACACAATATGTATATAATTGAAATGTGTTTTCTGTTTCTTTTTTTTAATTTAATATTATCTGGAAAATACTGTCCACTTGCTTAGTAGAGAACCACCTAAACCAACTCTAATTTGTTGAAGTGGTAGAAATTTTTAAGTGCAACCTCCCACACATGTACCCATTCATATTCTTCATCGATGCTAATTTATACTTCCACCTAGAAAACAGTACTTTTCCCCTCACATACCTCAGATAACAAAGATGATAAGCTACTGAAAAATAGTGTCCTTTTTTTTCTTTTTTTCCTAATGGTACTTCCTTTATATGTATGTTTCTAGGATTACACCAGGACAAACTTGCTCCAAGGCAACCATACTAACTCCTGTGTGTTTTCTAACTCTTCAGTGTTTGACTTTGCATCCTTAATGTTATATAAGGTCAGTTCTGCATGTAATATACATCCTGCTGACAGTCTGAGTGCTTGCTGAGTAGCTCCCACACACTGGTTCCTGGCCAGTGAGTGAATGAGCCACTTCTTTTTTATGCTCCAAACTCCTTTAAGCTCCCACTCCTTTCTCATCTCTCAAGGCGATGTAGCTGGCTGACAAGTAAGAGGTCTTGGCCTCCCTGCGGCGTTCTCGCCAGCTGAGGTTATGTGCAAGCAACAATTTACATTTTGTCAAAAGCAGAGAGGTGATTTTATGATGTTTTGAGAGAAATGTAAAAATGTGAAGTAGTTCAGCTTTTGTTACTTGTGGAGCGGGGTTAAAAGCCCAGTAGGTGCCATGTATCGCTCTAGTACGCAGCTGGTTCAAACTGAGGAGCATCCATCACCACTCCAGTACCAGCACTGCGGCTTCATCACCCTCCCAGATGGGACCAATCAGTACCACAGATTTCTATACCCTGATTAGTCTTTGCTTTTTCACCTCTGGTTTCTTTTATCACTCATAACGTGCTCTCTGTGTTTCTGATAGCTGGGACATTTGCACATGTGTTGCCTGTTATTTGAGAAGCAACTTCAGTGGGAAAAATCTCAGTCCTGGCTGAAGGAAGGCCTCCACACAGCATCCCCACTGTGGCTGAGTTCTTGTAGGGGCTGTGCTCCCCTTGAGAAGAGGAGGAGGAAAATGCTTTGCCAGGCTGCAGTGTTATCTGAGGGATGTGAGGTGGGGCAAGACTTGATCTTTTCGAGCTGAGTTTGATTTTTGGAAGGACAATCGTCCCAGGGCCCTGAGGAGGTCTGAGTGCCCCTGCCTGCCCCCTGGGACTCCCCGCACTCTGCCCATGACCCAGGACCCCACTTCAGCCCCCCTGGGGCTAACATAGAATCATAGAATGGTTTAGGTTGGAAGGGACCTTGAAGATCATCTAGTTCCAACCCTCCTGCCATGGGCAGGGACACCTTCCACTAGACCGGGTTGCTTCAAGCCCCATCCAGCCTGGCCTTGAACATCTCTGGGAACAGTGCATCTACAACTTCTCAGGGCAACCTGTTCCAGTGTCTCACCACCCTCATAGTGAAAAATTTCTTCCTGATATCTAATTGAAATCTATCCTCTTCTAGTTTGAAGCCATTGCCCTTCATCCTATCACTACAAGCCCTTGCAAAAAGTCCCTCTCCCACTTTCCTGTAGGCCCCCTTCAGACACTGGAGGGCTCCTATAAGGTCTCCCCAGAGCCTTCTCTTCTCCAGGCTGAACAAGCCCAATTCTCTCAGCTTATCCTCATATGAGAGGAGCTCCAGCCCTCTGATCATTTTCATGGCCCTCCTCTGGACCCGCTCCAACAGGTCCATGCCCTTCTTGTGTTGAGGACTCCAAAGCTGGACGCAGTACTCCAGGTGGGATCTCACTAAAGCAGAGTAGAGGGGTAGAATCACCTCCCTCGACCTGCTGCCTGTGCTTCTTTTGATGCAGCCCTGGATGCAGTCCCTGCCCCAGCAGCACTGCAGCAGGACCGGTCTCCAGCTCCCCACAATCCCGCCCTGGCCTTAGGGCCCCCAAGCCAGGCCTGCCCACGAGCCCATATCCTGGCTCCTCATCAGCCCACCCCCAGGGATGTGCCCTATGCCCAGGGCTGGGTCTGCCCCCAGTGCCCCCCTCTGTCCTGCTGCTGGCTGGGGTGGTGGGATGGGCCCTGGCTGCCAGGGCCTGCCTTGTTGGCCTGGGGGACACACCCATAGCTCCCAGACCCCAGGGAGCCGCTGGCCCATGACCAGTTGGCCCAGGCCATCTTTTTGACACTGGTGGATTAGCCACCATGAATGCAGGTGGGTAGGAAAGTCCTCTTGACCTAAGTGCAGATCAGAGACATCCACTGCAATTCCCTCATCCACAAATCCACTCATTTTATTTAAGGTCAATCAGGCAGGTAGGACTTACTCTTGGCAAATCCATGCTGACTGTCCCCAGTCCCTTTCCTCTCTTTATTCTGTTCAAAAGTGGTTTCTGAGAGGACTTATGCCATGATTTTTACAGGGACTGAAGTGAAGCCGTTGAGCCTATAGTTTCCCAAATCACTCTTTTGACTCCTCCAAAGAGGAGTCCCGAAAGGACCATTCTTTTTTTGAAGATGGGTATAAAGTTTGCTTTTCTCTAGTCATTAGGACCTCCCCTGATCTCTACGAGCTTGCAAAGACAATAGAGACAGGCCTTACTGTGACGCTGGCCAGCTTCCTCAACACCCTCAGACAAAGACTGACACATGTTGAGTTCTCACAATTAACCCCTGACTCAGCCTGCACCTACTGCTGGTGTTTCCTTTCCTCCTCGAACCTTGCCTGTAGAGACCTGAAAGACCTTGTTGGTAGAGATGGGGACAGACAAGACTCCTATTTGTCCACTGTCACTGAATCACCTACTCCTTTCAGTAATGGGCCCTTATTTTCCTTGTTCAGCCTTCGGTTTTTGGTAACTACATTCCCCAGAGGTTTCTCAGGAAAGCTCAGGGGTTTTGAGCTAGACCGTCCCTCTAATTTCAGCTGGTGAAGTGTCAATGTCTTTATTTTCAGAGTCTTTGAGTGCTTTTTTTTTTTTTTGGAATCTCAGCAATGCCTTTAACCTACTTTTACATGACTGTATGTAAAAGAATTGCTATGCTATCTCACAGCAGCATTCTGAATTGATTTAAAGGGATTTCAGAGCCTCAGCCATAAATGTCGTGAAAGTGTTTATACTGCAAACATTTTCTTATAGTGTACCTATTCCAGAGCCACAATCCAAATTCTGCCTGTGGAAAAAATGTTTGATGACTTCCAGAAGGAAGTTGTCTGTAACTATACGTTTCAATGTGTGCATTCAAACAATACAAAATATAAGATTTTTTCAAAACCAAAAGTGGTTTCAGAGTTCTTCTTAAAGATGGGATATATAGTTCCCACGTATGCACTTGCTGAAACATATATCGTCATGTTTTCCTGTATCTTCATAGAGTGCTTAGCCTGATAAGCTGTTGTTCTGTTTAAAGTCTTTGCTTCTTCCATATACAAGAATTATCTCATTATTGTCTATGTGGGCACCTGTTCCAAATTACTTCTAATGACCTTAATTAGGCTTATTTAAAATTTGCAATTATTGCTTTTCAGCCTTTATTTAGAATAAGATTCCTGTGAACTTGTCAGAAATTTCAGGAGTTGTGAACGAAGTTCCATGCACTTAAAACTGCTGTAGCAGCTATAAACAATATGCACTACTCCCGTAATGTTCTTCAAGTTGCAATAAATTTGTTTCTCTGCTTGCCTCAGTGATTTAACTGCTTGAAGTTAAAATTTTAAACTACCTACCTCTTTACTAAATCATTGCCAAAAATTAGTGTGATAACTACCTTCTTAACAGTCAAAGAGTGCAGCCAAAACCAACAAATCTGTTCACTAAAGGAAAACATGTACACATTGATATAAACTGTAAAAACATGTTACCAACTCTTTTCTTAAATAGTCTTGGGTTTTTTTCTTCCTTTAAAAATGCTAGGCTGAAAATCATCTTGTCTTTTCTTTTCATGGGTAGTCACGTGTATGACAGTGGGCCCATTTTCAAAAACCTATGGAGTCCATACATGCTGACAGAAGAGGCATATTTTATTATTGGTCAGTCATTTAATCAGCCTGACCCTTGTTGGTTCCCTTCCTTTTGTGCACAGTTCTCTCCTTAGTGTTAAAGAGCAAATTTGGAATGGGAATCGTGGAGGTCAAGTTTTGATCATGCCTTCAGCTGAAAGGAGAGCCTGCTGTAAAATATTGCTTCTGTCTTGTCATATATCCCTTATTTCCTGTACATCAAACACTTTGTAGACTGTGGAAACTCAACTTTCAACACTTCATTGACAGAACAGGTCTCTACCCTTTAAAGGACAGAACAAGACCAGCAGGCCTTTGTGGTCCTTCCATCCCTCTTTATGTTCCTCTGGTTTCCTTTGCCCATCCCCATTGATGAGAGGGGAACCGAGGCCTCGATGACAGGGCCCTTACTTCAGGCATAAGGAATGTGGCTCTCAAAGTTCAGCCAAGTATGAGCTACCAAGATACAATGCTGTCTTAAATTGTAAACTTTCAGATGGCAGCACCTTACTCCATATATCAACACAATGCAGACCTGTTCTTTACTGGAGAATGGAGGCAATACCACAGAAATACTGATAGTACCAAAAATTTACCAGAATTAGATAGTATGTATCTTTTGTTACAATTCTGTGAATGACTCTGTGAGGCTGAAGAGGAATGAACTAAGCCTCTTCTGTAAGCAAAAGTTTCTGATAGAGTCAGCAGTAGTTTTATCTCCACCCTGATTAAAGAAACATGATCTTAGTAAATGTTTCTTGTTGATTTGAGCTAGTTTATAATCTTGCTCAGCTAAGTATCAGAGCACTTCAATGTTTCTCTCAAGCTCATGGATGAGGAAGAATGCCAGGGAGTGAAACTGGGTCGCCAGACAAACTTTTGTGTGTTGAAGATATTTCGTGTATTAGTTTCATTTGATTATCTGACTAATAGTCAGCACTCAATAGTAGGTTATATATATTTCAAATTCAAATGACTAATTGGTAAGTAAGTTATTCTAATGGACCCTGTTTTCACTTTGACATAATTGCCAAACTTCAAGAGTATAACTTGCAACGAAGAGTATTTTTTTCCAGGATCAGGAATTACAGTAACTTTTCAAAATGCAGAAAAGTTACTATTGAGAAATTTGCTTGGGGATTAGAAATACACTGTGGTTTTGCACATTTACTGTGGGACATGGTCAGCATCAACTTGGGGGCAGCAGTAATTCCTAGTGGAGTACCGGGTATCATTATCTTTTGGTTAGCCTTCTGGTTTTATAATTCCTTTAAAAATGAATCCCCGCACAGTTTCTTTCCAGGAAAGTGTGATGTTTCAGACAGATGTAAGAAGCTGTTTCACAGTAGCATTTGCTACATGTTGCTTATATTTCTTTTTCTCATTTGAGTCAAGGAGGAGTTAAACAGCCTTTTTTCAAGGTGATAGTATATGGTGATTTAACCCTCTGTATCCTGCGATTTGTGCATCTTTCCTACCATCTGATGCCTATGGGGCACAGCATGCCTTTAGTTTATTCATTACAAAAGTCTTTCTATTTTTATATAGCATCTTTTGATCTTAAAAGAATGTATTTTACATACCTGAATTTTAAAACCAAGGTGTTTATGCCTTTACATCACTGAGAATTCTTAAAAACAAATGTTTCCTATGTGCATTACAGCTCAGAGATAAAAACTACTAGGTAGCAACTACTGCCAGTAAAACATTCCATCTTTAACAAAGGTTTTCTCTAATGGTGACAGCAATTACAATGTTACATTTAGGTATATGTCAGGACTTTGAAATCTCAGACAAATTTCAGCTATACTATCACTCGAGATATTTAGATTTCAGATTTTTTTGTTTAGGATGATATATCTGACCATGTATTTTTCATGGTGATTAGACCAAATAAATATGAGATAGAAGCATTTTTTTACCATCTCAACATGTTGGTAAATAGCATGGTGTGAAACAGATGGATGTTCTCACTTGTTTAATAAATGAGTAAATAATAAATTTCTCTGCATATGCAAGGCTTCCAGCTCAACTTTGTGGCACTGCAGCATAGTATAGTGTACAGGGCAGAATAGGGATATCTATCTGCCTAGCTTACTGGGAAAATAATGAAAAGGAATAGCCAGTTTATGCTGAAGAAAACAGAAGTGATCACCTCGAGAGGGAAGGAAGCCAGAAAAAATCTCTGGAGGTATCAGAGTTGGTGAGAAGCAGTATGATGGAATATTTCTAGTAAGTTTTCCACTGAGAGATATTTGACTATGATGTGTTGAATTATTAGCTTGATAAGTTAGTATTATTTACAGATAATAATGTTTCATAGGAAAATACATCCCGTTTAGAGAGAGAAAAAGTCAGAATTCTTGTAAGTTTGCTCTTTTTATGAATATTTTTTTAATTATAAGTTCTCTCTGGTTTTATTTTCTTATTTCAAATTTCATGGAGTAACAAGTCTGCCTGTGGGTTTTTCACACAGGACTTGTTACCAAAGTGATAAAACACAGGGCACTGCAGTTCAATTCCTGCCTGTTAAAGTTTAATCCTTAGCCACTTAGGTGTTCTGTTACATGCTTTGGACTACTGATACCATAAAGCTACATGGCATCTATTAAAATTAAATTGTAACGGACTGATAGAATATGTCTGAAACACCAGGTAGGGTTAAGACTTCGAGAATGTTAATGTGAATAATTACTGCCCCAGGCAAGTCAAGTGTCTCTGTTCGCACCATTGGCCTCAGTTCAACTGAAGGCCTGAAGAGCTCATGGCTGGACTGAGCTGCTCCGCAGGATGCTCTTGGGAACAGCTGTACTTTTGTGAGAGCTTCCGACGACACTTTGTCATTAAAACAAACAATCAAACCCAAACTCCACAAATCTATGAATAACCTAGAATATGAGACATCAGTGGGGTCCAACAAAGGAATTCAAGTTTAGAACTGAGCTGCTAAATCAGGACATATCACAAAGGGCTCTGGCTATGTATTCAAAGCTGTATAGTTGTATACAAGAAGATACTCAGTGAAATCCAGTGAAGATTACAGTAGTAGTTATTAGACTACACCGGTACCCAGAATTTTAAAATAATTAATTAAAAAAAAAAAAATCAAGCAAAATATGATCACCTTTACAGCTTCAGCAGCAGCAAAGATATTGGGCAAGGTATACAAGGTATTGGACAGTATTAACTGCAGTGAACTGGTGTGTGATGAACTGAATGCTTAGAGATGTTATGCAAGGTGGACCATTTAGAAATATACGGCTTTCCCTTCTGCTGAAAGGTTTATTTGTTTTGGGACTTGAGAATACAGTTTAGGTTTCTGTTTTTAAAGCCTGAAGATATTGGGATGGAAGTACTGCCTTCCAGAATGCTCCAAAAGGAAGCAAATTTTTATGATTCTTTTTTTCCTATTTAGAAGGATATAACATGGAAACCTAAATTAATGGGACTATACTGATCCTTCCTCCCAAAGTATCAGCTATTGGGACTGCATTGCGTGGTGGTGCTCTCAGTGGCACTGATGCCAATACTGAGCAGATATTATGTCTAGGCAGTTGGAATGTTTGCTTTGGTTTTATTTCCAAAACTTGGTCAAGAATAGCTGGCACATGTATGTACACATGTGCCAAACCTACAGGAGAGTGAAAGAACTCCCTGGCAGTTTGACTGCTTTTGTAGCAGGGTTACTTTGTGGCTTTTGTTGGCTAGTTCTTCTTAATCTTTTTTTTTTCCTGCAAACTACTCCAGCAGGATAATCCTTCTAAAATCAATACCATAGCATTTGAGTGGCTGTGAATTTACCAAAAGCCTGGTACCCGAAGAGTACCACTGACAGTATTTTGTTTGATGACATCTGTAACAGGGTAAATAGCTTCTTTTAAAGATGTGCCCAAGTATCAAAGCCCTGTCAGGAATGAAATGGCACACATTGCTTAGGACAAATATAGAGTCCTGTTTCCCAGCTTTCAGTCTTAAACAGAAACTTGAATTGCACTCTGGCCTCAAAGGAGTAGAAACAGACTAATGGTATAACTCTTAGAAAGAGATTTTTGGGTAAGGGCTGGATTCAAATGAGTTGTCTGTAGCTGAAAGTTTTCCTTCCAAACTGAATTGAAAAGCACTATTGCCTAACCCTAAGGAAAGTGGAGAGGAGGATTGTTCATTTGGGTGAGTTTCTCTATTCTTTTGTTTGGTTTCTGTACTAAAGCTTGATTATTCAATTAGAATCCATCTTGTGGAGTTATTAGGCATAATGGGAAGTAAATAGAGACATAAAAACCAGGGCAGTATACAGGACAGAATACAGGAAAGGACACAGTTTAAGGTTCAGACATGAAAGAAAGTGGTAAGAACCACCCCAAGATGCCACTGCAGAACTATGCCAAGCACATTAAAGGGCAGCCTTTTTAAAGCGTGACAGCAAGCTCTTTAAGTGGTGTAACATTTTACAAAAGGCTGCTTGAAGTATCTGTTTGATGCAGAAGACAGAAGTAGAGTACTACAATGAGTCTGGTACAGCCACCAGCCAGGTCAGTCGAACATGCGTTGCCTATTGGAGTTATTGTCTACAGGACAGAATATTATTATTGTTGCTAAGCAGCTTAAATAAATTGAAAGTGAGGCGGCAACAGTGCCGTGAAATAGCATATGCAGTAATTCTGATATGCACTACCACTTTTATGAGCCATGTGCATATTAAGCAATCCAAACCAAACATAGATATTTACACAGTAAAACCATTAAGAATAAGGAATGGCTGCTGATTTCATCTGAGTTTGCTGGTACAGATTCAGGACACCACCATCCTGATGTCAAAAGGAGAACTAGATAATTGTTGAGCAGGACATTACTGGATGAGAAACCACATAATATGTGACCTAGAAAATATGATGTTTTTCCACCCAGCCCTGGAAAACATAAAAGCAGAGCTCCTAAGGCAAAGGACACTAACTGGTGCTTCCAGAAGAAATGAGGAATATTAAAAGTGACTTTTTTATGCTTCAGCTCAGTTTGAGAAAGGATCTTGCTGTGCTCTTTTTGCTGGCTTGTGGGTTTTTTTGGTTTTGGTTTGTGGTTTTTTTATTTTTGAGAACACACCCCAAGACTGTCATTAGTGGAAATACAAGGCTCAGTTTCTAAGAGAAGTAGAGACCCCACTAAAGTCTTAATAAACTGGACTCTTGTGCTGTTGTCTGCTGCCAAACTTTATTATTTGCACAGTCATGGCAAAATTTTGAGAGGTAGAAATGATGTTACTGACAGATGGAATTGTTTCTGTTTGAGGACAGATGCTTTTTATACAGCATTTATTTAAAACTATAGATTTTTTGAATGCTTGTTTATGAAAATCTTAACCAGCAAATTAGCACTTTCTTCATAAAAACATGTTTCCCTCAGTAAAATCTAGTTTTCAAGAACCTCACACACTTATCTAACATACCGCGTAACTAAATTAATTACATAGCCAGGATTTTTAAGGTATTCAAATGTTTTTTTGGGGAAAATAAATACTTCCTGAAATAACTCCAAAAATCCTTGGGCATCCTTTGCTTATAGATGCATAAGTCTCCCCATCCCTTCTAATAATAAAGATAGCACAGCAAAACTCATACAACGAAAATGCATTTTTTGTTGTTCCTACCGCAGGACAGAAGCAAGGTATGGAGGTAACTCAGTCATCCTAAAGGCTGAGCGACCCCATATGAACAGTGGGAGAATAAATAAAATAACAATGGGGATTTATCATAGTTGTCTGGGCTTCGTCTCCCAAGATATAATCCATGCCATGAGTCTGGTTAATGTGCCTTGCAGCTTGGTCTCCTGCATCTAGATTGAATTCTGGAAGATGTCAGCTCTCAGTACCACAGCAGAAGGTAGCCAGATACAAATGCCAACTTTGATAGTGCTGTGCTGCATCAGAAAGGAAATGTAAGTGAAGGAAACATTTCAGCTCAACTGAAAAAAACAACATTGTTCATTTTTTGGTTAAGAAAATAAGTTTCCTTTTGGTTTTCCTAAAAATTTATTTTTAAAAAATGACTTTCACTGCAGAAAATTTCAGTTTTAGGCATACAACATTTTTTGTTACAGGGGCTACTCAGCAGAACATTTCTGTTTGGCTCTTAAAATGATATTCACCTCAAAAAGTAATTCTGTCTCTGGTAAAGTAACATGTCTTAGGTAACATAGCTAGTTGGTACCATTCCTGTAGCAGAAGAAAGATGGCTTTTATGAATTTTAGCTGACATGAACTTCATGCATGACAAACCCAAGATCAGGCTGACATCCTGCTGGCAAATTTCAATAGAATGGGAAGGTGGTTAGGTGTTCTACTATTTTTTCGTTCTTTTGTATGATAAGTGAGGATTTCTATTGTTTTTTAATATAACCTACAAGCCTTGGCTGGCTAAACTTAATTTCAGTGAGAACAGATACCTCTGCCTTTAAGAAAAAAAAACAACTGCCACCAAAGCATACTTGCTCTCTAAATCGAAATAGTAGGACCCAAACAAGGCTTAATATTAAATGAGAATTTCAGTCATAAAGTAAACAGCAATGAATATACATGTCATAAGGAACACCTTAGACATATTTGTGAAGCCCAAGTATGTATCTGCTGTAGACAGTAACTCATCTTCTAGTGACTGTCTTAGAGGTTTCAGCAGCACAAGTGGCTGAAGCCCTGTTGCAAGATGCATCATCAGAGTAATATATAATATGTATGTAGTGTTTATCAGAACATAAATATATAAAAGATAAAACATGCATACAAAAGATAAAACAGGCAGTCAAGTAAACTGTGCTGCCTGAAAGCTAAGCATCTTCAAAGAGATATATTGTAAAGCAAATAATTTCAGAACACAGTAAATGATAATCAGATTTATAAAATAGTTTTGGGCATTGCCATTTCTCATGCTGTTGCATTGACTTTGACATGTCAGAGGAGTGGCTACTTTTTTATGCTGATGTAACTTCAGTAGTTAATTGGGAAAGATGAAGAAACACAGGTCACATGGAAGAGAATTAAATCAATTACAAGAGGGAAAAGTGAAATAACTACAGGTGTGATCATTTGATGTGTTTTCTGAGGAGAAGTGGGTTTGCTTTCTCTTTTACCCCTTCCCTTCCAATTCTTTAATGCCTTATTCATTTTAGGAAGATAGCAGAAGGAATACTGGTTGGTTTTTGTTTTTTTTTTTTTGGCAGAAGGAATACTGGTTGGTTTTTGGTTTTTTTTTTTAATTTTGACCAAGAAGCAGTGCTTAGTGCAGATAGACAAAGGTGGCTTTGGCTGAATTATGAGCCCTTGGGCTTGATGCAAGCTCTGGCTCCACAGGTGCGCCCCCTCTGATAGCAGCAGAAAAGGAGAAACTTGATACACTGACCAGTAGCCATTTCTTCCTCCTCCTTTTAGGAAGCTCAGCTTTTCTTCGGGGAACACAGGTACAGCTGTTGCTCACAAAATGGTTGCAGGGTGTTGACAGTCATGTCAGGTGCCATTTTGTGCTAGTATTTCCTTACTGTTCAAGCTCGTGAGCAAGTTTCAGGCGAGTTACTTGCACTGCTTGGCCCAGGTAATCTGGATAGCAGTCCAGGTGCCATACAGATGGTGAGTTTGATCTTTTAATATGTGTTTTTAAAATCCTGATGGTGGCATTAGAGCTGACATTTGTATTACTTCTGAAATGAAGAGGATGTTAGTTTCTCTCTCAGGACTGGGAACAAAACATAATCAATGGGAAGTGCTTTCATTCTCTGCGCCTTGTAAGGGGGATTCTAGAGAATAGTGTTCAAGAGAGTTTGGTTTTTTTAAAATCTTGTTCCTTATGTGTGCTCTAATCAGGTCCTTTATAGAGGGTTCATTTTTATCTTCCTTCACATTTACACATTGGGACGGCTCCAAGGCCGATAATAATGTTATTGAAATGTAAGTGGTTGAGATATCTTTCATCTATGGTTGAATTCATCCGTTGTTTTTTCTCTCCGATGGTTACATGCCAGTCTTTTGGGGAACATCTGCCTACTCTTGATAGACTGAAAATTAGAACAAAATTGAATTTTTGTCTCTCCGATCAGGAGTGTTTCCTTGCATGTGTTTGTAGCTTGGGAATGCAACCAGGTCTGCAGCTATCCTTGGGTGACAGTGATCAAGCAGTGGCCAGGACAGCTTTCTTTTATTTGAATTTGGCTGCAGTTGGTATGTGGCCTTCACTTTTGGCTGCCAGATCCCCACCCCCTAATCATGCCTCTCTCGTCTGAGAATGTGACTGTTGTAGGCCTTTCTGCTTGGGACTATGTCTCAAATATATTTGGAAGCAGATAGTTAGTTATTAGCTGAAGTCTTTCCTGATCATTATGTCATTAAATTTGCTAACTCAGGTTTTCAGCAGATTCTGAGATGTTGGTCTTGCTTTCAAAGCTCCTATATAATTTGATAATTGGCTAACCCTCTGCATGCCAGTTTTGGACAGAAATGCTAAAGTTGTAATCTCTTTGATTTAAGAGGGCCTGTGAGCATCTGTGGGCTTTGGGAAATTTCTTCTGGTCTCATGGGCTTTTTTTCACTTAAGATATCATCAGCAATATTTGAGGGGGATATTTGCTGCTGTTGGTTTACAGGAATATCAAATGTGCCCAGCGCACAGGATAAATGTTTGCATGTCTTCTCTTGAACCTGAAGAAGAGAAATAAATAATTGTAAATGAAAATGTACACATGAAATTATGCTTTTAAATGCTTCTTGGAGTACAGCTTTAAAATTGGAACTATGCTTACCATTCAGCTATGCAGTAGTCGTCTTCATTACGGAGCATACTCAATATAGCCAACACAAAATATATGTGTAGGTGTCAGTGAGTTTAGTAGTACAGGATGAGGGATCCCATGAGTGGCCTTTGCTTTTCAAATAACAGCTCTTTGTCACTTTTGACAGACAGTCTTCGCTTTATAAAGAACAGACTGGAAAAGTCTGTGTTTAACAAAGTGTCTTTGAAGTGCACAGCTCCAGTTTTGTTTTATTTTTTTCTTTTTGTTTGCCAGTTCGAAAACAAAATTCTAAATCATGTCATAATTTCCTTTTTCTGTTATATAGAAAAAAAATTAATGGTAGTGAACTTTTTTTGCTGTTAATTAAAATAAGCAGATATGATTTGAGACTGAAACCCCAGAACTTCTGAGTTATGTGTCTGATTTCAAGTTTGCAGTTGGTCTTCATCAACGAAATGGGATGGCAAAAAACCCTAGATGTGACTCTCAGCCCCGGGGTTTGTAGATTATTGGATATGGCTCTGACTTACACAGAACTGTAAATATAAAGCCTAGTAAATATGAAGACCTGCAGTGGGATCCAGGAAACCAGTTGCATGCAAAATTCAGTGGAGCTTCATTGTCAGATTTGGTCATGGGCTAGAAGCCAATATTTTTTTCTTCAAGTCTTACGTAAGTGCACTTTTAGAAACCTCACTATCTGTGTTTTGGAACTGAGTAGGGTCCTATTTTACTTTGCAGCTGGAGTGGAATTATTTCAGGAGGACCTCTGTTCTGGTTTTTGGCTTAGCTCAAGAGGCCACAGACTCAAACCAATGGCATTTCTCTGTATGTCTGTAAAGTAACTTCTGAACATCACATCTGATCACTTTTAAAACTTCAGGGAAAGTTACAGGTTTTGATAGCCAAAACCTTGTTGATTTCACAGAAAAGCAGTAAGACAAAATGGGAGACACATGGAGCTTCTACTTTCTCTGAAGTACAGCCACAGTTTCAGTCTTTTTAAGTCAAAGACCTGGTTAATAGTTCCTGTACAGCAAAGTAGAAATGCTATCTCCTCGCAGTTGTTTAACAAGTTATTATTATGATGGACTGCCTCCTACAAAAGCATCAGTGGTGGGAGATGGAGGGGGAAATGGGAGATGCCAGAAAGCGTGGAAGAGTAGTTTGTGGAGTTAGAATATCCCAGTAAAGAGAGACCGCAGCTGAAATATCAGCAGGGACACAAAGAGCAAACAGGAGTATGTAGAGTGAAGCAAAGAGACTGCGGTTATCAGAGACAAATAGGTTGCATAAAATCAAATTTCTCTGCCCCTTGTGGAACAGAAAAAATTGAAGATTCAGTTGCCAAGAAAGAAGGAATACTGGGGCAAATTTAAGGCCAGTAAGGGTGTAGTAAGAGATGGGTGGGGGGGGTGTCTGCAACATCAGGAGTTTTTGTGAGGTACACCTGGAGGATCCTGCTATGCCAGAGATGAGGAGGACTCTGCTGTGGAATGGGATGGTGCAAGCGAATGGGGAGAAATTTTGCATACTGGGACAGTAGAAGAGACAATGATGTGGAATAAATATCACCTCTGGGAAAGGGGAGGGAGGCTTTGTAACAAAGGTTGATTTGGACAGATGGGGAGTGTGGAGGAGAGGCTCAGGAGGAAGGCAAGAAAACCTCTATGGCATGCTGCAAGCTCAGCTTACAGAAGCTACCGAGTGTGTGACCCTCTCGTTAACTTCGTTTCACAATGTTCCCTGCATGCTTTGTGTGGCTTCCAAGTAACGCATGACATCAGCAATCTTAATAAAAACCACCTGCTTGGTACATTTTATGTTCAACTCTGTTAAACTTTCCTAGTCCAAAATATCTAGTGCTATCAGGAACAGGAATATAATTAGTTTTCCCTAAATTTGCTGAGCTTTGTTAAATGAGTTCTTTCCTTAAGGAGAAAAATCTGAATTTATATGCTTTAGCTCTACATATTTGAAAATCATCTTTCAGCTGTTCAGCTTTGACAAATGTATTTATTTTTGTACAAAATTAATTCCCGATCCTCCTCTTGAAACTAGGCTACTTCTAGACACATTCATGACCTGTTCTTCAAGAATGAATGAATGACCCCTGTGCACTAGGGAAGTATAGTGTGTAAATGGTCATAGTGGGAGGAATATTCAACACACCCCAGAAGATCTCTTTAAGCTTCAGGTTGTCTGGAGTTTTTCAAGTCAGACAAGAAGCTATGTTTATACATCCCTCAGCACAAGGAAGAGGCTGCTGTTAGACAGAGGTAATTAATATCAGCAGTTGAACTATCTGCTTCAAGAAAATAAGTAGCATTAGACATAATTGCTTAGCTTTCCACTATTGTGCTCTAAAAAGTCTCAGGTTGTGATGTTCCTATCTGTTAAATATTAGCTTAATATCTCTCAATACATAACAAAAGATAAGAAGGACCACTCTTTTCCCCTGGGCTACTTTGGGAAGTTTGTTCCAGATTTTGTTTAGCCGCGACAGAGGTTCACAAAGTTTTCAGTACTCAAGAAATAGGTGCAGGGGCCTGCTTTTTTTTGAGGAGTCTAAGTTTTCATTGTAGAATCACAACCAGGAGTCAGAGCTCCTTCCTGTGGCTCACTTGCTCTCCAATTTAATCTATTATTATTGACTGAAGATCACTTGCCTCAAGTTAGATTTTTCCATTTTGAGTGAACGGAGCCATTTGCAGGAGGTTTTTGAACCTCCTTTTGGTTTATCAAAAAAAAATCAGGCTCAAGGCTGGCTTCTGAAAACTTATTTTAGGACAAGGAAAGGGGTCATGACCCTGAGGCTTCGCTGTTTAAATCAACAGAACAACTTTGGAGTCTAGCTAGGATAAATGAAAGGGCATGGGCTCTGCTGGTTGAGTGACAAATTTTCCAAAGTGCTTTTTCTGAACAAGCCAGAAAAAGATTTGCCTGAATGGACATATGAATATGGGGCACATGAATACCTTTTTAACATAGAAGATCTACTTTTTAAGAGACAAAAATAAAAGGACTAAAAAGTGAGTACCATAGAGACTTGTGGAGAGAACATGGCATGAGGTTGCCCTCTGCAAACTTTCAGTAGGATGTACAGCATGGTAGCGAAGTTGGGTGGTCTTCTGAGACTGCTGGGCCATCCTTGAAATCTGCTGCCAGAGCTCAAAATCTCAGGTAGTGAAGTCCCTGTGCCAAGCTTAAAACGTGGGGCTTAGTCTGGAAGTAAAGAGTGGATGAGATGTTGTTTCCCCTGGTCTCCTTTGAATTACCTGTGGTAAGGAGACAGAGAGAACATCTCTCTCCCTGACCGAGGATTTCTTTTTCAAGTCTTTTGGAAAGAAATGCCCTAAATTGGTCTTTGTTTACACTTAACAGTCTGTAATCAATCCTTTGCTGCCTTATTGCAAATGTTGGTGCCTTTTGAACTCTTTTGAGGATGAACTGTGAGGGCATTACAACACCTAGTATAATACAAAAAATGATTGCAAATAAACCTCTACACATAAATACCCCAGACCTGTCTAGATACATACTTTTAAATCTATTTCTTCACACCCCCCACCCCCCACCTCCTTTCATATTTAGATACGGGTAGATGGAGTGTAAAACAGAGGTATATATTTTTGTCTGCTTAGGACATGAGAAAGGGCACAGTGCTCTCTCTTTCAGCAGCTGTTCTCAGAGGCCAGTGTGCTAACTGTATTTATTTATTAGTGGGTTGTTTTGGTTAGGCTATTTTTTTTTCCCCAGTATAACTTGTTATGATTCTGCTGTAATCGGTGGACATGCTTTCCCTTTCTTACACCAAGATTGGCCCAAGAGAGTTTTGTGGATTATTCCCTTTTGACCTCTAAATTCCCCAGCCTAAGATTTTTTCCTACATGGTTCTTCCATTATCATCTAGCTCTGAATGCATCTTCCTGGTATGTGAAATTGCAGAAGTATATGCCACGTGTCTTCTGAGGATGTGAGCCATAACCCTCAGAAATGAATTTGCTGCTTCTCTAACCCAGAAGCCATTGAAGAAATTACATCTGGATGAATAATGAAAATATATCACAGATTCTTTTTGACAGCAACCGGGATTTCTAATGCTTCCTTAATTTTCACTTGCACATATCTGAAGTGATGATTAATCCAATGAAATGTGCAAAATTGCCCATGTAAATCTGACTTTCATAGACAGGAATTATCTTAAAATTTCATAAAGCGTTCCAACATTCAGATCTAAACTTACTTTTGTGATGCAAATAAATGTCACATATGTATATCTTCACCTCTCAAATTTCCAGTACTTTTGGAAGAAGAATTTTCATCCACTTGAAAACAGCATCTTTCTCTGCAAAAGTTTACTCGCTGCAAGAGCAACTGTGTTTCTTCTGAACAGTAACAGAAATGTGTTGCTTGCTCCTGGATTAAAAAATCTCCAGCTAAAGACTGACTTCCCCTTTCCTTTCCTGTTCAAATTATGAAATTGGCCTGAAAATAATAGTTTTTTTTCTTTCCTGTTTCTTAGTCTTTCTGATGCTCTGTGTTATGATCAGGAGTAATGGGTCCTTCTTAAAAAATGAAAATCTGAAATGCTGGTCCTCTTGATTCCAGGTGTTCAGGCCTTAAGATAAAACAAATGTCATGTGTATCACAATAAATCCAGAAAGCTAGTCAAACAATGAAAAAACGTGATCAGAAGCTGTTCAGAAATGCACAGATGGAAAGAATAGCTTGAGGGCTGATAAAGTTTTTGCTGCATTTTCTTCTGGTGCTTGTCAAGAGACAGCTACTAGCATGGGGTGGAGAGAGCAGGGAGCAGCATATTCACCCAACTGTGGTTGGGGCTGGTGTAGCTACCTGACATCTCTAGTTCTCTGCTTTTAAGTTTTCAGAGATAAGGCAGGGGAGAAAAACACTAATTACTATATGAGTGTATGCTAGATGCTAGTATATAGCCACCTGTAAAATTGTTACTCAAGCATGCTAATTTTTCAAGAATGGGATAGTAGCTCTTAAAATTCCTCATGAATCTTGTAGCAATGGTATGCGTTCTGGATTTAAGTCTGCCAAAGCAAGAGATTTTCCACTTGATGTGTATTTTTAGTAAATGCAGCTATTTGGGCTCTGCTACCCCTGTACTTTTTCATAACAGGTTTGTTGTATAAAGACTTAAAAAAAAAAAAAAAAAAAAAAGAAAACGATCCACATAAACAGTTCCGAGACAATAGACTCTGAGGTTGTAAACACATGCTTGTGACCTTATTAAGATGAAGAGAATTTTGGTTTGAGAAGAGGAAAAGCTTGTGATGAAGCAAATACAGTCACAATAATAGCAAAGGAAAACAGAAAATTACTGTCAGTGTAATTATTTTGGGAGTCTCACTTCTCTGTCCTGCCCAATGCTGCCTCTTTGTGACAACCTTTATTTCAGGACAGAATACATAGTTCAACCTAACTGAAATTGAGAAGTGTTGTAACTCGGGAAAGTTTGTGTTAAATTTTTACTTACTATATTATTCAAAGGAACAAAACTGCACAAAATCCTGGGAAAGATGATGGAACAGCTCATTCTGGGCATCATCTCAAAGCATCTGGAGGAAAAGAAGGTTATCGGAAGTAGTCAGCATGGATTCATCAAGGGGAAGTCACGTCTGACTAATCTGATAGCCTTCTATGGTGGCATAACTGGATGGATAGATGAAGGGCAGGCAGTGGATGTTGTCTACCTTGACTTCAGCAAGGCTTTTGACACCGTCTCTCACATCATCCTCATAGGCAAGCTTAGGAAGTGTGGGTTAGATGAATGGACAAGCGGAGTGGACTGAAAACCGGCTGACAAGTAGAGCTCAGAGGGTTGTGGTTAGTGGTGCAGAGTCTAGTTGGAGGTCAGTGACGAGTGGTGTCGCTCAGGGGTCAGTACTGGGTCCAGTCCTGTTCAATATATTCATCAATGATCTGGATGAAGGGATAGAGTGTACCATCAGCAAGTTTGCTGATGATGAAAAACTGGCAGGGATGTTTGACTCGCCAGAAGGCTGTGCTGCCATTCAGCATGACCTGGATAGGATGGACGGTTCGGCAGAGAGAAACCTCATGAAATTCAACAAAGGCAAGTGTAGGGTGCTGCATCCGGGGAGGAATAACCCGACACATCAGTACAGGTTAGGGGCTGACCTCCTGGAGAGCAGCTGTGTGGAAAGGGACCTGGGAGTCCTGGTGGACAACAGGATGACCATGAGCCAGCAATGTGCCCTGGTGGCCAAAAAGGTGAATGGCATCCTGGGGTGTGTCAAGAAGAGTGTGGCCAGCAGGTTGAGGGAGGTTATCTTCCACCTCTACTCTGCCCTGGTGAGGCCGCATCTGGAGCACCATGTCCAGTTCTGGGCCCCCCAGTTCAAGAAAGACAGGGAACTGCTGGAGAGGGTGCAGAGAAGGCTACAAAGATAATTAGGGGACTGGAGCATCTTTCTTATGGGGAAAGGCTGAGGGACTTGGGTCTTTTTAGTCTGGAGAAGACTGAGGATGGAATCTTATCGGTGCTTACAAATACTTGAAGGGAGGATGCCAGGAGGATGGGAACAGTCTTTTTTCAGTGGTGCTCAGTGATAGGACAAGAGGTAATGGGCACAAGCTGGAACACAGGAAGTTCCATCTAAACACGAGGGACTTCTTTACTTTGAGGGTAGTGGAGCACTAGAACAGGCTGCCCAGAGAGGTTGTGGAGTCTTCCACTCTGGAGATATTCAAAACCCACCTGGATGTGATCCTCTGCAACCTGTTGTAGGTGACCCTGCTCTGGCAGGGGGTTTGGACTAGATGATCTCCAGAGGTCCCTTCCAACTACTATCACTCTGTGATTCTGTGAAATTAATTTTGCAATCCAGAATTGCTACCAAATGGAAGTTAGTGCAAGCACTTTCAAGTATTATCAAAATGTCTGTTGTTTGAAGGAGCACAGATATGAAGATTATTTGTTTAACTTAGTTCCAATCAGCCTAGAAAGACGCATAAAATATTTGATGAGGTTTCAGTAATTAAGCATTGTTTCTGTTACTAATTAACCATACAAGCAGCACCAAAGATCACTGCAAAAGTCATTTAGTGGCTCCACCTTTCTAACATGGCATTTCAAATAGATGATATGCAAATGTTTGCTTGGTTATTTTGTGGCCTTTTGGTATTATCAGCATTGTGTTACTTTCCATTATACTAGCTGTGATGAAGATAGCATATATAAATAAACCTGAGAAGAGATGGAGCCGGGGACAGCTTGTATATGTCAGCGTTCATTTAGGTTAATCAACCAGCTGGTCTTTCATCCCAGTTCCTTATTCTCCCTTCTTTTCTCCCCAGAGCAAGAGAGAGATTCATGCTTCCTGACTGCCTGCATGAAAAGGGTAGATTATGTCATTCTAGTGGCCAGATGGCCTGACCACAAAATCCACTATGTCAGCCTTAATAGTCTCAGAAGGGAAGCTCCCGACCTCAGGACGGTCCCTTCATAGCCAGTGAGGAAGCACAGTGCTACAGGCATTGTCAGAAGCTGACCTGAAACTGCAGGCAGCACTTGTTTTGTAGAAAGGGCTATTTGTCTAACAACTCTAGTCAGTGGCTTCTTCCTGATATACCAGTATAAAAGAACTGAATAATGCCAACGGTGTGCAGAGCTGATGCAGGGAGACGCACAACATTGTGCTACCACCTAAAGCGCACACACGTGTGCCCCTGCCATTCCTTAGGCTGAATTTTGGATGCAACTTTTGTTTTGACATATTGTTGTACCAGAGCTAGGTTTTGCTGTGCATGGGTTTTATCTTGCCCTAACTGTTTTGTGCATAGGGCAAGCACAACACATTATGAAACAAAATTAAATGCAGGAACTTCTTTTAATTGAATCAGAGACACGGATGGAGAAAGAAGGCAAATGGAAATAAAGCACAGAGATGCGGTGGGAAACTGCTCTTACTATTCCTGTCCATGTCATTCTAGCTTGTTTTCCTTAGGTACTGAATTACATCTTCAGCTGGTATACTTTAACTCTGTTTCACTCACATCAACCTCGTTCTGTTGCTGTTAACTTAGAGGCTTAAGGTTCAGCCCACTGTATTTGCCCAGCCCCACATTTAACAAAGGCTTTTTTTCTTTTAAAATTTACTTGAGTGTTGGTATGAAGATGCTGTGCAAAGAAGGGCTTCTGACAGACCTTGTTTAGTCTACTGACAAATTAGTTCTCTTTTAGGGAGTTTTGCAAGTTTTAATTATGGTATTTCTGCAAAATCCTTGAAGCAAAGTACTAGTTTTATGCATTTTCTTACTTTTCAAGAAGGAACGAGTAGTTATGGCTCAAAACCAGAACCTAAGATGTTTGTTTAAAAATATATATCATAAGATTTCTGCAATCCAAATCCACATTTAATGAGTGTACAATATGTGTTTTCTAGTCTGTTTGCATTGCTGGTGATGTGTGACAGAAGCTTAAGTTGTAAATGAAATCCATCCCTAAAAGAATAGATGACAAGGCAGTGTAAGATTTAATTCCCTTTGCATGAGTCACTTCATTTTCACATGTCTCTCTACACTTGATTGGACACACTGATATTTTAAATGCATTACAAATTTAATCAAAGGCATCAAATAAGATACACAGTGTTGAAATTACATCCAGGAAAACATCTGGGACTATGGAGTGGGAATTATTCTTGCAGAAAAAACAGATTCTATACTTTACTAGATTAATTGAATAAACAAAGGAATATTGAAGCTCCTCAGAAGTTTCTGTGGCAGGTCAACTGATGGCATTTGCCAGATTGCAAATCAATGCATTGATCTTGAATAGACTTGTGTATTTGAATAACTTCAAGGATGATGCCATTGGACTTTTTCCTGCACGGTCTGTTGAGAGTGCTCAGATGAGATCAAAAGGACTAATCCCATGTGCAAAGTCATTCAGAGGTGTGTTATCAAGTTGGGGGGGGCTAACAGATCAGTCTTGCAAATTTCATTCACACAGATACGTCTATTACCCTTTGAAGAACTATATCTTAGAAAGGAACAAACTCTCGAAATTAGGTTGATGATACAATTATTGCTTTACTATCAAGATATAATACCCTGAAGGTATCTGAAGCTATGTTCTTTAGCTTCCCATATAGTATATAATCTTCATCATGTTTATAAAATGTACTCTTCTCTTGAAACCAGCTCCAAAACATTATTTATTTTCTCTCCAGAGTTCCTCCATATGGAAAACATGCCAGACTATGATAACAGCAAGAAAAATCAGAAGTAAAAAAGTTCAAAATACTGTTCAAGTGACTAGATAATTTCAAATAATTCTGAAATGGTCTTCTCTACAGTGCATTCTGTATTATGGATACTTTTCTATTGATTTTTTTTTTTTTTTCCCAATGATTTGGTAGTAAGAAGAGATTGAAGAGATTAAAATCAATCAGAGCAGCACAGTGAATATAAATATAATTTTCTTTCTTACTGTGTGTGGAATCTACCCAGTTACATTTACACATTAGAATACCATTAGAACAAAATTCCTAAGTTGAAAGCATCACAAATCTCATCTTTGACCTTCTTTAATGAAATCTGAGGTGTGCAGTGCATGTTGAAAGAAATAGATTGACAAGTTTATATAAAACAAAAGGTGTAATTACAACTGGACTTAAAAAAATTTCCATGTGATAACCTGTTCATGAAACAGGTTATCACACTGCAAGAGAGAGATATTAAACTTAAAGATTTTTGAGCAACTTCTTGAACTCTACAGAAAACCCCATACTCTGTCTGCCAAAATGTCTGCCCAGGATTGTCTTAAGTTCTTGCGTTAGAGGCCTTTTCTTGATCTGCCTTTTTCACTATTTTTTTTTTTATAAATAATTTACACTATCTCAGCTTAGGTGTCAGTATTTAAGTGTAAATAAGGAAACAAATAGTAAGTATTGAACTGGTATAAATCAGCAGCAAGAGGTTTCTTGTCCCATAGTTTCTTACTCTACAGGCTTCATTGTTGCAATTTGTGTCCTGGGCGGTTTCAGTGAATGCTTGTGCTGTTTCTTACTCCTAGACTACTCCAGAAATGCTTTAGGATACAGCAAACAGAAATGCCCAGATCTTAAGGTGACATACATGAAATGATTGCTACTCAGGAGCTGATAACCTGGAGCTCCCATTTACCCTTTCTTTTATTACTAGGACCATGTTCACAGAAGGTAAAAGAATTTAAAAGTTTGGTAAACGGAAAGTTATTTCTGCAGAACAAACAGGCAAGCAATGATGTACTCCTCCATAATATGCTATTGAAAGCAGATTACCAGAACTGAATCCAATCATGAAATCCAATTAAGAAATAATGTAATTTACAGAACAGTTATTCTGTAAATTCATAGGGGCTTTTACCATCTTTCATGTAGCTGTCTCTGAGTTGCCTTGCTCTAGCCTAAGCTGGAAGATATATTTTGAAACAGGTCAGTCCTTCATTTAATTTGGTGTAGCAATACTCAAACCTATTGCATTCAGCTCTCACTATATAGATGGTATCATTTGAAAAGTTGCTTATTACTTTAGCTTGATTTGTTTGGCACAGAATAGCCAGCTGAGAAAAATCCAACGTTCAGTTTTCCATCAGGTGTGAAGTATTCTGTCTTGTTTTGTCTTTTTTTTTTGTTAAAACTCAGACATGAATGAGAGACTTCTATGAGTATTTCAAGAAAATGCCCCCAAAGCTGGAAAGTATTTGAAAACCAGAGCTTTGAAAAGCTTATAAACAAGTTCCTCCTCCTGCTGCTCTGATCTGCCACAAAGACTGAGGGCCAAAATTTTGCCTTTCTTCTTCTTAGGTTAAGAAAAAATGTTGAAAACTACGTTCTTCATATATAAGGCTGGAAGGAAATTGGCTTGAATGAATAAATTGAACAGATGTTCTATTATGCAGATAAAATAAATAGCTCTGTTTTGTGAAAGCACTATCAAATTACCAACTACATAACGCCAAAATACTCTCATAGAAATTAGCAGGTTCATAGCACCCGTGGTAAGCTCAGTAGCTGTAAACCCGACTCTTTCTATGCTTATGTGCTGACTTCAGACCCCTTCGACACTGAACAGTTTGAGCTTAGTCTTTGTTTGGGTTATGAATGTCTTCCAAAGCTGGAGGATATTTATTTAGTTTAATTTAGTCTCTAATAACCTGATTGAAATGAGACAATGTTAAAAAAAAAAAAAAAGCTGTTGTTTTCACTGTAAGAAGAAAGTGAGCACCATCATGTTTATCTGTTTGGGTTTCTGGTCGTTTTCCTGTTTTGTAGAGCATTTTTTGGTGGAAGAAGTTTGCTTTTAAAACAGGAGAAGTCAGAAGCCATCCCTATATCTAGATTAGAGAGAGACCAACAATGAAAAATGGATTCATTGAAGTCTGGCTAAGGACCTGGTTAAAATTCTGGCTTTCTCTAACAGTAGGGAATGTGTTCTATTACTCACTTTCTTGGATTAGATCTAAAAAATCTGTCAAAGCAAAAATACAAGTTATTTCCTTCTTGCATTTGTAATAGAGGCTGTTCTAAAGCTCATACTGAATTTGTGCCTCAGAAAACTTTCTTGCTAGAGTTGCAGTGTTTAGGGTGATAGGAAAAACTTAAAGTCCTGTCTCTTTCTGGAAATGTAAGCATTTTATTGCATTTTTTTTTTGTTTTGGTTTGGTTTAGGTGTGGCAGTCTTAGGGTACAGGGAAAATTCCATCTTGGTTAATTATGTTCTGTCTTTCCAATTGTCTGCAGTTAGACATGGTCATTTCCTTTTCTTCCAGCCCTGTTTCTCACTGTGATGTTTATATAAAATCTTAAACAGCTGCTTTCTTAAGATCCAGAAGTGGACATATTTATAACGCAGGTAAAGGAATTCCTGTGAATGCGCTGTACTTTAGAAGGTGGTTTGGTTGTGTGTTTTTTTTTTTTTAACCCAGAAAACCCTAAAGTAGTCCATAAGCACTTGTGACAAAATTCAACATCCTTTTCGGAAAGATGTAAACATCCTTCAGTCAGTCATGCTTTTAACCTCTGAAAAAAATGACATTCAAAAGAGGTGGAAAGGTTTGTTTAATAACGAGAAATAAATTGGACACCTTTTGTTAAGAAAACTATGGAAGAGCATCACTGCTGTACACTGTGCCTTACCAAAATGGGAGGAGCTGACTGTGGACCTTGTTAAAGTATCAGTGTAGAGTCAGGCATTTTGGCATAATCTATAATAGATGTAAGTAGGTTGTATACAATGGGGAATATGCACTCTATGCAAGTCTGTGCTCATTATTACAGCATGACCTAGCTTTGACTCTGCATAGTCAATTAAAAGAGGAGCTAAGTCAAGTGAAAAAGGCTGTATCTGTGCACAGAGAAACTATCCATTCCTTCATTGTAGCTTTTAAAACGCTAACAGTAAGTGAGGTTTAAAAAAACCAACCTTATTAAGCCTGCAAAATGAAGAATCCATGAAGTAATTCCCAGCCTGAACGCTCCTGCCTACGCAGTTTTATTTCAGTCTTTTTGCCATATGTAAGGCCAGTTTTAATTATGATCTTATACTTTTTTCTGACAGGACCCCTGCTTCATTTGGTACACAAGATAGATGGTGCTTATTTAATAATCTTGTATTAACTTCATTGTTTGGCACAAGGCCTTTTTTACCCCATTACTAAAACCATGTCTGAAGAGAGAATTAATTATTTCTCCTTTTGCTTTTTGGCAGTGCCCATCACTGAATGTCTGAGCACTGCATAGGCATTCCTCTAGCTTCACACCAAACCTATGAGGTGAGGGGCTGATATGATTCCCATTTTATACCCAGAAAAAATGAAGCCCAAGACAGACTTTAGTCAAAATTACACACTAGTTTTTAATATGACAAGCCTGCATTTTTTCAGGTTCCTGGCTGTTGTATCAGGATTTTATCATTTCAGTGCCTAGTTCCTCGTTTGAATTACAGCTAGGATTTCTGCAGAATCATACATTTGACATCCATAAAACCAAAGCACAGTATTAATGACTACTGCTAAAATTTATATTTTTAATGATTACTCAGCCTTTGACAAGCACAGGCTTAAAATCCAGATTTTGGTCAGCCTACACCTGCCTTTTCTTCCTGTAGACCTCTTAATACCAGACACAGCCAAGAAACGATACAAATATTTTCTTGAGCTTCAGGAATTTTTTCATTCAAATCCAAGCTGACACATCTTCTCTCCACCTTTTCCCCTAGCACCCAACAGCTGCATTTTTTGCCTATCCAAAGCTCAGCAATATTTCATTTCAGAAAGCAGAGGCTGTTTTCACAGCACAAACAGTTCAGTGTTTCAGAAGCAAATTATATTCTGCTTCTCCCTGGCTCCTAGACTGAGGGATTATTGAAACACCAGAAATTCTTTCTCATCAGTGGTCTACTCAATCACATGGAAAGCATGGTCTCCCCAGCCAGCCCTGGTGTCTTTTCTCTTTGTCCTAGCTGTCTCTGGTCCTTGCCTGATCCTCACTTTCCCTGCAGTGAAATCTCTTTTCTGTCTTGCGTTCAGTGCAATAGCTACTTACTCACAGGGCTGGAAGGTGGGGGAATGGAGAGCAGAGGACAACCTTCACACTTGCCATTCAGGTGCCCATCCTCCAGCAGCTGGAAATGCTGGTCATGTGCTCAGTACTGACAACTTTGGGGGAGTTTTCACTGCAAAATTGAAGAAAAATCTGCTGAGCATGTGCAAACCGTTTTTTGAAGTGCCTTTAACATGGTTGAATTAGACCTCAGTTCAAGGGGATGAAACAGTGTGCCTGCCTGGCATAAGACCACTTCCTTCCAAATGTTAATCTCAGTGTTTCAAAATTTCATGAATGCTTTGAAACATTAAAATGACCTGAAAAATTTCATCTAGTTCTATTTTTTTTTTAAAAAACATATGGGGAGTGAAGGAAGTCCGGTAGCAACAGATAATTCTCTGACTTCGTACTTAGAGATGACCAAACCATTTTGGACAAAAAAGTCCAAACAAATTCAGCCTGAGGCATACCCTGAGCATGGGAAACTTTAGCCTTAGTGACTTCAGTTCTTTATGACTTTCCTGGACTTCAAACAAGATCATATAAGTCGGAAGTATTATGCAATCTTAATAATAGGCTATGTTACCAGTTTGCTCACAACAAACCAGTTAGCATAACTGAAATTCCTAGGTATACTGTGGTTATTAAAATTGAGTATTCTGTGACTTGCCTTCTAGCGCATCATAAATGTATTTTTAAAAAAATAATTAGCTTTTGCTCTTTAAATTTTATTTTCTGTAACTTTCCCCAAACCATAGTGCATCATGTATTGCAAAACAAGTTTTAGTTGTATTTGGCTTCTTACTCCACCTCTATAAATTATCCCTTTCTTTTAAATGATGTTCTCTGTAAACTCGATGTTCACAAAGATGAAGCTATCAGAACTGATTTCTCACCCAGATGAGACAACTTTATTCTGGTTGTTTAAGAAGTCTAGGAAAATGGTCCTAGTGGATACTGTGAATAATTCAGGGATATAATCTATAGATTTTATGATCTACAGGCATCGGTATCTAGTACTTTTTTTTTCCTCAAGGTGCAGATTGAATTCCCAAATAAGGTAGCTGTTATGAAGTTTGTCTTCTGAAACAAGCTTATGAATTCACCAAATTAGGCCTCACACACAAATATTAAAAGCAAACTGAAAAACTGATATAATGGCGGCACGAGCAGCAACAGGGCCTGTTTTTGTCTTGATATTATTAGCATGCAACTCAAAATGGTACTGAGTTGATCTTGTGGATATATACTGTGGTACCCAATGACTGTTTACTTACCTTGATATCAGTGGTGTTTTTGTCCTACAGATAAATGGAGGTATAGTTAACCTGGATTAAAATGGCATTGAAACAAGTTTATTGGATTTTTAACTAAGCAAATAGCTGAAATAACCTGTGGTTCTCCCACAGACTTGAATTTCTACTGAGAGCTTAGTTTAAATGACAGATTTCACTGCTGCTTAAAATTGAAGTAGCCAACACAGGTTAAGCACCCGCAAAGACAGGCATTCCTCAAGCAAAGACAGGATTCACAGAATTCACAGAATTGTTAGGGTTGGAAGGGACCTCTGGAGATCATCTAGTCCAGCAAAGACAGGATATGAAGCATATTCCCATACAGTATGATTGAAGTCTTGGAAAACTATTCATTTGGAGAATCGATGAAAGTAGTTGCCATGACTCACAGTCTCCTCTGAAGCTATCAGAAAAAATATGGTTTCAGCCCCAAATACTGTAGGCTGTTGATTTGTCTCAGCTGCTGTATTTTGCTTTCCTGTTTTCTACCATTCCCGGGGGCTACCACAGTCTGTCTTTTTTCTTCATCTTCTGTTTAGTAGAGATATTCTGGGACTTTCCTTGAACATACCTGCTATAAGTAAAGTGTTCAAGGCATCTTTGGGAAACTTTGATGTGGCCATTTTTCAATTAATTAATTATGTTAACAGACGCTGAGGTTTCTAAATTCATTTTCAGGAACCTATCCATTTTTCCTAAACTGTCAAATTCACTGAGGCATATCTGAAAATCAAGAGATATGAAACAAGTTTCAGGCTCTGCCACTGGTGTGCTGTGAGACTTTGAGCCAGGTGTCTTCTGTCTCAGTTCTCTCATTTATAAAATGTGGATAACACTATTTTTTACCCAGCTGTGTTAAAGTACCTGGAAATCTAGAGGAAAAGTATCATACTCATGATAAAATATCCCTTACTGTGTAGCAAAGAAGTATGTGTTGCAATGTTTTATATTTTATAAACAATTCTGAAATCTCTGCAAGGTACAGTTTGTAGTACTGGGAATCTATTATTACTACATACTTATCCGGGCTTTTTCTTTTTGATACAGGCTGTGTTTTGCTATGAGTTTTGCTGACATCTCTCATGTGTTGGAGGACAGCTGGGGTGTGTCTCTTACAGTTAGGTCCTGAAATCCACTGCTTATAAATCAAAATAAAGAAATTATACTAGTGTCACAAAAAAAACCCCACCAGCATTTATATCATAGATTGATGAGATCCTCAACCAATGTAGAATAACATTTTGTAAAATCACTTCCTTTCAGGTGATGACAGATTTCAGAAATTAAAAGTAAATACAAGTGGTAGAATTCCATTTCCAGTCGTGCAATTCTTCCCATAATAATAGACTGATTATTCTTCTCATTTTAAGCTTCTTGGCCTATTTCTGAGTGGTGCTGAATATCCACTGCTTCCAAGGAAATCAGAGTTATGCATGCTCATTACCTCACTGAACTAAACGTCTAGAGCTCAAAGCTTTGTGATGTAGTAGTGGATTAATTAAAAATTACAACCACAAGTATGATGATTTGGTCTATGCTTTTTGTTTTATTCTAATTAGGATAATTTCAACCATTTTTATAATTGTTCATTTAATGCAAACTTCTCTGTTAAGTAGCTGTACCACCATCCACTGTCTATACAATAGGGCAGAATATCAATGACTTTTATTCTGTTCCTGGGTGTTTTCAGAATTGACGTAAGCAGATACAGTCTATTGTATTGGGCCTGAATTGAGTTCTTTCACATTTGTGGTTCTTCTGGGTGAATCTCTGTAGAAGGGAAGAAACTTTTTATGTTAAGGTGTTTCCTTGGATCCCACCCTGCACGGAGTATTGTGAGAGATTAGCTCTAAATTGCTGATAAAATGAGTAATGATAATGGGTAGCAAGCTATTGTCATGCAAGACAGTTTGGTTTACCAAGAGTTAGTGCTATTTCATATCCAAAGGCTTGAATTTATCCCTTCCAGAACTGGGGTCTGAGTTGCGAGGTTTCTAACTCCAGAGTTGAAATTCACTCAGAGTATATCTGGTCTAAGTTTTGGACTTTTATAGAAGCAGATAAAATCAAGCAAGTTCTGCATAGATTTATTTCTCACAGCTCGAGCAAAGGCTCTGCATATATTACTGCTACTGAGCTGTATTGCCATGGAAGCTTTAAAAAACCACTAGAAGAGTTGGCTGAACTCATCACTGTTTCTTTGTAGGTAACACTGATGTACATGGTTATTCAAAGAGTTTACTGTCTACATTAGAAAGTAAAATATTTTTCAGTTTGTGCATAATTAGATATAATCTTTCTTGCATGAGTAATTTGAGAGTTAAGTTAGAATAATGGAAAATCAATTATGTGAGGTGAAATAAGATTATCCTTTCAAAAAAAAAAACCAGCTGGAGGAAAGGTATTTGTGTACTAAAGGGTCATATGCTATTTGATGACAGAACTATCAAAGACGTTTTTAAGGTCTTGCATTTGGGTGGGTTTTTTTTTTTTAGTAATCTGTTAAGAACCTTCATATTTTTTCCTAGAATTGAATTAATTTCTGCACAGAAAGCAAGTGTTAGAGTCTGAAAGGCAGGACTGCTAGGAATTTGAGTAAGCAAGGCACAAATTAAGGACCTCTAGAACGGCTTTTATCTTTAAGCAGAAAAAATATACAGCCAGCCACAAACTGGAGCTGTTGAGAAACAGAAAAAAGTTTCTAAAAATGATGACCTCGAGTGTCTTCTGCCATTTAGGGTTAATCATATTGAACAATCTAGTGCCCTTGCTATTGAACTAGAAGCCTGGCCCAATTTCAAATCCATGTCCCACCTTGCAATTTCTTTTAAGTCTATAACCAAAGAGTAAACCTGTGGCTCACCTGTAATTTGTATCATCGCTCCCACTGTGGCCCTTCTGTGTTAACAGAAGGAGATCTCGGCACTGCACCATGGCTGTGTTCCTTTGTTGATTGTAGGGAGCTCTATGGAGGTGCTTTGTAAAATTGAGTTTGGTTGGAGAGTGTTAAAGGCCACAAATTCTCACTTTTTTTCCCAAGATTGGCCAAATTCTTTTCCAGGGTGTAGAAAACTGCATAGCTTCTTGTAGCAGTAAGTGGCCGGACTCTCTGGGTCAAGAATACCTTCATTTCCTTTATTGAGTAAGTTTAGCAGAGCTGCAGTAAGAGCTCCTTGATGGTCCATATTAAGGAAGGAGCCTCCCTCTAGCTGAGTCTGTGGGAGCTGCACTAGCCTCTTGTCTGCTGGAGATGGTTATTTGCACACCTGACTTGCCATTTAAATCCCAATGAATACATTTTATATATTTTGGAGATTTTTATTGCTATCATAACTTCACACAGAATGAATGAATGAATGTAGTTGTAATTCGGGCTGGAGTTGAGCTCATCCAGCTGAAACAGCATAAGCTGCAGCTCTCATCATTTCCAGCTTTGGAAAATCAGAGCATCCATTTGGTGCTCAGAACCCGAGGATACCTCTTGCAGTGATACTTGCTTGGACTGGTGGATGCACTGTGCCAGCTGTGTGCTGCTTTTCCGTGCATCTGCACTTGTGGACGCCACTGGGTTCACAGTATGGCACTGTGGTGCTGCAAGCTGGGCTCGTGCATCGGCTTGTTGATGTGTGTGTAGAGAGGCTTCAGTACTCTCCCTATAACGCTTATATGGGATTGATAGCTGTTAATGGTGAATTACGTGAAGGGAACAGCACAAGTTCAGTTTCCACCACGTCTGCTGTACAATGATGGCCTAGATTAAAATGTGCAATAGCACATGGCTGACATTAGCTATCTTGTGTTTTTGTCAGTGTGCATATTTGCAAAATAATAGGGAAATCTCCTGCTGTAGTCTAATATGCTAAATCAATGGTGGCTATTGAACTTTCACTGAATATTAACTTCTACTGCACTTTGCAAACATACTTGGCAAAAGGTGATCATGCCAGCCTGAGCTATTGATTGCAATGTAGATCTGCTACCACTTACCAACTGCCAGTTCTTCTTATAGAGCATGCCAGGTTAATGCTCTGATATGCTTTTCAGTGTCATGGTGATGAGGACCTGTGAACTGTTTTTCATCTGATGTCAGGTGGTTTCTTTTGACTTTCAGGATAAAGCCATCTTTCCCTGCTGGTGTTAACTGTTAGCAACTTACTATTGAATCTGTTTGATGTTGTGCCTTTTTTTTTTTTTTTTTTAAACTATTGTACAATGCTGATTAGATTAGGGGTCAAATTTAGTAGTCTCTTCCTACAAACTCTAGAGTAAGCCTTTCTGATATCAACGGGATTGTTTGGATGTAACTAGTGGAAGAATTGGATCCTGTACTCTTGCTCAAGAGAGAAATCAAAAGGTCAAAGTCCACCTAAAGATTCATGTTATCATCAGAAATGCAAATAAAGGAGATGGGAGTCACAAGGCTGAATGAAGAATGATGGGTCAGCATCTTGGGCACTCCCAGGTGATGGCATGTGGAAATCCTGGAGGGTGCTTTCAGACGCTGGATCTAGGGATGACATAAATTAGTTAACTCAGCAGACTAGTGAGTTAAACTAGCAGGTCTCCATGGTGTGTGGGATCACAGCAATGTGAAGTTCTATTGAGATATTTCTTTTGCTCCAGGCTGAAGAGGGCAGATGAGGTATCCTGTATTTGCATCCAAAACACTTGCTGTGCAAATTCTGCACCTTTGTCCCATGAAGTAGTTCCATTGACTGCAGTCAACTAAATTACACTTGAGCATCATTGAACATTTGATGTCATTTTTTCATGGCATTTTATGTTGAAGAGTATTAACTCTGCAATACCATAGGTGCAATTAGTTAATAAACTAGACTTAATCTTCATAATATATCAATAGAAGGCATCACATGTTTCCTGATTATTTGTGTTCTCAAAGAAGCTGTGGCTTGAAATTAGTAGATCTGCAGTTTATTAAACTTGCAGCGATGTATTTGAAACAAATAATTTTTAAATTACAGGGCACTTCAATTATCTGCTTTACAATCCTCTGCTTTAGTGTGATGATGACTTTGAGGAGCAGTGAAGCAACCTTTGAAAGCTGGTTCACTTGGACAGCTTGTAATAAAAGACTGTGTCAATAAGCAATATGTATCTGATAAGACTCTGTGACTTGAAATATATGCAAAAGTGAAATGAACGGGTGTTCCTACTGATCATGACACGCAAGGTCAGTACAAACTACTGAAATATTGGATTGCAAAACAATAAGCTCTTGGCAGTAAAAATCCGAACTCAGTACAGCTTGATCGTTATAGGGAAGCATAGAGCCGTGCAATAAAATTAACACTGTGTTTGAAGTCAGTTTCTAAGAAAAGGTTATGAAATTTGAAGGAAGTTTAAAAGTGTTTTGGTTTGGGGGTTGGGGGTGTTAATGTTCTGAAATTCTCATTACCGTGCCTTTTTATTTGTGCGTTTCACCTCGGTGACAGTAGCAGCTGAGGAAGGAAGTCCAGCTGAAGCCCAAAGGATTAATGAAAGGGAGGGAGTGGCAGTTCCCTTTTTTTGAGCATGTTGGTGTCTTTTCTCAACACTAGTGATGAATGTGAAAACGAAAAAGACTGAGAAGCTAGGAAGCTGGGACTTGAGAGAAAGAGTTACTTCCCATAAGGACAGTAAGCACAGGAATGTACTGTTAGCGAAACTGCTGGAAGCAAACAGAGAAGAAGTAAGTTAAAAAATCACCCACTTTTTTTTTTGGTGAAGATACACGATGATAAAAGCAGGACAGTGGACTTAGAATTGGAAAAAGAAAAGAAATAAAAGCAAGCCGGAGGCTACATCCTGTCCATAAATCTCATATGTTCTTTCAGCCATTTTTTAAGTGCTTTTAGCTCCAGTAAAACAGTGGTCCAAAGGACTAAAGACTTTTCCATACTAGTGGAAACTTCACTGAGGAACTTTAATATGAAGTTCTTACTGAATGACTCATCATATTTGATCATTTCATTAGACCCTGAGAAGAAGGAAAAATTGTCAGTCTGCTTGTTCTCTCCTTTTTAATCCCCTAAAAAGAGTAGAGAGTTTGCTACTTATCTAGCTGTACAGAAGATGGTGGCCTTATCATGCTTCAGTGTGCAACCTGAAACTCTATGATTTTATGCTCTCCGTTATATGAGTAAAAGGCACTGGCAGTGCTGCTATTCCTTTAGTTCCTGGATGCTTGCTGCTTTCCTACTGGCTGCTAAAAATGCGGCTGGGGTAGAAAACATGACTTCCTGGATAGCTGAAGAGACGGCAACTACCACAAAGAGGGTGGCAGGTCTAGCCGGCCTTGGGACACACAGCAGCGGAGCTCCCTCGGCTTAGGAGCATGGGAGAAGTCTGTTCCTCCCAGAGGCACTCTTCTCCTGAGAAAGCTCTGCAGTCAACCTCCTGAACGCTGGTCACCTTTTGTTGCCAAATATGCATTAATTTTAATGGTAGTGTGTCCCAATGCCCCCAGTGCGTTGGTCCACATAAACGACAACTGATAGGCTTACCCTACAACCCTTCAACAGGCTTCAACAGGTCCAACCTAGCTAATGGCCCAGGGGGGAATTTGTTCTTTTTTGCCCTAGAGTGTTATGTGTCAAAAGGACATAAAAAAGAAAAGAAAGCATAGGAAAACCAAATAAACTTAAATTCCCAACCCTCCTCTGCCACAGTTGCAGTGATCCTTGCACAGTAATGTTAAATGGTTTCCTTGTGCCTGCAGGCATGTTACCTCTCTCATTTACTCTTTAAGAATGAGAATTTGAGTTGACTTTGCCGAGAGATGGACTCCCAGTTCCAGGAAGGAGGCTTGATGTTCTCCCAGCCCAAAGGTTAAGGCTCTAATCCATCCCCTGGAGCTAAAACAAGACAATGATAAAACTTTCCCACTCCTTACAGAACATAATTGTTGTCAGAATATTTTGAAATGAATAAAGGTTACAGTTAAAAGTTTCCATTCACATGTCTTCCCTATTGGCTTGGTTGCTGCCATTGTTCTGATTTTGAGAGTACAAAGATTCTGTAAAAACATCTTATTTTTCACGACACTAGAGAATTACTGCTATTCACAGTTTGAAGAAACACCATCTTCCTCTTCCTCCTCGGCGTGGTTATTGTAGTTACTGCGTTTGAACAGGCTGCCAATCCTTCATCAAGATCCATCCAGGGCTGCTAAAAGTACCCCATCTACCCAACAAAGGGCAAATGTTGCAGGAGTATGTGTATACGTAAAAGCTCCTCTTGGGTTCCCTTTGTCTGTTACTTCAATTGAAAACCAGAATTATAAGATCAATTTAAAGAAATTATAGAAGAAATCACTTTCTCCTTACATGGTGTCTAAACATTGTTCTGAGCCAGCATCTCTGCATTACAGTTTTATGTAAGAACTTTTCTTTCTTGTTCCTCTGTTCAGGTTTTGCTGTCTTTGCTGTCATGAAAGATACCGAGGAAGTTCTTGATTAGCTTAGCTGAATAAAGATCAAGTGTGGTTTGGCCATGTTCCTTTTAGGACCCCATTATCATAATGTGTCTGGCCTTTTTACATAGCTAAATTACTCTGTGGTTTGAGCAGTGAGGAAAGAGTCCTGATGTGTTTGTACTGTCAAGCTTTTCAACACCATACTGTACATTTCTTATAAGAGCACGCTTGGAAAGAAAAATCCTTTGTTGCCACGTGGCTAGACTTTAGGTAACTCTTTGCAAGAGCAGACATCTTAACAGAGCTGGAGCTGAAGTTTCTTGTCTTCTTGAAGAATTGGAAGCAGCCTTATAGCATGATTGTATTGAAATATTTAATGTACCCCTATGCAGCTGTTAGCACAAGTCAACCTAATGTGAGCAAAGCGGAGCTAAAATATGCTCGTAACTTGTAGCACTAAAGCTTCTTCTCTCAATGTCATCTTCAAGCAAAAGCTATGAAGTTCAATCCTATAATTCTTACTGATGATTTAGCTCATGGATTATTCAGCCTGATTATTATTGAAATCAATGTGCTTGCCAAGGTCTTATGGCCTACTTCATCCACTGGTAACATTAGCAGATTGGTAACGTTAGCAGATTTGTAATTAGCTGGACTGAACTTTTAAAGCCATTTTGTGTCCTGTAGAATAAAACCTGTCAGCTAACCCCATTAGTCAGTCAGTCAAGTCTTCAGTGTATGGGAATTCTAATACATCTTTGAGCCCAAACTCCTGGGCCTGGGGAGGAAGTGAAATCCACAGTGAACCTGCAAAGGAGTATCAAAGTTCCTGCATTCTCAGGCCTAGACCTGCTCATTAAGAGGATAGTAGTAGGAGATGGTAGTCTACAAAGGAGTCTAATTAGCAGATCAGCAGTCTGCAAATTCTAAGGCTTTGTGTATCAAAACCAAAATCGTAGTGTGGCAAAAGACGCATTCATAACAAGCCAAAACTTTTGTTGCACTTCTTCCATGCACTCATCCTGGCCTTTTTCTGGGTTTGTTGGTTAATAAAGACGGAGTTTAATTTTAAACAGAAAAATGAAGGACAAAGTTTTAGAAAATAGGCTGAGTTATATTCTGCAGGTCTGCCGAAGAAAAATCAGACCTTAATTTCTCTTGGATTTTAGTGGGGTGTTTTGCTAGTTATGGAACTGACTGACTCAGAGTCAGCCTTCAATCTTTTTGTAAAATTGCCTTTCTTCACCACTGTTTTTTTGCACAGGGGTGTTTTAAGGACTGTGAGATTTAGTCAAAATAATGGAAAATTTTAATATCTGTCAGTATGCAAAGGATATTTGTAGCTGTATTGGTCCAAGAGCAAAAACTGTCAATTTAGACAGCACAAATAACATGATATCTTTTATTGAACCAAGAATAATTTAATCTAATCTTTATATAATAATAATACATCCAGAAGAGGACCTTCTGGGCCCCCAAGCTTGAATGTTCTAAAATATTCCTCTTCCAATAAGAAGTATCACATTATCTACCTTGTCTACCTAGATACATGTTGAAAATGATGGATTAGTGGCTATTTTGGGTGCATTTTTACTGTGTTGTTATCTTGAGTCTCATTTAACTTACACAACTGTTTTCAAAGTTATAAACATGTACTCTTTATATGCCAAACTGATGATCTCTTTTTTCTCTTTGCTAGTCACACTTTCAAAAGAAGTATAGTTTACACAGTTAAGAGTGTTGCATGAATGTATTCTTGCTTTATTTTTATTATATTTTACTTTATTTTTGTCAGTGGGATAAAATACTTTCATTAAAAGCTGTGCTTAGTTCTTGAATCTTATGCAGGGAAACCAGGTAAAAAATAGCTGAGCCTCTATAAAGTGATTATTACTGTAAGTGTGATATCTGTGGAGACATAGTACAGTCATGTTGGCGTAGAGGATAGGTTAACAATCACTGCATTTATCAACCACTGCATGATCGATAACATTTGCAGATGCCAACCCTTTAATTGCAGTGTTTTTATTGTTTGCATCACTAGTTAGCTGGATCTGTAGAGATGTACAATAATAGATCTAGCCCACATAGCTTGCTGTGATTGCATGTGGTCTACAAGCCTGGTCCACATCAAATAGAAACTTAGGGCATGAGAAAATTAGAGGGGCAGGAGTAAATCAGGACTAGCTATGGCAGAAAGGAATCCTTGGTTAGTACCCTGATGCTTTTACATGGTAGTATTCACAGAGACCAGGTCTTGAAGGGCAGTTAGCTAGCACCATTAAGGGGAGTTTGATGCTTAAATGCAGTTATGGACTTCATCTTTCATCCACAAGTAGTCTCCCTGAAGTAAGAGAACAGTATCACCTACTGAATAGAAATGTAATAAAAATAGCCGATTCTCTCCCTGAAGACCTAGCTGACTAATGTGTGACGTGATGGTCAATTTGACAGGGGCATGAAAAGTAAAATAGAGGACTTGTTCACCTTATCCAGGTTGGGTTCAGAGACAGAGCTTGCACAAAGGATGCAAACTGGTCCCCATTGCACTAAAAGGGAAATCTTAAGCAGAAGTACCATTGCAATTTTTTCTCAAGGTCTCACTGGGGGAGTAGGTTGAAACTGCTGCCAGGCCTCCCTTGGAGCACTTCTCAAATGGGGGCTGTCCAAGAGATGTGCTGCACCAGAGCATCTTCCCTGCCAAGCCTGACCATTTTGTGGGCTGTGGCATCTGGCTCTAGGCCTTCTGGATAAATGAAGCTTGCAATGAGCTTCAAAATGATCACAAAAGACACAACCCTGCTGAGTGAATGATACAAGGCTGCAAGATTCACTGAGGCCTTTATAAGGTGCTTTGGTTTTTCATCTGAGGATTTCAGGGTGTTTTATAAATCTGAAATCTCCTCTGAAAAATAGTGATAGGTTTTAAAAGCTGGTTTCCTACGTTCCTTCCTGAAGAAGAAAAAATTACAAAGTATGAGTATACGCTATGTTGACTAGGCTGGTGGTTAGAGAAAGTCAGACAATATGCAGACAGATCCTCTTCCCTCCCTTTTCCCAAATTTCAGTGGAAACGGTAGCCCACTCTGTGGAAGCAACTCTGCTCCAAGAGCCTTGTGTGCCTGGAGGGATTTAGTACCATACAAGCCTTTCCTTTTTGATAATGGACTCCTGAAGTATTTCTTCTGGTTTAAAAGTGTTTGAATAGCAAGAGTTGTGTACCCCTATAACAGTACTTTCTGGTAAATTCTGCAATAGCAATTAATCTTCAACACCCTTAGGAGGTTCTTCAAATTTTTAATGTTGTAATGATCATACAGTACACCTCTGCAGATTAACTGCATGTATGCTATGCAGGAGCCTTTTCTAGGAAGCTAAGAAGAATCATGGAATCATCTAGGTTGGAAGGGACCTTTTAAGATCAAGTCCAACCACCAACCTAACACTGCCAAAACCATCACTAGACCATGTCCCTCAGCACCACGTCTACCTGTCTTTTAAATACCTCCACAGATGGTGATTCCACCACTTCCCTGGGCAGCCTGCTCCAATGTTTGATAACCCTTTCTGTGAAGAAATTTTTCCTAATATCCAATCTAAACCCACCCTGGTACAAATTGAGTTCGTTTCCTCTTGTCCTATCGCTTGTTACTTGGGAGAAGACGCCAGCCCCTACCTCACTGCTACCTCCTTTCAGGTGGTTGTAGAGAGCGACAAGGTCTCCCCTCAGCCTCCTTTTCTTCAAACTAAACAATCCCAGTTCCCTCAGCCGCTCCTTATAGTCTCCGCTCCTCATAGTGTCCACAAGTATCTTCAAGAGATTTGTGCTCCAGACCCCTCACCAGCTTTGTTGCCCTCCTCTGGACATGTTCCAGCACCTCAGTGTCTTTCTTGTAGTGTGGAGCCCAAAACTGAACACAATGCTTGAGGTGTGGCCTCACCAGTGCTGAGTACAGAGGTCCAATCCCTTCCCTAGTCCTGCTGGCCACATTATTCCTGATACAGGCCAGGATTCTATTGGCCTCCTTGGCCACCTGGGCACACTGCCAGCTCCTAGTCAGCCGGCTCTCGACCAACATCCTGAGGTCCTTCTCCCCCAAGCAGCTTTCCAGCCACTCTTCCCCAAGCCTGTAGCACTGTATGGGGTTGTTGTGACCCAAGTGCAGGACCCAGCACTTGGCCTTGTTGAACCTTATACCATTGGCCTCAGCCCATCAATCCAGTCTGTCCTGATCCCTCTGTAGAGCCTCCCTACCCTCAGGCAGATCGACACTCCTGCCCAACTTGTTGTCGTCTGTAAACTTACTGAAGGTGCACTCAACCCCCTCTTCCAGATTATTGATAAAGATGTTAAAGAGAACTGGACTCAATAGTGAGCCCTGAGTAGCACTGCTTGTGACCAGCCACCAACTGGATTTAACTCCATTGACCGCCACTCTTTGTGCCTGGCCATCCAGCCATTTTTTTACCCAGCAAAGTGTGCGTGCATCCAAGCCACAAACAGCCAGTTTCTCCAGGAGAATGCTGTGGGAAACAATTTCAAAGGCTTTAGTAAAGTCCAGGTAAACAATATCCACAGCCTTTTCCTTGTCCACTATGTGAGTCATCTTGCCATAGAAGGAGATCAGGTTAGTCAAGCAGGACCTGCCTTTCATGAACCCATGCTGACTGGGCCTGATCATCTGGTTGTCCTGCATATGCCACATAATGGCACTCAAGATGGTCTGCTCCATAATGTTCCCCTGCACCAAGGTCAGACTGAGAGGTCTGTAATTCCCTGGATCATTCTTCCGGGCCTTCTTGTGGATAAGCGTCACATTTGCTAACCTCCAGTCAACTGGGACCTCCCCAGTTAACCAGAACTGCTGATAAATGATGGAAAGTGGCTTGGTGAGTACATCCTCCAGCTCCCTCAGTACCCTTGGGTGGATGCCATCTGTCCCCATAGATTTGCATGTGTCTAAGTGCTGTAGCAGCTCACTCACCTTTTCCCCTTGGATTATGGAGGTTTCATTCTGTTTCCTGACTCTGTCTTCTACCCCACGGGGCTGGGTACTCAGGGAACAACTGATCCCACTACTAAACACTGAGGCAACGAAGGCATTAAGTACCTCAGCCTTTTCCTCATCCTTGGTCAGTATGTTTCCCCCTGCATCCAATAAAGGATGGAGGTTATCCTTAGTCCTCCTTTTATTGCTAATGTATTTATAGAAACGTTGTTTATTGTCTTTTATGGCAGTAGCCAGATTAAGTTTGAGTTGGGCTTTGGCCCTTCTAATTTTCTCCCTATATAACCTCACAACATCTTTGTAGTCCTCATGAGTGGCCTGGCCTTTCTTCCATAGCCCATCAACTCTCCTTTTTTCCCTGAGTTGCAACCATAGCTCTCTGTTCAGCCACACCAGTCTTTTTCCCTGATGGCTTGGGTTTTGGCACATGGGGATGGCCTGCTCCTGCACCTTTAAGACATCCTTCTTGAAGAATGTCTGCCTTCCTGGACTCCTTTGCCCTTTAGGACTGCCTCCTCAGCAACTTGGTCAACCAGGCTCCTGAATAGACTAAAGTCTGCCCTCCAGAAGTCCAAGGTGGCAGTTCTGCTGACCCCCCCCTCCTTGCTTCTCCAAGAATCAAAACCCCTATTATTTCATGATCACTATGCCCAAGATTGCCTCCAACCGCCACATCCCCCACAAGTCCTTCTCTGTTCACAAACAACAGGTTGAGCAGAGAACATTTCCTAGTTGGCTCTCTCACCGGCTGCGTCAGGAAGTTATCCTCAACATGCTCCAGGAACCTCCTAGACTGTTCCCTCTCTGCTGTATTTCATTCCAGCAGATATCTGGTAAGTGGAAGTCCCCCACGAGGACAAGGGCTAGTGATCATGAGAATTCTCCCAGCTGCTTATAGAATGTTATTTGTCTCTTCATCCTGGTTGGGTGGTCTATAACAGACTCCCACCATGATATCTGCCTTGGTGGCTTTCCCCCTGATTCTTACTCCTCACTCAACCCTATTGTCACTATCATTTAGTTCTAGACATTCATAACACTTCCTCACATACAGGGCCACCCCACCGCCTTTCCTTCTTTACCTGTCCCTTCTGAAGTGTTTACAGCCATCCATTGCAGCACTATAATAGTGCCAGTCATCCCACCACATTTCTGTGATGGCAACTACACCATAGTTTTCCTGCTTCGCAATGGCTTCCAGGTCCTCCTGTTTGTTGTCCATGCTGTGTGCGTTAGTGCAAGTGCATTTCCATTAGGCTAATGGTTCTGCCACCTTTTGAGGGGAAGAAACCCTAATTCCTACCTGACTACTGCCAGGCCCTGCCATAGTTTCTAACCCATGAATAACCCTTGCATCTTTGCTTCCACATGGATCTCCATCCCCTACATTCCCAAAGAAGAAACAATTGAAGTTGTCAGGAGTAGAGGAAGCCAGCAGCAAAGACACATCCATGGAAAAAAAATCAGGAACAATCCTAATGTTGCCACATATGTCATAGGTCTGGTAAGGAGCACAAGAGAGCTTGAATTAGAACTTAGTCAAACCCAAAATGAAGCTGAGATCAGGTATGGCATGAATAAGTGGGATGTCAGTGATCAGCTACAGAGTTCCTGTTCTGCTGTCAAAATGCTCCCAGTAGAGAAGCAGGAGCTTAACTCCTGAGCAAGAAGCCAAGTTTGGGAGGTGTAAGAAAAAACAACAGCTGCCACAAAACTGCTAGTTTTGTGGTTATCATCTATACTGCTCACTTCTGGGCTTTAGATGAGGAACCTTTAGGGCACCCCTACATCTGTGGGAAGGGAGCAGACATTGCAGCTGGATTTCTTTTTGGCGGCCTGAACGTGCACGTCTTCTGTGAGACTGGGGAAGGCGGTCTGTCTGTAAAAGCAGCTACTTCCACCTACGTTTATTCTGGCTCCTTTCAGTTATCTGTTCCTAGATAAATTCTTTCAAACGTGGTGCCAAAACTGCAAGGTGCTGGTCAATTTTTGCAAGCTGCCTGAATGACTCACCTAATTTCTCAGATTACTGACAAAACAGGAAAAAAAAAAGCCTAATGGGATTGAAAGCATTTGGCAAGCTGGCACTGTCACTTTTGTGAATCAGAATGGCTCATTTATGGTGTCTTTCTTCTTGTGTAGCAATTTTTTGATAGTGGCTGTCAAGATAAATATATGGCAGGGGCTCTGCTAAGTGCAAGGGGGTGTCACAGCAGTTAGGCCTACTGTGTCAGGGAGGCAGTGTTGTTACAGGTGCTTTCCTGGCAATAATACTGTGCTGACTCTGCCAGGTGTACAGACAGCACAGGAGATGAGGCGTGCAACCATTTTGGAGCTTCTCGCTAGGGCTGTGGGGTGTCACCTGACCAGGACCAGGTTAGATGGGGCTTTGAGCAACCTAGTCTGGTGGAAGGTGTCCCTGGCCATGGCAGGGGGGTTGGAACTTGATGATCTTTAAGGTCCCTTCCAACCCTACACCACTAGACGATTCTATGATAGGATTCAGGAGAGATTCCCAGAGAATACGAGCATTGAGTATCAGAGGCTGATGGATCCACTGCGAAGCCCCAATATACCAGAGTAAAACAGGGCCTATTAATGCACCCACGAATCCTGGAGCAGCCACTGTACCACCTCCTGGCTTCAGAGCAACAACCACTGGGTATTCCCAGTTAATGTAGGGAAGCCACATTGTTTCTGTGGGATGTGAGTGGCGTTGTGAAAGGGTTTGTCTTTCTGTCATCTCTGACTGGTCACTGGAAGAGCTGAGAGGTGCCCATTTATGCCAAGTTCCCTTAAATGCAGAGGTTTGGGGTTTTTTTTGAGAAGAATCCTTTTAGGGTGAAAGATAGTTCAATGACTAGCTGTCACATATCTGGTCCCCACATGTGTTTGCTGCGGGTGACTCCCATAACTCATTTTGCAGGCACAATTATTTCTGGCAGAGGTGGACCTGTGAAACATGAGGCTGAACTCATAGTGGAGGTGGCTTGTGCTGAATTAGAGGGATTCAGATTGGTGAACAAAGTCCTGTCTGTAGACATAAATGAAAAAGGTGGCCTTGAGCTCTCCTGTTGCTGACTGCAGTAGCCTTTTTCTGTGAATATGTGCAGCAGAGGGCACCAGTATGTTAACTCGTATCTGGTCACAGACTTCAATGGGATTCATCAATAATATAGTGAGGGCTAAAGGCTAATTAATAGTAATTGTGTATTGTTAGAATATATGTTAGTCTTTGTTAGAGAAATAGGTTTATTACTCATAAGTGAATAACTGATTGTCATCTGCGTGCAACCTTCTTCTGAACTTTGGGCTGAACTTCTACATAAAACCTGGCTGAGAAATGGGGATTTCAATTAGTTGGTATGAACGCTTCAGCTAGCTGCTGCACTGAAACGGTTGATGAGCTTTCAGCAACTGGTGTGGGCACAATGTAATTAAGACAGCTGGGGGAAAGATTCTGCTAGGAAGACTGTTCCTGCATGTAATTTTACCATGGCCCTGGAGAGCAGAACAAAGTGCAAAAGGCTACTCTGTTCTTCCAGTAACTATGCAAAATTTAGTACTTATCAAGCATTAAGGATGTAGCTCATGGATGAGATATACTTTTAATGAAGCACACCAACAAAAATCTCAGAAGCAGCAAATACTTCAGTCAGGTTGCTTAGAAATCATGTCAGAAAGTTGGATGCCTGAGGGAATTGGGAATATGATACAAAGCCATGAAGAGTGTGATACAGGTCAGCGGTTCACATCCAGCCCAATTCTTTGGTAGCTGGACTTCTCATTTTCTTATGATGGCTCTGAATCTTTGTGAAATAGGTTTTCTAGCCTGTTTTCTTGTAAATATGCCCAGGTGTCAACAATTCTGTAATAAGCAGCGGTTCCTACAAAGAAGCCTATGAAAAAATAGGCTAATGCAAGTTCCTGCTAATAATAAGCATCTGCAAAGACAGCATTCAAAAGAATTCAGACACTTATCTCTTAAACAGATCTTTCTTGCCCACAGTTGTAACCTAGAACACAGTGGTGTTCTAGGACGGGAAAACTCTGTCCCTGGCTCCTGTTCATTTCTAAGAAATAGACAATAAATGAACTTTAAAAACAACAGATATCAAGCTAGTACCTTTCTCAAGCATTGGAATTAACTTAGTAAAACTGGGGAGGGGGAGGGGGGAAGTTTGGCACTTGGTGAATTTATATGCAAAGAAATTAGAAAGGGGACATCCTCCCAGCTGGATTTTTCAAAGCTCTAATTGTTTTTTTTGTTGCTATGTTTATTGAACATTTCAATATCTTCATTTGTCCTCATAAATCTGTTCTATACATTGAAGACGATTATAGTCATAGCAGTGTGGTTTTGGCAGAGGTTAGTGTCAGAATTGGGCAAACAATGTTCATTTTGCTTCTCTACCTCATGTTAATATCCTAGAGTCCTTTCTTCCTCTCTTTGTAGCAACTATTTGTCATGTGAAGAGACCTTAAATTCTGCAATGAGAGGTCATTGTTTCAGCGAGTGATGATAAAGCCCTTAGCTTCAGCGTCCACAATTCTACACTCTAAAGACACATATTTGAGTTTCCTACACCAGTGTGTGTGTCCTCACATATATGCTCATCTTTTATCCATAACAGTCAGCAGAGAGAACTCTCTTGTAATTCAGAGTGAAAGAGGAATGATGAAAACTCATGATCCAGATATAGATGAGAAATGAGACAAGGAATTTTCTTTCACGCTGCAACCAAGAATGACCAAACTGGCCCTTAGTTTCATTTGAATCCTCTGAATACAACGCGTCACATTTATAACTGATACAATTCCAGGAAAAACGCTTGCTGTAAACATGGACAAAAATTTTGTGTTAATTTTATCACACATTCTAGCAAATTCAACAAAAAGGCTTTGTCCTCAGTCTACGCAGAAGGTGTCATTACATTTAGTAGTTCAGACGGGTACCAGTATGTCCCTCAGGCAGGAGTGGAAGAAGAATCCTAGTGAAGACCATTTCCTGGTGTGAGGGAGCAGGGAGGAGGAATGTGCATGTGTTTAAGTGGAAGGACTGATGAAAGGTCCGACTTGCCCAGCTAAAAGGTCATTTGGGGTGAGTTTTTCTGGGCATTTTGAAAGAAAAACCCAGGCTCAATAGATTTTAATATCAACTTTGAGGATGTGTTAAAAAAGAAAGTTGTTTTTGGAAACAAAGCTAAACTTTAGGAATCCAGAATTAAAGGAATAGAGGTTGAATACCAGGGAAAAGTTAAAGAAATGTTCAGCCCTCATTGTATGATCAGGTTGACTTTGTCAACACCTTGTTTTCATCACAACTACTAGTAATTTGAGTCATTTATGTAATTAGTCCATATATGTGCATACTTTGGAATAGAAAAACATTCCTGATTCTTTAACTGTGTGGTCAGCTGTGATTAGCTAATAATTTTTTTCCCATTTATGGCCCAATTAATTTATTTTTACTGTATTAGTTACAAAAGTCTCCCCTTAAAATAGATGTACAAAACCTCAATGGACATCATAGTAAACATTGCACTGTGTTATTCTAGGTCTTAAAACAAACAAAAAAAAATATGAAATAGAGGCAATAAAGAAAGGGAACAGCATAGTAATTTTGGTGTGTGCTTTTTGTTTATATGACAGTCAAGTGTAACCACAAGAAATTCCTTTAACCTTTCTTGCTGCAGTAACAAATAAAGCTCACATATATCTGTACCTCTCCTGAGCTGAATTTGGTTTAATAAATTTCTATAAAGTGCTTTGATCAGTTTATTTGAATGCAAGACATGACTGAAGCAAAATCTACTCTTAATGTTATATTTTCTAGTGCTAAGATGAATGTTGATAGAACAAACAAAAAAAAAAGAGAAATACAGAAGGAACAGTACACAATAGCATGGAAAAATGTTCTGCACATTCCCCATATGCTTTATCTTCCTTATTTTCCCCCAAGGAAAGAAAAGTAAGATGTAATGTCAAAAAGTAGGATATTTGGCCAATTTATTATAGAGGAAAAAAGCAAAATGCCTTCCTGAAAAGTAGGGCAATTCTACTAAAAGTAGGACAGCTTACTGCACGTTAAGTACCTTTGGATTATATGTAATGTATCGTGCTTACTTTACACACACAATTAGTTCCAGTGACTTCAAAGAGGGACTTCCCACATGAGCTAACAGAGGAAGATATATCCTACATGATAAAGCTGTAGTACCATATCAAACAAGGTCAGAATACACGACCATCAAGAGAAGAATCTGGAGAACAGCTGTAACTGGTTAAGCTTGTGTAAAAAAACCCCAAAATGTCACTGGCACTTAGTCTAGAGATCAAATCAAATGAGAAAAACAGAGTAGATCAATGATGCTGCAGCAGGTTACATGGTTTAAAATTCTAGACCTGAGCAGATAAATTTAATCTCAGAATAACTGCAAAACCTGTGAAGTTTGTGTGCTTTCAAGGTAAGCATGAGGATGAGATCATTTCAGTGCTGGCAAAGGGTGCAAAAGACACAGCATGGTGGAGAATTTTTTTTTTTCTTAAATGCATTGTTTTTTTTCTCGATGCATTAATGGTTGTGAACTTTTAGTGTTCCAATGGCATTTTGTGGACAGTATTTGCAGGAGCCCTTTTCCAGAAACAATGGATCTGCAAGTATATCATATGCAGACCAATTATTTATATTCCATAAGGCGGGGTGTTTGAACTGTTGGGCTTTGTCCTCTCAGAGGTTGTGTGTGCATGGTCCAGGTAAATTGCTCCTGGCTAGAGCTACGAAGGAGCTCAGCTCCAGAGGAGAACCTAGAGCTTTGAGTTAGGCTGCTTAGCTCCTTACGCTGCACATGGGGAGCTAGTTCACACAGCACAGGATTCATAGGGACCAGTACCTTGTGACTTATTACCCAAGCTGGAAATAGAGTCTGCTAAGGAAAGGATACCTCTTGAGTGCCTTTTGATGTTGATAAGAAGGATAAATAGAGAGCTCAGAGAGAAGTAGAGTGGTTAAGTGAGAGAATTTTAAGGCTAGTAATATTTATTTGATATAAAATATTTGACCTACTACCTTGAAGGTTACAGCAGGCAGTGTGAAAACATCAGTCCTGCAATTGGTGCCCAAAGTATGCCTAAGTCCTATTTAGTTGCCAAAGCCCTTATTTGGATGTAAGCCCTATGCTCTGGGTCTCAGATCCCCATCTATAAAATACTATAGTCAATAAGGCAATGCTATAGGTGGTGTATATATAGTGGTTTATACAGTATCAGGACTTGAGGGCACTAGTAGACCTTAATGAGTCTTGAGGCAAAGGAGGCCAACCAGAGGGACCTTGATAGGCTTGAGAACTCAGTCAGTGTGAAACTTACGAAGTTCAACAAGGCCAAGTGCAAAGTCCTGCACCTGAGTCAGGGCAATCACCAGTATCAGTACAGACTGGGTCATGGACAGATTGAGAGCAGCCCTGCAGAGAAGAACTTGGAGATACTCGTAGATGAAAAAATAGATATGAGCCAGCAATGTGCATTTGCAGCCCAAAAAGCCAATCCTATCCTGGGCTGCTTCATTCTTGTGAGACCCCATCTGGAGTACTGCATTCAGCTCTGGAGTCCCCAGTGCAAGAAAGACATGCACCTGTTAGAGCAGGTCCAGAGGAGGTCCATGAAAATGATCAGAGGGTTGAAACACCTCTCCGATGAAGAAAGGGTGAGACAGTTGCAGTTGTTCAGCCTAGAGAAAAGAAGCCTCTGGAGAGACCTTATTGCAGCCTTTCAGTACTTAAAGGGGGCTTATAAGAAACATGGAGACTTTTTACCAGGGCCTGTAGCAATAGGAAAAAGGGGAATGGTTTTAAACTAAAATAGAGTAGATTTAGATTAGATTAAATTATGAAATTCTTTACTGTGAGGGTGGTGAGGCACTGGAACATGTTGTCCAGAGAAGCTGTGAATGCCCCATCCCTGGAAGTGTTCAAGGTCAGGTTGAAAGGGACTTTGAGCAACCTGGTCTAGTGAAAGATGTCACTGCTTATGGCAGGGGTGGTGAACTATGTGACCTTAAAAGTTCCTTTCCAACTCAAACCATTCTACGATCCTATGATAACATCACTGACCAGCCTCACCTGAGATCAACACCCTGTCCGTGGTCCCAGAAGCTCTATTTTACCTGGGCCTGTGCTATGTTGCAGAGGTGTCTGGGGCTGACCCTCCCTCTCGCTGCTCTGGTTTACTGCTCAGCCTCCCCGGACAGACCCTGAGCCCTTGCTGCAGGCAGTCTGTCTCAGGCCCTGACTCCAGAGTTCACCTCAGACTTATGTGAAAGGTATTTCTGTCTCCTGGGTGGACTCCAGACGTGGCTCGTTACCTTGCCTTGTCTGGTGCTGTTAATGGAACCTGTCTCTGTCACCACCCTGGCCCTGTTGAACTGCCCCCATCGTCATGGGTGGCTCTTGGCTTCCCTCTCATCTCCCCTCGTGGGACAACCCCAGTCCTGCAGCTCCCTGATGTGTAGGCCTTTATACAAGGGATCACTTGCTCTATGTTGTACTAAAAATTGTCCAGGACCTTAGTTTTATCTCCAGGAGTTATCATTCTCTGTCATTCTCCATAGATGGGAAAGCTTAAAGCCTACTGACCTGCCTCTTCAGTAGAAGGACCTTTTCATAAACACCCTTCTCACCCGTGTTTTCAGCAAATGTAATAAGTCTGTCTTAACACAGAAAACCTTGTGGGGATTATGCGTAATTTCAACTTAATCCTTAACATTATCAGTCTTGTCTGCGCCAAGCAACGACATCAACCCTGGCTCTTGTCCCTCTCCCCTGGGGAGACCTCCTGAGGCTTGAAGCAGAGCTAGAAATCCAGCATGATACGAAGACTGCTTTTCTGACACAACTTCTCAACCTTTTTATCCCATTCCTTTTAAAAATTGGCTTACACAGCCATATCTGTGATTTTTTAGGAGGTATGCTGAAATATGAACTGACTGCGCAAAAAGAGTATGTGGGAGAGTGAAGGTTAGGGCATATTAATATGCAGCAACTTAATGTAACTCCAGTGCACTACTCCCTTCCTTCAAAATAAAAAGACTTATTTGCAAGAAGGGCCTGTTTGGCCTGTCTATCTGAACCAGTGATTTTCCAGTTTTGGTTACATACAGTCAAAATGATGCTTCTATTGGCCGGAAGAAAAAGCCAGTGCTCCCATACAAGATTATCTATAGATATAACTTTAAAGGCGAAATTTCCCACTATCTGTGTCAGAGACAAATGTCAGCATCCAAGGCACAGAAACTATGTTTTTGCTTGATTTAAATTTGAAAGACTTAATAAATAAAATGAGTTAAGGAAGGCAGTGGCTGTGAAGAGAAGTCTCAGAGCACAGAGGTGGGAGTCAGTAAGATCTGAAATGTAATTTACATTTGAGAAGTGGTGTAGCCAGACACTACGTTTCCCTTAAAGTTTCTAAGAAACTGAAAGAAAACTCTGGTTTCTCTCTCTAAAAAAAAGCTATGTCTGGCCCACAAAGTGTCTAGCTGGGATTTAAGTAAAACAGGCAGAACTTCAAACTTCAGAACTACCATGGTTCTAAGTTAATGAAAGGATTTGCTGTGGGGAGAGCCAACGTCAGTTGAATGATGAAAATTGTAGTCTTAATAGGCACCTTATCTCTTCAAGGAATGAAGGCTGATCCCAGGTTCTTCATTGACAGGGAAACATGAGTAAGATGGCTCACCAACTGAAAATACCAACTTACAGATATCTCCAAAGACATTGAAATATGAAATGACACCTCTTCACAATCTTCTGTGCACAGAACATAACTATCTTTCTCTAACAGGTAGGAAAATGGGGTAGACCAGGTATTAAGTGCTAAGACCACAGAGAGAAGCTAAATCAAATTCATGATTTCCAGGTACTGTGCTCCAAATACACTCATCTGCACCAAAAAAAACCCAAACAACTAACCAATTATTAGATTTAAATCTTATAATATGTTTAATATGTTCCAGCTATGCTATCTATTAACGACTGAGAACCTAAATGTTTGTAAGTCTCCATAACAATTGCATGGATCTAGGGAACACATGGGTTACCTTTTTCAATGTGATTTTTTGTACTTTAAAGGGGTAGTGAATGGAAAGCCAGGTAATTGCTAAGTCTAATTGTTCATTATAGCTCTTTGTTGACTCAATTTTAAATGGCTCTTTTATTGGTTTTACAGTAGAAGACTTAAGTTAATGAATGTGCTCATTAATAAAATTCTGCTGAGCCCTAAACCCATCAGTTTTGTATACTATTTTACTATGTACCACTGTAATAATATAGATGTTTTAACTGCCTGTTAAAAGAACAGTAACTGAACTGCGCCAGACTGCCTACATGCAGCAGTGCTGTTCCAAAGGGAGAAATGGCTGAAGACAGACAAACCAGATGCAAAGAGAACTGGAGTTTGCATTAAAACCAACTAATGGGCAAAGTACCTTTTAGAAGCTCAACTGGAGGGATGACCAAGTGCCCTTAACGTAACAAAAAGTGCTGAGGGGATGGATCTACTGCCAAGAGCATTAATCTACGTGTAGGTCACACCAGAGCTTTATGGACTGCCCCACCATAAACAAAGAGCCCAGTTATCACCTGCTAACTCTCTGTGGTGAAAATAGAATGCCAGGAAAAAAGTTGGGTGCATTTTTCCAAGCGTATTCTAATCCTCAAATTTTCCCTTTAATATAAAGCATGTCTTAAAGATGTGAATTTTGACTACTGTCTCAGGCCAGAGAGGCTATTCTCTATGTGTCTTTAATTGCTAAGTTTTACAACGGAATATATGAGATCTCTCAACTGGCTTAGATGAAATGTGAGGAGTAGCATTTTATTGCCTTTGGTTTGGTTTTTTTGGCTTTTTACATTTTCATCTGAGTTCTTAATTTTGCAATCTTAATATTGCATTATTGTTCAACACAGCTAGAATGCTAATGACAGCTATAGAGAGATGCTACTTTGAAAACAGATGCAATGCTTTGTAATATGGAATTCAATGGCCCTCTAGAACTCCTACCTGAATAAACAAGAATTTACTTTGAGAAAAGGATTGAGGGAGCTTAGGGGAAGTGCTGTGGGTTTTTTTGTTATCTACACTGTTTTCTAAAAAGACAAAACTAGAAATTATCAATTATTGGGAGAGTCTCTCCAGCAAAGAGGGAAACATTTATCAGTTATCAGAAGGAATAATCTTCTACAAACGTTTGATGAAATATGATTAAGATCAATTCTTTATTCTCCTTCCCACCAGCCCTGTCTGTTTAGCTGATGGGAAGGCTTCAAGGGGGTTATCCCACACAATGGAGAAGACCTATTGTTCTAAATACTGTAATGGCCCAACAAAGTTAAAGTTAGCATAAATATAATGTAATTTTCTTCTTGCCCAAATGCTGTGGCTTCCAAGACACTGGAGGAGCTTAATTTAAAGATGAGGATTCAAACAACTCGGATAACATGCTTGTGATCTCTAAAGTGCTGTGATGACACTGAAAATACTTTCCTCAGAATTAAATTAAAATAGATAAAAAAGTTGGAGTTTCTTATGTGGATGTGATTTTTAGTTACAATCCTTTAAAAAAAAAAAAGTTTTGATTCTGCAACTTCTCGTTTGAATATAATTACAATTGAAAAAATGTACGTATTACATAATGCCTATATGCATCCTTCTGTAAGGGAAAGATTATACACCATGCTATTTTATTTATTAACATGAACTCATTCTAACCCTTATCTTGTTACTTTCAAGTACAGTTCTCTTCACAGCACCTCACTTTTGCAATAAGTAACTTCCACTTCTTGTGGTTTTTCAAACATGAATGTATACATTATGTCTTGATTACTTACTAGATGATCCAGCTACAACTATTTAGTAAGGCATAATAAAAGACTCCATTTCTGAATCTGTGCTATGTAGTTTCACAGATGCATTGAAGTCATCTCTGGTTTGAGTAGAGGTTATATAAATAAAAGTTAATTTAAAAATACAGAATGTTCCATCTTGCCAGCCAAAATTTCCCAGTCCCCAAATTATGTTTGATATAAAATACCATACATATAACATTTCTTTTGGTGAGCATGGTATAATTTATTACTAATGATATTCCCCTCTGAGTGATTCTTGCCTGACTACATTGCATATAAGAACAGCAGATTTACTGCAGTAAGCAGAGATTCAGTTTGAGGGGGGCTAACGGCATGACAAAATTAAAGAACCACAGACTATATCTCTAGTGAAGTTTTGGACTATCTTTATTAAAATATTCACAGAAATAGGTAAATTTCTGCAAGCTGAAGAGAAGTGTCAGCTATATCTAAATAAAAAAATATTTAGGCTCAGACACCTCAGACTAAATCAAACAACCTCTTATAAGGACTTTGTGACTTCTAAAGGCTACAGATTTTTTTTTTATTTAAATCTTTCCTCATTAGTTTTTCCCTTCTGACCTTTGTACAATGAGGATTTTCAGGGGGAAAAAAAAATAGTTCATCCTGCAGTTGGTGAATGAAGAACTTCTAGCTGTCATTTTAGAAATCCCATTATCTGTTTAGACATTTTTAATTAGATAATTAAGCCATGTTTTCTATATACACTAACTCTAATGACTGTGACTGAAACCATCACCTGTACCGTAACTGAGAAGTCACTGGAACCCTGAATGGGTACAATCTCTGTAACCTCTGGAAATCCTTTTTTCAGCAAGTGCTCCCCACCACTACTATTCTCTGCCTTTGTGGAGAGATTTTCCAATGTACCTATTGCATTCACTAACCTTTTGCTTGCCTTTTCATAATGCACAGCTCCTTTGTAAGCCACTGCCAGTGTTTTTTCCGCTATTTTATGTGTGTCCATCCACCTTGTAATTCTCTTCTTCCTTGATTTGGGTCTCAAAGGGATTCCTTTCTGCAGATCATAGGAGAGGTTTGCATATGTCTAAGAATAAAAAACGCTGCCAAACATGCAAATTGCAAACAGGTGCCAAGATGTCTTGCGCTTTCCCAGTATAAGGGAGAGGTTCCCAGTACAGCGAAGAAAGATCATTTTACAGAAAAAAAGTGGGATCTGTTGACAGAAACTACAGTTTGAGTGCCATCAAACATACCTTATTCCCTTTCCCTCCCACCCTCTTCTCTTTCACATGACTGCTGTTCAGGATTTCACTTTCAAACAAATATTTGGCACTTGTATCCAAAAAGACAAACAAATATGCAGAGAAAATTTTGCCTGAGTAAGTGAACACTCCTATTCAAAATTCTGTGGCTAGATGAATGGATAAGTGACAACAGTGATGAATAAATAGTGCCTGGGCCTGCCAAAACCCAGCATTAGAAAGTATAAACAAAGCAGTACTGAAAACAGATGGATTCATTTTAAGTTTTATCCCTTTTCAGTCAAGAGATGCTAATGAGGCAACTTCACTTTGTACCATGACCCTGACACATTGTGTGCTAACACCAGCAAGGAGCTGGACTGACATGGGGTCTGAGTGCCAGCACGCAGCTGCCTTTCCGCAGGACTAAGTAATTATTACCAAAACTACAAAAAAAAAAAAAGCA
>NW_009647222.1:5141405-5148628 GCF_000708025.1 Charadrius vociferus
CATCAGAGCTATGTAATTCCAGTAATTAGGTATTTGTGAGTATTTGCGCTGGATTCATTGCAGAAAGCTAAAACATGGGAATTTGATTGCTGGAGAGGGGGGAGGGATGCTGAGATGAACTGAAATCTGGTGAGATTTTACAGGCATGGAAATTCACTATCAAATCAGACCCATCGCCTGTTTACTTTGACGATGGCCAAAACTCGGTGGGTATCAGAGGCAGGTGCAGTCTGTTCAACAATTGGCAGCAAACTTTTTCCTGAGGAAATCATTCTTTTGACTGCGCCTCTCAGAATTCACGTAACAAAGGTTGTTACGAAAAATACAGGTTATAGGAATTTCAGTTTCCAACTGCTTAAACCAAATTTTAAGTATAATGAAGTTATGATTGCAATAAAACCCCAGATTTGAAAATTATGTATATTTGGGAAGCTCTGGTCCAAATACCCAAAATATAATAATGTGCCTGGACAAAAAGCCAAGAAAAAAACATATCTACTTGTCTGGACATGTGGATTTGGATACTGTTTCTAGAAGCAAATTGTAAGAGAAATAAAATCTCCCAATGGCAATCGCTTATACTTAAAATTCACGGGGGAACTTTCTAGCAGTGGGCCTCAATTTTCCTGTGATCTAATCCCCACCAGAGACTGCTGCTGCTTGCTGCTCTTCTGCCTCTTCTCTCCTCCCTGTGCTGCACCTCTCCACCTCTGTCTCCTTCTCCCCTGTGACCTTGACAATGTTTTGTTTTGGAAGGAGAGTTGTTCTGCTCTACAGCTCTCTCCTTAAGTCATTGATGGCTCCAACAAAATTATTTGCATTTATTTAAAAAAAAATTGTACTATATAGCAGTGATGTATCCAGCCTGTGCTACCAACGGATGAAATAACTTCTGATAGAACTATGTAAAGTCACTTTTCACACATATTTTCCTTCCAGGCATTGTGAAAACTATTTCTGGTCTTTGATCCTGTTCTGGGAAGCTCACACGTGACCCGCATATAATTACAACCTTCACAGCCAAAGCTGTGGGATCTGTGTCAGGACACCTGCAAGCTGGAATGAGTCTCACCTGTTGAAATAAGTATTTTATAGCTACATGAAAGGTAAAGGAAATATATAGCTGTAGAGAGCAAGATTATTTTAAAGAAAAGCCAAGAAAAACTGAGATTGTGACTTCTCAGCCAGCAGGGAAATCAAATCATAAACCAAAAGTGTTTGAAAACAAAACCCATGACACTCCCTGCTTTCTCTTCTACTTTTCATGTGATATAACTCACCTTCAGCACACTCAGTTATCTTACAAGCATTGTTGTAAAGTAAGACATTCATATATATATGTATATATTTGAAGAATATTTTCCCTACAATAATTTTGTAGTACAGTTGCTGTTATTGCTAAATGAAGAAATGACCCTAAATCTTTGACTGCACTAGAGCAAGAGGCTTAATGGCTTTTTCTGTGCTTAGATATATTTGTTGAAATGAGTTTAATAAGATAATAACGTTGCTGCCTTCTGCTGTCATTTCTTAGGTTATCTATCATCTAGTTGATAGGATCAAATCTCTGAAAGAGTTCTGTTATCTAGATAACTTCCTAATCAAATACAGCCATGTTACTTATGTAGTTTTCCTTATCCTACGGGGGGAAACATGTTTTTTATTGTTCATTCCATGAAGATTTTGAAATCAAAACCATATTGCAGTCCCATTTCCTATCCTTGATTCACTTTTGCGTAGTTGCTTGGAAAATGCCATCATGCCTGTACCTTCTTACCAAGGAAATTGGTAAGCCCTCACCAACAGTGAGGGCTTCATGGGATTGCCTAAGAGCCATATACCATATTCATCACCACATCTGGTAAGTTTTCTTGATCGTTGTTGCAATTTTGTTGAATTAGGTGACCCAATGGTTTTCCATCAGCAAGAAGATGATAATAGTCAAGTAAGGTGAGCAATTACTAACTTTCCTGGGGACGGTCAAACCACAGGGAATAGTCCTAATTTAAAGAAGCTATAACCACCAGTATATAATTTTTTTCTTAAACCTTTCTAACTTTGGCTATCAAATGCAATAATAAATTATATTCCCTGTTGTTCCTGTTCAGGGACTGTGCCTAATCCTGGAATTACTGGCATCTGCATATCATTTCAATGGTAAATTACAGCTGGGATATGCTAACCCCAAAGTGTGAGTAAGAACTGTTTCTAAATGATTGGAATCTTCTTGGCACTTTATAGTTGATTTATAGTAATTAGCTTACTCTTCATTCTCTTTTGATAGTTTGTGTAAAATTTGTGCTATTTCCTTAGAACCAGAGCCGATTGTTTTCTTAACAGAAAAATGATCTTTCTCGTGAAAATTAGATTTCAACTAAACCTCAATTGATGTTAATTGCCTTCCCTCACTGACAACTTCCTCTCTCCTCTCTTCCCCCCGCCCCAGTATTAGCGGGAAACCTGGAATACCAATTTTCATTAACATTTCCATAGGGAAGATGTAATTTCCAGACTATCTCCAAAATAATTGAAATTTCAAAACTCTTTAATTACTAATTTAACCAAAAATGTAATAAATAGTATAAATATATTGACTAAAATGTATTATCTCATTTTAGATAACTTCTGCCCATTTCTGTAGTAGTGCGTTCTGTGATTGCATAACAAGAGACTAAACACAAGAAATACATGAGAGTTAACTCAGAGCAAAATTTGTGCGACTTATCTCTGTTCCAGTAAATAAGATTAGAGTAACTGTTTATACATCTGTTAAAAGCTACTCTCCTTGAAAACAATAATGAATTATGACTTTGTCATTTGGAGGATGGTGAGAAACCTGTAGAGAAGTTAGAAACTGACTTTATTTCTCAAAACAGATGGCTTTCAGGGCTTATGCCCATGGCACGGCTGTCCAAGAAAAAGTAAAATTAGAATTTTATTTAGACAATGGCTAACATTTTACATAGTAATCTAATATTTACACACAGCAGTGAATTTGGTCTTTGACTGCCACATTTTGTATTGTTCTCTTGGTTTGTTTATTAGTAATTGTAGGATAGCTTTGTTCACACATGTTTTCATAATTCTATGCTGCTAACTGGGAGCAGGTTGAAAAAACTGGGCCACAGGGCAGATGAATGAGACTTTCATTGACTTCATTAAAAATATCACATGCTTAATTGAGAAACCCTAATGAAATTCAGGAAAGCGTTTTCAAATTGCCTTCATCCTTGGAGGTGCCTAAATTCTGGAAGTTTGGAAAGCTTCTCAACAAATGATATTTTGTAAGTGTGAACTAGAATCTGAGGAATAACAGTTAGAAGAAATAGAAACTAGAAGCAATTTTTAGAAGATGATCCTTTTACATTTTACATATAACCTTATACACAAAAGGTACATGATTCTCTACATGAGCCGTGGTGCTTAGGCACATGGTCTAGTGGTGGACTTGGCCGTGTTAGATTTGTGGCTGGACTCAGTGATCTTAAAGGTCTTTTCCAACATAAATGATTCTATGATTCTATAAAATAAGTCCCTCTGAAATCTGTATGATATATTTCCATAAAGTGCTGGGTCTTTATACAGACAATAGCTAGCTATACCTGCAGTGGTTTAAGATTACATTATACGTGGGTCAAAAATTGTTTCTTCTTATGCCACTTATTATATTCAGTATATATGTTCTCCTTTAATGACCTTTAACTGTTTATTAGTGTTTTTCAGTAAATTATATTCCAAGAGACAGCTTCAAATAGTCTTTGAATCCTAACTGAGAAATCTTTAGAAAGAGCAGCAGAAACTGTTCTAAAAATGTGAAGTATCATTATTTCACTAAATATATGTAAATTTTGTTCACAGTTCCTCTTTCTTTCGTTGAGTTTTTTTTCCTGTACTTCCTAATATTCTTTTGTAAGGCCCCAATTATATGTAACACTTCAGAATCTGTCTCAGCTTAAGGACATGAGTAATGCTGTGCCTGCTTAGAAAAATTAATTTTGCATGTGCTTAATTCTCATATTAACTAAGTATTTTCCTATTCTGTACATGCCTACCTAGAAGAGGGAAGACTTAAATAAATTCCATAGGCCTGAGCACTTCGGTGGAGTCTTTATTTTAGCATAGATCTCTATCTACATTATAATTGTAGGTATTTTATCTTTCTATAACATACCAGAAATAATTTTTCTGCTTTCCTAGCTCTGATAATTATTCTGTGCTTATTTGCTTTCAGTTTCAACATTCAGTCACTCTCTGAGAATAATCACAAACACCACAATTTTACAAGATTTTTATAATTAAAAGAGTCCCTTCCTTATAAGCTTAAACATTAATGGTAAGGTTTGTCAAAACCAACTTCTGGTTGTTTCTCGGAAGATCCCTGAGTGACATATGGAGTTCTTATGAACGGTGGGCATGGGAAAAGAGTTTAATTAAAATATTCTTTCTTCATCTGAGAGATGAACCTCAGAATGGTTTTTGAGAACTTCCCAGAAATTAAATTTTGATAGTCAGAATTCAGCTTGGATTTCCCCTTAAAGGAACCATTAAAGGAACTCACGAATTTAAAATGCATAAAAAGTGATAACAGAGTTTGATAGCTTAGCAGGATAATTCTGTTCTAATTTAGAAGACAGACAACAGTCTAACTTATTCATCTTGAAGCAGCAATAAAATTCTAAATCTATTCATGTCCTCCAAATACTCAGAAACTTTAATGAAAGTTATGCTAATCAGTACGTCAAACAAATAGTACCAACTGTGAAAGCAAGCCTTAATAATGTACACTTAATAATGTGAAAGATATGGTATAGCCAAACCTGATCACACGAGTCATAAATTCATTAGCTCATTCATCCTAAAAAAGCTGGGTTTTAAATCAGAAATATGGATAATGCAAACCATCAGCGTGGTTTGTTTTGTTTGTGGAAGTCTAAATATCCTTGCCGCTCCATTTTCACTGAAGTCCCAGTTTACGCTTACTGAAATTGTAGTTGGAATGGGTTCCACATATAATCTACCAAGGCATATACACACATGTATATACACATATACATACACACATCTATGTATATATAGGTATGTAAATATTTTTATTTTGATCCAGTCAAGTATGCAGTTCTGCCCATATGCAGACATTCTGTACATGTATTTGCAAGACAGGGAACTAAATATTGAAAGTATACGTTACAAATTGAATGGTCTATATGATTTTGTTTTGTGCTAGATTGGATTTTGGCCAGTATCTGCAAAAGCATCTGTTTCATATAAAATATTAAGAGGCAAAATGGCAACAGTGGCCGTATGTCTGAAAAGCTTGTTTTATTTCAACTAGCCAGGAGTGATATCTTCCCCCTCTCTTCTCCCCACCATTTCATTTTCAAAACTGGTTCTAAAAATAATTAGTGTCAATGTCCAAAGTGTTATAATGTGAAAATACAGCTTTATAACGCTGTTGTGTGTAAGCTCATTTTTATTACCATTAACATGAATGTGTACGTGTATATTTTTAGTCAGTTACTTATCAAATATGAAAAATAAATAATGCTACAATATTGTATTTAAATGGCAATATATTTCTATTATTCATTGGCAGTGAATGATCATAGGAGGTTTTAAAAGTAGACAGATCATATATGATTTGGTGCTGCAGTCTGTATCAGCTTAATCAAGGCAAGATGCAGCATTATGTTTTTTTGAAGTAATTATTATCCTAATGGATGTGTTTGCCCTGAATAAGGCAATTCTGTTTGACCCTGTGTCAAATGTTTTCAGAATCATAACTCCTATCTTAATTTGGGGAAAAAAATTTAGACACTGGATGAAAATTCCTTCCCTTTCTTTAATAAAGTAAGGTTTATAAGTAGCCTGATGAAATTATCTGTTGGGGATGTATGCTCCAAATATTGTGCTTAGAAACCTTTATATTATCTAAAGGTTTGTCTGAAAGAGGTAATTGACTTCGTATCTTTGTTGATTTATCTTAACTTTGAATATTCCTTTGCAGACACAGCCCAAGAGTAGAAATTCATATGCAACAAGTAACTGTAGCTGTGACCACGGATGCAGAATGCAGCAATGTCTTGTTTCTCTTTTGTGTTATTACAGTCTAGCATCGTAAGGAAACTCGGAAATATTTCATGATGTGCTGTGATGTAAGAGCTATTTTTACATCCTGAGTGGATTTTAATGTCTTTGGAAGAAAAGTGCTCTCTCCTTCTCTCTCGTGTACACACACATTCTGTATGTTATCAGAATAAGGTAAGAAAACATATTCAGACCCTTCTGAATATTTAATGAAGATGTGTTAGTGACAACTCAAAAAAGCAAAAAAGGCAACATAGGACTATTAGTCCATCCTTCTCCATCCTGATCAGTATTTCAACTTACAAGTGGACTTGCTCTCTAAACTCTTTTAGAATGGCTTTCTTGTTTTGTAGTGGGCTGAGCATGACTTCATTAATGAGGTTGTAGAGAGGTGGGGATCGGTCTCTTCACGCTAGCAACAAGTGGTAGGACAAGAAGAAATGGCCTCCAGTTACACCAGGGAAGGGTTAGATTGGATATTAGGAAAGTGTTCTTCACAGAAAGGGTTGTCAAGCATTGGAACAGGCTGCCCAGGGAAGTGGTGGAGTTGCCACCCCTGGAGGTATTTAAAAGACGGATAGACGTGGAGGTGAGGGACATGGTTTAGTGGTGGTTTTGGCAGTGTTAGGCTGATGGTTGGTCCCGATGATTTTAAAGGGCCCTTCCAACCTAGACAACTCTATGATTCTATAAACAGATGGCTGGGGGGATTTTTGTTTTGGGTGTTTTTTGGTTTCGTTTTCTTTTGTTAATCTTGAAAGGCAACTTTCACTCTGACAGTATATCCATTTTGGTGGTTTCGAGAGGGTAAATTCACCAGTCAAGACAAAGCTTGTTGGGTGTTGTGGTTTTTTTTTTTTTGTTTTGTTGTTTCTGATTGGCAATTTTTTTATTTGTTTGGGGGGGTAGTGATACTTCATTATTTTCTGACAGTAGTGCTGCTTTGGAGCCTGGAACTCTATTTGTTCATTTTCATTTTAACAGAGTTTTGTTTTTTTCCTTTTGCATTTGAAAGAAAATAAAGACCTTGGATATGATCATAGCTGTAACTGGTCTCTGGGAATATCTATATTTCAGTCCCTAAAGATGATACATAAGAAGTATTGGCTTTCCAAGCCAATATAATTGTGTCCTCATCA
>NW_009647222.1:5148692-5164690 GCF_000708025.1 Charadrius vociferus
CCCCCCCCCCTTTTTTCACTTCCTGGGACTTCAGCTTAAGTTTCTGAAGTGCTGTAAATCCCACTTACTCTTTTAAGGCACTAAGCCATACAAATAATTTTAATAAGATGAACCAAGCCTGTAACAAATAGAGAGGAGGAAATAAAAAAAAAAATAGAAAAAAGACCCTTGAGACGTTCTGCTCTTTCTCTCCTCCTGCTGGCATCAACCATGGAGGTACTGTTAGAGCATCATAAAACACGCTCTGAGGTAGAATTCATTCTGTCTTTTTTAATTAAAAAACTTTGACTCTTTTTTTTCCCTTACAGCAATAATTATCTATTCTATTACCTTTATCTTTCCAAAGTTTTTGTTCTGAAGAACAGAGTGAAGGTATTTGCCTATGTTCTATAGAAAAAGAAAGCCTAGGTAACTGGACTGAAAATCCATCTTTGAAAGAAGTTAATTTCTCTGGATGTTTAATTTCTCTGGATGTTTACAGACAAGTGCTCATCATAAAGGAAGGCAGCAGTATCTTTCTCATGAAAGGTAATGAGACTTAGATGGCAGATGGCACCTTAGACATTTGTACATCTCCTTGGCTCAGTCTCCTTCAGAAAAGGTAGTAGTGAGGGGATTGTCCCTGCCTTTAGAGCCTCTCTTGAGGTAAGCATAATTTTTAGCCTTGATTTTGGAAACTGTACTGCAAAAGCAGCCTGCCATAACTCCTGTGTGCTCTGCGCCATTGCAGTTTTCTCCGATATCATCTATCGGCTAAAATAACATGGGCCACATCAGCGTCAAGTAGGGAGGGGAGGGAGAGGGAAATGGTGATTTGAAATGCAAATTGTAGCCTAGCTTTTTGCTGCTTTTTATTAACTGAGCCAAGCTCAGCTCTCCACAGTAAATGGGGGCAGAGAGTTTCCCCTAAAGGGCCATCATTCAGAGCATGAGTCTGATCTAGTCACCAAATTGCTGCCTAGAGGAACCTTTGTCTCCCCCTCCCGAAGCTTGTTGGAGGACTCGCAGGAGATTAGTCTCCCCAGGATAAAGTTGTCTTTTGTGAATGACACGTCATCGATGAGATGCAATCTTGCTGTTCGTGACATAGGCTGCTTCAAAGCTGCATAAGGCTCCGTGTGCCACCCTTGGTTCATGACCAGTGTCTGACCGCATTTGTGTGACAGCAGACGTGTACAGTAACGTGCTGTGTCTGTCTGTGTTTTATGAATGTTCCAAATCTGGGTTTAACAATATTTGCTCGGGCACTGAGAAAGTCTGGGAATTTGATCTCGGCATGCACTTGGAGCCAAAAATATAGTGCCGCAAATGGGTATGCGAAAGACCTGGCTGAAATTCATCCCCGTTATCCCAAATGTCACTCTGAACATTCTCAGAGACTTTTAGGCTCCCGGTAGACTCGGTCGTGCCAGTGTATCTGAATGTAATGAGCTGGACCTGTCAGAGGCAAGTCCCAGTCAGCATATTAATTCACTAGCTTTACCAATGTGATTCTTTAAAAGATTTTTTTTTCTTTGTATTATAGATTTTTGTGATTTATACTTTAAATTAATACCTACTACAATATGTGTCTCAACAGCCCGTGTCCCATTGCACATACCTGCAAGCGTGCTTAGGAAGGCAAAGAAATTACTGTTACTGGAGGGATATTTTAACTACCATCATTCAGTAAAACGTTCATTAAGTGGGAAACATCATTGTCTAATTTCTCAATGCTCTAGCAAAGTCTCCTCAGTTGTTCTGTAAGGTAATATAACAAATATATCCAGAGTATGGGTGTACGCTTACGTTTCGTTTGCTGAAGTACCACATTGCACCTAAACTGGCCTTCAATTCACAGTAATCTCTTCAAAAGTTTCCTTTGTACATTATGCTCAAAATAAAGGCAATGATAGGTGGTAGTAGATGCCAAATTCAGCTTGCTAAATCATACCTACCATAACTACAGTGACTACAGTGACTAGTTAATAGCTTCCTCATCCATCACTCCCCCATTTTTCTTGCTTGCAACTCTATTTTTTTTCCTATTGTACATGGATTTGAAAATGCACGTAAGTTGTCAGATAGACTGCATTTAAGCCAGATTTAATTTAAAGTATCAATCTTTAAATGCTACTGTCAATGGGATTTATACAGCAGTCATAAATTAAACTTACAGTCTGCCTCAGACTGAAGGTTTTCAACGTATTTTACAAACTCAATCTATAAATGGAGAAAATAGAAGTGAAAAAATAGTTACGAAGAGGATCATACCAACACAGATATTAGTTATACAGCATTTAACTGCTGTGACATGGGAAATTACACTTCATAACTAATCAAAAGTACTTAAAAGAGTTTTAAAACCAGCAAATGGTCTGACATTGACTATAGTTTTACTAGAAAATTACTTTTCTATCAAAAGAATATCTAACTTAACAAAAGAAAACCCACCTATTCACCTCTAGTAATTTTAAAAATATTAATATTATTTAGTAAAGACAGAAATTAACTAAATCACTGGAATACTTTACAAGGAATAAACCACGTGTCATCTGCGTGATGGCCACCAAACACTGGTGTGCAAAACAATGTCTTATTTAGTGATTTCATTTTGCACTGTATTTATGAATGAGGAATTGTTCTTCGTTTTAAGCTCTAATTCTCCTGTTTTAGCCCCCTGCTAGTGTACCTTCCCTTTGAGGGAACCACACATTCTAAATTAATCCCTTTTGTCTCTCTACAACTCTAATTACCTAACATGATGATGGATTTCTGCCTTCTCTGGTTCACCTCTGCACACTCTAGTACTCCAAAAGCCATTCAAATTCCTCCCTTCTAGATTATCAAGATGAGCAGGGCTTTCCTGAAGTTGTAGGATGAGTGGGGATGGCTTGACTCCAAAACTTAGTAGAGCATAAAGGTTTGTTTAGCCAGCAATGAACTGAAATGTGGGCAGAGCCCCTGCTCATGTTGTTCTAAAACCAAGAAAAGTACTACGGAATTTGGAAACAATTGTTAAGAGAAGAAAAAATTACTCATTATTTTAGGGCGAGATATTGCTAATTAGAGGAGGTGCAACTAAAATTTTAGAAACGTTGCGGAAAAGTCAAAGTTGATTAAAATATTTTGTGAAATTTGGCAGATCTGACTCAGGTTCTGAGCCTGCAGAAGTCCAGGCTGTTGTTCACTTGATTCTGGGTACTTTCCACACAGCATTGAGTATGTTCAGCAGCTTCCAAATTTAATAGGAATTTTAAAATAATGTAACAGACTAAATCCTAAATTTGGGGCTGTCATTTTGCATTCAGTTTAGTTATGTCCTGAAATTGGCAGTCTGCAAAAAAAGATCATGCAGTGCATTGGCTGTAGGCATCTCCCCTGCTGGCTGGGTAAGCACGGGAGCATTGCTGCTGCCTACCTGCCTGCTGATGTCGCTTCTGCCCCACCAGGCTGCTACACAGGCACAGGAGTCGCGGTCACAACCCAACTGCCACGTTCAGTCACCGTACAAGGACTTCAGCTGGACAACTAATCTGCTCCACAAACAGGCACCAGGTAGGAGATCAAATATGTTACATCTTCTACTTAACCGTTCACAATGTTTGTTCTTTGTTCAGAAATGGAAAATCACCCAAATCCTGAGCTCTTGAGAGCCAGCTACCAGTGAGGTAAAACTGCCTACCTGCAAGACTCTCTGTGTGTGCAACTGAAACAAAGAAGATCAAACTAAGTAGTGCTAGTCATCTATGTCTTATTGAGAACTTCTATAGAAGTGATGAACTTATAATAAAGCAAGCTTAAAGAAGGATATCTAACTAATTTTCAGACTTTTAAGTAAGGTTAGAATATTGCCTAAATTTGTTTTGAAAATGCTTATTCAAGCAGTGCTAATTAATGATCCTGAGGGATGATGATCCCGAGGGAAAGGACTTCAGTCCATGGTGCATCTTTGTTGTTCCCTTATTTCACAGAAGCTTTCTTTCAGTCAATCGTTTTTTTCCCCTTAATCCTGAAACAAAGAAATTGCCTTTGTTGGTCTTTTCCACCTCCCTGAAACTTTTGATTTTGCTCTTTTTAATTTAAGAAAACAACAACAAAGACATCTCCAAAAAACCTAGCCCACCACAACTACTAACAACAATACTGGTAGATACCCCATTGTTCATTTGGTTAAATTAAGCCTGTAGACAATAAAAACCATGGTGTTTATGGGATTCCCTCTCTCGTTGACATCTTTGTGTGGCCCCAGCTGCCTTTCTGGCCATTGCAGCCTTGCTGGAGGATTTCCAATTCAGCTGTTGACCACAGCAGCTGCCCTCAGTAAATGGCTCAAGTTCTGCAAAGTGGCTCATCAAAACCTCCTCCTTGAGCAGAGGAAAAATTTGGTAGAGATACGAGTGACATCAGCTTGTAAGACCATCCTCTAAGCCTTCCTTCAAATGTGTGGAGTCGGGGGGATATGTCTGAGAAGTGAAGGGATATATGGGTAAGGATGTGGTGTTCTGGAGACTCTAGACACAGATCCAGCATCAAGTATCCCACAGTCAAGATCCAAGAGGTTGCCCAAATTGGGATAGAGGGCTTTTTCTCCATCCAAAGGCTGGATCATTACATGTCACAGAACTTGCACTGTGATCGCTTGGTGATGTTTCATCAGTTGAGAATAGGAAATAAAGAAGTCCTCGTATTTCACGTTAGAGTGAAAAAGCGTGAACTCTGTCAGAACACATACCAATCAGACATTAACTTCATAACTATCTCATTTCTGTGCTTGTCACTGCTGCGTCATCTAGGCATTTTCATTCATTCTGAGTGTTTGTTATTTTAATCTTAAAATGCCTCTCTGTGCAATTCAGTTGAGATATTCCTGTTTTCAATAATACATTTGCCATAATGCTTTCCTTCCTCCTTCAGACCTCTCTGAAATCAAGCACTGCAGTCCACTGACATGTTGACAGTTTTGCATGAATTAATGAAAAAGGAGTTGGAAGTGGCTGACAAAGATTTATTTATTATTATTAAACTGACTGTGTACCCAAGTTGCTCTTCTGAAAAGAAATTTAAGAGAAGAAGGAACTGAAAAAATGTGTTTGAAATGTATGATATATTCTGTTCCTTAATCTATATTATATAATTTTAAGAATCAAGGCAACTGTCTTGAGGTGGAAATTCTTGCTCTAAATTGTAAGTAGTACTGCCTTTCTGGTATTTCTTAATACGCTGAGAGGAAGAGAAAATGGATGTTTCCAACACTGGGAAAAACATGAGTCCAAAGTTGGTCATTTAATAGATAGGGGCTAACTTTTATTTAGATCCTTTTGCTTAAAAAGGAAAATATGAATCGTCTTGGTAACAGAACACAAAGATACAAGACGTAAACTATGTGCTGAATCTTTTCTTATATACTTATTCTGATGAAAAGCTAAAATGCCTAAGTCTAAGTGATGCAAGCACAGAAGAGGCACCTAATCTTTTTGGAGCAACGCGCTGTGGAATGCGTTAAGTTAGTATATCATATAAAGCTTGTAGTCCTTTCATTTGCTTGCGCTCCTGTTTCCCAACCATATTTCCTTTAACACTTCGGCCTTCCCCGTACATTCTGTATTTGGCTTTGCACTCGCCTGGTCTGTGGCAATAACCCCAGGCAAAGAGCACAACGGCGGCCGGCTGCCAGCAGCAGAGGCCTGGCGCTGACGAGGCGAGGATTTGCGTGGCACATGCCAGCTCAAACACGGACGCTTCCTTTTTCTGTTTTCCTGCCTTTAGAGGCCAGCCAACCAAAGATGACATTTCTCCATTCCTGGAACATCTGGCTTAGACTCTCAATGCTCAGAATTATTCCTCCCGTTCCCAGCTCTCTGCAGGTGCAGGAAAGTGCAGGGCAGGTTCTCTGAGAACACAGCTCTACAGTGGAGAAGTTCATCTATAAATCTTTGGCAAATGCACGCCAAACGATTTAACACACATTTATATTTTTATAATTTATGCTGAGAAAGGGTCTCACTGATACAATGCCAATTGGAATAATATTACATTATAAGGTTATGAAATCTAGGGCAAAAATCTCCAACTCTTAGTAAATGTGCGGCTTTGAATTGCAATAAAAATCTCCATGTCAGCATCTTATGTTGTCCTATCACTTATGCCTTTACCATCTACCCCTATATCACTCATTCCCTTTTTATCCCTTCTCTCAACACAGGCTTTCGCTTCTCAGGCACTTACTTATCTTCATCCACAGCTCCTCCCTTGCCAGTTGACCACTTGCTGTCCTTATCTCGCAGGGTAACCCCAAGAAAATCTTCCCATGCGTTCCCTGGCAGCCAGATGCTGTTGCAGTTCACATTGGCTCTTAGGCGGGCTCTGACCTGTGAATGTCTTCGGAGCTGTGACCCGTTCCTTGTTCGGCTCAGCACGGCTTGCCTAAACAGATGGTGAGTAATGGCATGCAACGCCCACTTATCCTTCTGTGCCTCTCTCCATATGGTTCCTGTATTAGACCTGGAAACAAATTGAAGGAGTTAGTGCGACTAGGAAATGAATTTCATTAAGCTCTACAAAGTTGCTGTTAAAAATTCTTGTCTTCTTGTACTGATATGAACGGTTATGTGAGCCAGGTCAGTTTTGAGATGGGAACATGCAGTTCCCTTGATTTTATTGGGGTTAAACCCACCTATACCATGCCTAAATCTTACTCTGTGGTGTGTGAGCCTGCGAGCCACTTGTTTCTCATTAAAATCATCGCATGACAAGTGTGAGGTCTTGCAGCATTGATACCTGTACATGTACATTACATAATATCTGTAAATGTTCTGATATACTACATGGGAGTACACAGTCTTAGAAATGGATAATGTCACTTGCTCCTTTTGGTGGCGGTAGAGGAGATGGTATTTAAACATATGAAACAATCTGATATTAAAATGGATGTGTTGAGATCATCTTAGATTTAGTTATATCCTCTTTGTGCTTAAAAGGAACTGATTAAAAACATCAAGGTTTCAGGATTCAGGCTAACATTCTCAAAAGGAGTCTGTAAAGGCTGATGTGTCTAACTGTCTTTACAAGCTATAGCTTTCAGTGAGACTTAACCTCAAAGGCCGGAATTATATTACGGATATTTTTGATATATTTGTTTCTTAATTAGTCACTTGGGACCAAATCCCCGAGAGGGAGCTACAGCACGAGGGATGCACAAAGCCCAAGAGACAGTGAGCAAGAAAATATGATCCTGCAGCAGCCCGCTACAGAAGGAATACACCTGGGAGCAGGGAAAAGGGGGAAAGCAAGTCTTAGCTTCTCGTACCTTCTTCAGGGTTGGCTCATGGATTTTTGCATTGAAAAGTCACAGAATAAAAGGCACAATCAATGGGGATCGATTTTCTTTCCTGACCTCAGACCTCTCTTGCACCTTCACGTATCCTGCCTTAATCACTAGTCTGTAGTAAAAGCTGTGGAGGAGACCATTCACCCCCCTCCCTCTCTGACATGAAATGAGGCCAACTTACAAGAAATAATTAAGGATTCTTTGTTTTGAAAGACAGCATAATTACCTATAAAACACTGACATGTGTACTATATACTACTGAAAAAAATTGTTGTGTTAATCATTGATGTGTGCCTAGAAGTTCTTTTCTAACTCAAGAGAAAATAATAGAGATCTCTCCCTCTTGAGAAGAGGCTCACACAGCCCTGAACCATGTACAGCTCTTGAGCAGGTCAAGGACGGTTTCTAGGGACATCTTGGTTTTGTGGGGCATCTCTGGTGCTGTGAGTCAGTGCAGTGGGTTGTGGAGTAATCTGAATTTCTGTTTGTGGGATGGAGTCCGGCAGCCCAGGCTATTGAAGGTGCTATTATTACATTGATTTAGGATCCAACTGCACGGCTAATGCAGTCTGACCCAGCAATGGGCTGGTGGAATTCCTGAAGAGCCCCATTAACTCCTGCTGAGAGCTCTTGCTTCCTTCTGCTTCCCAGCATACCGGGGCATGGGTGTATATGGTGGCTTCCAGCCATATGAAGTTTTGGGTGTACAGCTCACATAGGCAAAGAAGCTGGCAACCATAAAAAGTAGGGATACTCATGAGGGAGCAGAGACACCTGTCCCTGCTCAAGTGGTTGCTTTATGTATTTTAAATACATTTTTATCTTACATTCAACATTTACCTTATGAATCTTATATAAACCAGCCTCTGGAATGGGGTTGGGATCCAGATGCCTCTGCCCCTCAGTGAATGTTCCTGCCACAAGGCTGCAGAATTGTACTTGTTGCTTCTCTCCTTTTGCCAGAGGTATTTTCTATTTATTTAGGCAAAGTGGAACAGATTCATCAACAAAGTTTTCAACATTAACAAAATATTCCATAGCTAGGGATTTAAGGCACTCTGTCAAAGAATGAGAAGAATTTGCTACACAGCACTCCACGTTTTTTGACTAGTGATTCTGGGAACCTGCTACATGTGCCTACCTCATGTCTCTGGGATACAGTTCCTCAGGAGACACAGGTGGAGGAACTGTGCTTGTGGATCCTGCCAGGCATGAATTAGATGTGGAGAATTCAGCTCTGCTGACACTGCCCAGACATGGGCACTCCTAGACATGCCCAGAAATGACACATTAGGCACTTGGTTTAATACTGGAAGCAGAGGACTGTAGAGGTAGCTGAAGAATTTTTTGGATGCAGGCACCTTAAGATGAACAACATCTTTGAAAATCATATTTATTTGCATCTTTAGATGCCTATCTAACTGCAACAATCTGATCCCCGATAAATTTAAGATCTTGTGTGTCTTGCATGTTATTTGAAGACTTTGCTCTTACAATTTTTTCCACTCTAAAAGCAGTGTCAAATGTGACTCAGAGAGAGAGACTGTCATTATTTAAGTCATTAATGAGCCTGTAATTTTGAGTGCATTACATAGAATCATAGAACAGTTAGAATTGGAAGGGACCTCAAAAATCATCTAGTTCCAACCCCCCTGCCATGGGCAGGGACACCTCCCACTCGACCAGGTTGCTCAAAGCCCCATCCAGCCTGGCCTTAACACTTCCAGGGATGGGGCATCTACATCTTCCTTGGGTAACCTGTTCCAGTGTCTCACCACCCTCAGAGTGAAAAATTTCTTCCTAATATCTAATCTAAATCTACCTTCTTCCAGTTTGTAGCCATTCCCCCTCGTCCTATCACTACACGCCCTAGTAAAAATTCCTTCCCCGGCTTTCCTATAGGCCCCCTTCAGATACTCTAAGGCCACAATAAGGTCTTCCCAGAGCCTTCGCTCTCTCAGCCTGTCCTCACAGGGGAGGTGCTCCAGTCCTCTGGTCATCTTAATGACCCTCTTCTGGACCCACTCCAACTGGTCCCCACGTCCTTCTTATGTTGAGGGCTCCAGAGCTGTATGCAATATTCCAGGTGGGGTCTCACGAGAGCAGAGTAGAGAGGCGGAATCACCTCCCTCGACCTGCTGGCCATGCTTCTTTTGATGCAGTCATGCATCTCACATGTCAAGTGAGAATTACTTCAACGAAATTAGTTACCTTTTTGGCTAACCAGTAGGACCAAGTATTCATTCTTAGCATCCCTTTACTGTGAGAGATTTGGTCATTTTGCTTGGAATACACTAGTTGAAACTTACTTTCAGCCTACATTTCTGTTTCTCAGCTATTTAAGCAGAAATGCGTTTTGTTTGTCTTACGAGGAAAAGATGCTTTGAAAACATCCGTCCTGTTTCCTAGGGTGCCTTGTTAAGAGGTTGCATACACACTTATAAATCAAAAAAAAACCCAGAAAAAAATTTGCATAGTGTGCATACAGAACTATTTAAAAAATAATAGTTGTTTGATAACGTTTTTGGTAGTGTGAGCTCTGGGACACAAGATGAAATGGAACTGGCACCAAAGACAGTACTGCACGTTAGTTATTATCACACGATTTTTCAGGGTCATCTCCTAGGTCCGTCACAAAACAGGTTACGTTAAAGAGGTAAGCTCAGCATCTGCATTGAAATTCCTGTTTGATGAACTTGTGACCTTCTTGTACCTTATACAGTGTATTTTTAAGCATCAGAAAAAAAAAAAAAAAGGTTCAAAGAAAGTCCAAGAGAATACTTGGTCTTTACAGGCCAAGTAGCTGGGTACTACAATGAAATTAAAGCCTATGGCAAGTAGGGCCCCATTCTACAAGCATTTATGTAGACACTTACATTTGTTGAACGAACAGTTTGTTAACTTAAAATCACGCATATCTAGGAGTACCTGCATGTTAATTAAAAAAAAAAAAAAAAAAAAAGCGGAAGACTTAACCTAGACCTAGCTATAAGGAAACTAGATACCATTTGAAGCATAAAGTAAACAGAGGGTCCTCTTCAGATTTGAACCAAACAGCCAAAGTACTTGTATTTTTTACTTTTAAAAGGAGTTGAATATTTGCCTTCAAAACCAGCACTTCAGGCAGATTTAAAACTATAACATAGGGTATTTATTCAGTTATTTTTCCCTGAACCTACATGTATGAGAGAGAGAAACTTATGGCATAACTATCTAATCTTAGCAAAAATTAGCAAACCAAATTTCTGGGACAATCATTCTAATGCTATTAATTCCAATTATCATGACAAAAAAAAAAGAAGAAAAAAAAAGACTGCTTGTGATCACATCACTACGTAACATTTCTTTCAAAAATAACAAGACACTACTTAAAATATTTGTGTCCTGTCTACCAAAATAGGCATTACTCACAGCAGCATCTTAGAGAGCCAGCCCGTGTGAATGATGTTTAGTGCACATCAGTGGGAATGGACCTCTTTCTGCCAAACCCTGGGGGTGCAGATGGGGGCTGCACTCAGGGCCCTCACAAGGTAAGGGGTTTTTTTTTTGAAGGATATCTGCCTGCCTCAGTATACCTCATTTTCCCACAGGTCTACTTGCTCTATGATTTGTTTGTATATCAAAGGTAAACATGCCTTGGTCCAGGAGAGTGTGTTGTTAAAGTCTTGTTTATAAGCATAGGCAAAATCACAGGTGATTAATTTTCTGTAGACTAGCATCATGTTCAATATTGCAGTAAAAACCTATGCAAAATCACAACTCCCAGTTGTGGTAAAATGGTATCACTCTTTGAAAACTAGTTTCTCATCATGGATATCTTTGGATACATAGTATTTTTAATAGCTGTTAAAATTATTTGTCGGTGATGACCATACTGCGACTTCCCAGTCGCAGGAGGTTTGCATCTAAAATAGGGAAGAAATCCCTGAATGCATTACCCCAATCTTGTTAAGCAGGTTGCATTAGCTTCACTGGGATTCCACCTGAGCACGATATTCCATACATGTGTATCAGCAAAAGATACACAGACAAAAAACAATATACAAAAGCTACAAAAGGTACCTTACAAAGGGCTCCAGTCACACCCTTTCCTTCCCCAAATCAGAATGTTACTCTTTCATTATAGCATGACCATTCCAGTAAGCTTAAAAGTAATCCATTCATTTCTGAATAATACTCATTTTGAAACATAAAGTCTGCACTTTCTTAAATGCCTCTAATAAAAGTATAATAGACTTTCAGAGACTGAAAAGCTCACTTCTGTACTTCAGCAAAATCTGAATCACAGCCCACTCTTTACAATGCATGAATATTCTAATTGTTTTCCTAATACAGTAATCGTAATTCTTTCTACGCACACCACAATGAAAGGCAATGGAAATTTTCATGAATGAATAAATTTGATGAAGGCATTTGTCATCAAATGGATGCTCTCCGTAGTATAGGATTTCATTTTTGTTCATTACATACCTCAGTCATGCCATTATGAAGAAAACCTTGAAAATGTGACTTACATGAAGCAGATGCAGTGTGGGTGTTGTGAGTATGCCTGCACTCAACCCCAAAATAACATTATTTACTACTTCCCTGCTGGCAAATGGTATAAAAATTAATCTAATTCATATGGTAAATATGTTTCAATGCCACATTCACTATCAAAATCATTGAATCAGTGAGACAATTCACATGAGAAAACTTTTACTACCTAATAATCTCAAGAAAAGTGTCAATAAAATCCAGAATATTACCATCATGCATAGGTTTTAATCACAGTGTATTTTACAAATCAGGCAAACTTAACTTCATTCAGTAAACTAATATTTGGTGGAATTATAAAAATTCATATAGAATTATACACATATATTGTGCAAGGTCATAAGATGGTGAGAAAAGTTTAATTACAAACAAGAAAGAAGAGCAAAAAATTATTCAAATGTATGAATAATCACCTCCAGTATTGACCAAGGTCTATACAGGTGAAACTAGATGAACAAGTCATAGAGACCATCCCTATTTTTCTTTCCTCCCATGGCACTCTCCAGTGGTGTGGAATTTGCTTGGTTTTCTCTATTGCTTCTTTACCCTCAGAAGAGCCTCTTCTCAGTTAGCTTGATCACAGCATTTCTGCATGATTTGGGACTTTCATTTTGTTGTATTACTTTCAGGAGGACAGTCCATGTAACCTGTTACGGCATATGGCCCTATACATGTTTATTGTGGTTTCCCAGACCAGCTGTGGCCCACTTACTGTGACCACAAACCAGCAGTGGTATGAGACAAGACCATGGGGAAATGTGGACAAACCAAACAAATGGTGGTTGTCTGATCTGTACGGCTGGGCTAAGCAGTTCCATTATGAAATCTTTCCTCTTTTCCTTAATGATCAGGAAAGCCATTGTCTCCCCGTTTAGGTGGAGAATCACGTGTTCTGCATAGATGCTTTCTGAAAAGTCCCTTGAGTAGATTAGATAAGAGAGCGAACTGCTGGACATAGCAATGAATAAAAGGCATTTCATCTTCTCCACTAATTTACCATTTAACTTTGGAGAAAAGATAGGTTGCTTTACCAAGAAATAACAGCAGAGTCCACGATTACTAAGGATGAAGTGATTCTGAGACAGACAATTACGTCTCGGGGAACAGTCAGCTGTCCAAAACCTCCTTACGTGTCCTGCTCTTTGTTGTCCATCTCCTTCTCCTTGTTGTCCAGAGCAAACTGCTTTTTTTTTCAGGTAAATCTATTTTGACTTTTTTATCTAATTCAACATTCACCTTTATTTTCTTTTAGACCTTTCTGTGACAGTAACCATGAAACTTCTTGGATTTGCCTCCTTTGAAGTGCCTAAGAAATCTCTACCATTACCACGGAAGATTGCTCTCCAAATGGAAAGCAGAAGGGTATTGCTAGGTTTCCCCTACAGCACGATCTGCAAGTGGCAGTTTCTTTGTAGATGACAGATACTGCTCCAGCACATTTATAAAATGACCTTATCATATGTAATGGTTCCCATTTTCTTTGGGTTATTATAAATGTCTGTTCATCAAAAGGAGTCTGATTCTGCAAGTGCTGAAAAGCCTACACCCCCAGAACTTCAATCAAGTCTTAAGGTCCTCACTATTTGCAGGGGTGGAGTCTGCTGTCCCAGAATTTCTCTTTACTAGAGAAGGAAAATAGGATTTTCAGGTGACTGTTACTATCTGTTCAACATACTGTTTAAGAGGTACCTATAATCTGTAGACAGCCCAGTCTGGTGGAATGATATCCTGAAGAATCAATTAAAACCAACATCCCTCCCCTCTTCTTTTTGTGTGTCTCTGCATGGGAAGTCTCCTAAATGGTCAATACTTCTCATCATCTGTGAAACTCACTTTATGTTTGGCTTATCACCTCCCACCTTCTCCCACCTGCTATTGATTTTGATGGAGATGCCAAAATGACGTACTGCCTTTTTGTTAAAGATCCTCACAACTGAAATGCTTAAAACGCCTTTAGATAATCGGTGGATGAATAAGAGACAATTGCGTTGCTTAATTCAGAAACATGAAGAAGTAATTTTATCAACTCCCATGGGGTAGAGAGCACAGCGAAGTTCAGCTTCCCATGTACTGCTCAATATACAACCTCGGTGCTTAAAAGAATGAATTAGTAAGTGAGTCGTGTTTCAAGGAAATCTAGAGATTATCACATTTGTGCTAGTTGTTGAAGTTGTTTTTGTGAGTCTTGACTTTCATCACGTTATCTAAAAGCTCTCTGGTATGGGAATCAAGATACCAGCGAAGGATAATAAAAATTTGACTTTCTTCTGTAAACTTCAGTGCAAAAAGTAGCAGATGGCTTGAGGAGGTCTAGTCCATTTCACGTGAGGCTGGAAAGATGCTGTCTCCGTCATAGGGTTGCCAGCGTCAGGCAAGCTCAGCCACTGATGGCTTGAGCCCTGATCCTCAGTGAAGCCTAGCACCCATAAACCCCACTTTGCCAGCTGGGCTCACCGTAACCTTAGAGATCCAGGCAGGCAGAGCTCAGAAATGTGTTTCCATCATTTAAGGAATTTAAAACACTCTTGAAAAAAAACACCAATCGCCTTGCTATTAGGCTCGAACCCTTATTATAATGGCTATTACAAAGAATACAAGTTTCTTTACACTAACCTAGAATCTGTCCAACCAAAAATGCTGCTGCTTTTAATCTAAAGTGAATAATTAATGTTTTAGCTTAAGGAATTAAAATAATATAGACCGTTATCTGCTTTGATCTATGTAAGTAACATACTTTTAAAGGTTCTCTGCAGCAAAAAAAAAAAAATACAGGTAGGGAGTGTTTATTCCTCTAGTTCTGCTTTTTCTATTTATTTTTGCGACTGTATTTAAAGTGTCAACATTTCTGATATCAGTAAATCTAATTGTAAAGTAACAAAGGGGAGAGAAATTAAGATGTAAGTGAACGTTACTTGGTAGGAAGGATTAGGTCAAAGGTCTGATCTATCTGAACTGCAACCACTGCACGTGTTGTCATCCAATATTGCAGTATCAATTTATTTGCACTCTCTTTTGATGCATCTATACTTAAAAATATCCAAGAGATGCATCTTGCGTATAAAAAGCTGAAAAGGAGTTAGAAGTCATACGATTATTACTATCTGGGCCCTGATTCTGCCGCTGGGATGTTGATGCTTGGGGTAGATGGAACCCAGCTATGTTTTTCTAGGTGTATATGGCAACCTGCTGATTGCTGTCTCAACAGAATAAACTGTAAACCTTTCCAGCTGTTCTTAATCTAGACCCTTAACCTTTAAAAAAAAACAGAGGCTTTCCATTCCTCAGAGCCAGATTTTGCTAACAATATCTACGTTGTTTTCAAACCACGCTTCAAACATAAAAACGACTAATAAATCCATATTCTATAATAGTTAGGCTGGAAAATGATTATTTAAAAACATACGCAGTTTTTACGACTCATTTCTAGTAAAAATCCAAAACATGCCTCGCTAATGCTACCATTTCAGATACTCAGATCCTGGATGATGGGCATGATACCCAGATAGATACACCAATAAATACTTAAAGGCTATAAATCTGTCTCAAATTAGTGATTTGTGGATGTGCGAGGGGGGAAGAAGGCTGGGAAATTCTGTTTGCTAATCTGTCCGTTTCCTGACTCTAAATGTTCTGTGACTTCACAGCTGGTGATTTTATTTTTCTGTGGTTTGTATTATTACGTGCTAAATACATTACTCCATGCCCTTCGGTGGGACCCAGGGCTTTTAAGAAGATGGCCCAGCTCTCGCACGGGCTTTTTTAGTCCGCACCTGATTCTGCTCGTGCAAACAGCAGTTTTAGGTGGCCCGGGGGTGGCGGGCGGGAGTCAGCCCCGAGCAGGCGACAGGTCCCCGGCGGAGGAGTCCCCCTGCGTGAGGGGGGGACAGGTTTAGAGGGAGGAATCAGCGGGGTTTGGATGGAGCCCACAGCCTTAGGGATTCATTACGCTTTGGAGGAACGCAGCCCGCCGGCTTTGGGATTCCAGTTCGGGCTTCCCATTAAAACAACAACAACAAAAATAGCAATAACCATTCATAAACATCCATCTTTCTGACTTTTTTACGACCTCGTAATTGCCCCCCACCCCCCTCTCCCACCCTGACAGGCGGATTTATGCCTCGGCCGCCAGAGCCCGGTGGCGGGGAGCTCCGCC
>NW_009647222.1:5164920-5165217 GCF_000708025.1 Charadrius vociferus
CCCCCGTACAAAACTCAAGGGCTGCTCCAGCAGCGTTCAGGAGGGAAACGCTTCCCTTCTCTCGCTTCCTCTTTTTCTCTTCCCCAGCAGCCCTCCCTTCAAGTCCCTCCCGTGGATCTCTCTCTCGCCCTCCCGGCAAGACTTCGCAACTTCTGCCCCCGGCTCCGCTGGCCTTCTATTTGCCTTCCCCCCCATCTCGCTCCCGGCTTTTTTGGCTTAGTTTGGGTTTGGTTTTGGTCATTTCTCCTTCCTCGCGGTCCGCAACCGCCGGGGAGGCTCCTTCCCCGGGACCACGGG
>NW_009647222.1:5167042-5256842 GCF_000708025.1 Charadrius vociferus
GGTGGTACCCGCCCGGCGCTCGGAGCTGGTGGGAACCTGCCCTCGGGTTTGCCAGCATCACTTACGAGCCTTGCTTTTTCCAACCTGTGGTTTCCCAGAAAGGTAGCTTAGCCCTGTTAAACTTGCTGGAAGCTTTAAAGGTGCGCGTGTGTGAGCCAAAGCAGCTTGTACTCGGTGGGAGAAGTCCCTTATCAGGGCGATAGGGTGTCCTCTGAGGCCGGCCCGCACAGCGCCGGTGCTCATCTTTGCACTTTGCCTCCCCAAGGCTGTTCCTTGTGCGTGTGTATGCGATCAATAGCTCCCGCTCGGCCGTGGCGGTGGGAACCAGTACGAGGCACACGTGATTTATCTCAACTTCGTTGCTTTAAAGAGGTCGTGATTTGAATGGAGGAGTGAGAACTTGCTCTGTTACCAGCGATGCGTTCTGTTTAATGCACACCTCAACAACAACAACCGAAAAAAAAATGGAAAAAGAAACAAGCAAACACCATTATCTTTACTGCACAGCTGTATAGAGTCCTGCCACCGACACAAAGTCGGCTTAGTTCTGCGCTCGAAGTGTTTTCTCAATTTTTGACAATTTAAGATTGCCCCACGAAAGAATCGTTTGATGGGTCGAGTGTAACTGAGCATATTGAAAGTCAGTGCAACCCTCACTGAGCGGTGGAAAGGGAAACCTGGGGGGAAATAAGTGGCAAATGGTCTTAAGGTTTATTTTTCAATTAGTATTGAAAATGACTCTCTGCACCGTGGTGAACTGAAGCGTATTGCCGTGCACCAAAGGTTTTCTTTCAGGTCGCTTTCTGGATAAGCAGCTAAGTATTTTCCAAGTGATGGCATCTAATCATATGGTGTGGGTGGCTAGTTTGTTTCTTGAAATGGTTTGATTACATCCCTTTGTGGCTGGTTATGATATTTTCTAGAAGAGGGCCTGATGACCTTATATACTTGAGGCTTATTTTACAACAAAGGTACTTATTTATTTAACGTTTTTGTTTAGATAAAATAAATATTTACCACAGCGTGGAGGCAAATACAGTGTGAAAAAGTAGAAAGCTGACTCAGTTCTGGCGTTAGTCTCTGAGAGAGAAAGGTGTAAGAATAATTTGTAAATACAATATCTAAGGTAAGAAATTGTCTATACTTGATGATGCTAGGTGTTTCTGGTGGTTTCTTACAGTAATAATTTTTAAGGTTTTAAACATATTTCCACTCGGTCTGAGACTTCAAATAGAAGCAGCTTTTCAGTTAACATCTCTAAATGTAATCATTCAGAGACAGGGCTTGCTAGTTTGTGATCACATCCTTCTCTTTTCTTACGGAGGGAATTCAGATCATCTATATATGCCAGAATATTAAAGTGGTGATGGATAACAAGGTAGATTTCTTTTCCTCCCCAATGATGTGTTACTTGGGAACACTGGTCAGTTTTGCCCTGGGCGATTCCCGCTTCTAAGCTGTGGAGCTGGACTGGAGTTAGCTGGCGACTGTTCAGTTTACCCGCTGCAGGATTTTGGCAAATTTCTCTTTCTTTTGTTCTCACTCACTATTAATCAATAGCGAGATCTGGTATTGCTTGCGTCACTGCGTGATTAGAAATGGATGACTACTTTTGAGTTTGGGGAGACTTTTTGTCTGTTTTTTTTTTATTTATTTGTTTTGTTATTTTAGCACAATGTGGCTACATGTTTGTGAACTTCCCTCCCTAAAAGCTGTCCTCTTAAATAAAGGTTGGCAAGATAGAAAAATGAAAACGCTGAAACAAAGCTTTATAAGGACCTTGAAGCAACGCTGGGAGAAGTGGGACTCTTTTACAGCAAACAAAGTTTGTGTTTATAGTGAACATCAGCTCCCTATAGACTTAAAGAAACCATAGGTAAATGTTTCTCTTTTGGACAGTTTTTAAATATAACACGTTAAAAATAGAGATGAGGGCTTCGTAAACAAAACCAGGCCTTCCCTCACCCCCTGTTTTTAAAAAACATGCCCTGAATGTTTCTGGTCCAAAAGATAGCTTGTTAATACATCTGGGAGCTGCCAATAATGTTCATCAGGAAATGGATCTACTTTATTGATTTGAAATACGTGCTTTCATTTGGTGAGTAACATCAGGTGAAGTTTTAGAGGTGTTTCCCATTTCCTCTCGTGTAATCTTTCCTGTGCTGAGCATTTAATTCAGCTTTCATTTTTCCAGAGTGTGATTCCCTCCCTATCTGACTATATTAATGTGAGATTCTACGGAAGTCGGAATTTATGAATTTACTTTTTTTAGCCACACACATCTCAGTTATAATCTGAATTTTTTCCTACTAGAATACAGGATTGAATCTATGTGGCCTTGTGATATAAAGGACAGTACCAGGAATTGCAAACTAACACCACAGATAGAGGTATTAACATATTTAAAATTAAAAGTGTGCTTCTGTTTAAGCTGCTAGTAGGAGCAGCTGGAAATGCGTATGGCATGAATTATTCCTTCTGTAGAAACAGCTCATCTTAGTCGCTTATTGGTTCCAAAAAGAATTTAAAAAGAAAAACCATTTCATTAAAAAAAACCCCACCATCCAAAATCAAACCACACCAAGATATAACCTTCTTTTGTTGCTAAAAGTGCTACTTACTAGTTTTTCATTTAATTCTATTTTTTTGTGGTTGATTTTTGTATACGTTCTCTCTCTTTCTCAACTTCGGCAAATTTTTTGGATTAAAAGCTTCCAGTTCAGCATGTGTGTGGATCTCATTGAGAAATGTGGGCTTCGTAATAGCCTGATCCTGCTCCCAGCTGAGTGTTGTCTGCCTGTGATTTCATCAATGCCGGCTGAGGATGCTCAGCTCCTTGAGGGCTCTCTCGCCCAGATTTGAAAGAGGCTGCGGAGAGAAATTGTGAATGGATGGATAAGACAGTGAATGAATGAACAAATGCATTTTCTTTTCTGGTAAATGCACAAGTACCTCCAGGATGATGGCTTTTGGAGTTTCTTCTCCACATTTTTGTAAACGTTTTAGTTTTTTCCTAAAACCATGGAGACGAGGTTGGGGGGGTAATGTGTTCTGTGTTTTGGTGTTTCCCATTAAAAATACTATATGGCCTGTCCGTTCTGGAGCTTGCGCCTCTGATCTGTATGTGTTAATCTTGACATACAACAGTCCAAAGTGAAGATTTCGCCCTGATGGGTAAAATACTCCGCAGGAGATAGTAGCTGGACAATTTTAAACCGGGCCGAAGACTCCTGATTTTGCTTTTAAGCCTTGTTGTTTGTTTTGTTTGGGTGGAATGGGAAGCTTTCAGCTAGCTTGGATTTATTACAAGTGTGTGTTAAATGAGCTAGAGCAGCTGCTGCAAGTAGTTCAATTTGCTTAGCCTTTTTAGAGTATTTTTTTTTTTCCCCTGGGTCAGAAGACTGTCACAGGTACAGCATACGTCAGGGTTTGAAGTACTTTCTAGTTCCCAAATCAGTGGGTGACACAACCCTGTATGCGAAGGCACTTAGCGAGGTGCTGAGCTTTGCCCTGCTGGAAAGCCCTGATCCTCAGCCTTGGTGGTGGGTAGCGCTGGGACGGAGGAGTTTCTCTGGCGGCTCTGATGTCTCCAGCTGCGAGGCCAGCAGCTCCATGTGCAAACTCCCATCCGTGTCCTCTGGCTCCTGGGGCAGAGAGGGTTTCTACCCATTTTCCTTCCTTCTTTCTGTTTGCTCTTTTCCTGCTTCTGGGCGGCTGGAGACGTAGAAAGCTGTTTGCCTCACTGAGGGACACCTGAGGCTCTGTCACTTATTCTTAATGGGCTTGAGACTTAGTAGCTGTTTCATGCTGTTGCATCTTTCCCTGCCTGTTTCTCCGTTTAGAAAGTTATTTTTTCAGATAAAGGACTTTGGTGCCAGACTCCTCTGTCTTCCTCCAGTGGCAGCGGAGGAGTTTTTGCTCAAATTCACCGTTTTTCCTGAGGTTCTGCATGGTGACTGTGCCTGTTCCCAGTCTCGTAGCCTGGGAAAGTTGTGAGCTGGGACTGTCTTTATCGCTGCCTGTCTGCACAGTTAAGAAGACAATACTGTAACAGTTCACATAGTCAAAGATATCTCCTCAGCGATAAGATCTAAGAAACTGAGGAGAAAAATAAATGTATTTGTTGTTTTTTTTTCAAGGGAAAATTAAGTCTTTATTTGTTGTTCTCATTGTTTGACAGTGAGAGCTTTGTAAGTGCCAGGAATACGTTGCTTCTCCCGGTTTCCTCGCTCTCTATCATTCTGTCCTAAGAAAAGGACAGATGTACCCTTAACTTATGACCAATTTTTAATATTACATATCCTGCCCTCTGACCTGAAAATAGGAGAGATCAGAGTGCAACGTACAGGGATTTAAAATTTTGGAGACGAGAAGGCGGATTAAATCTAGATATTGAACTTCATGTACATCAAAGTTATGGCCTCCTATTAGGCATGCAGTGTTATATACTGTATACCTCCTTCTGCTAATAAGCATTATTGAGCTGTAATTACTCTGATAAGATTTGGTGGCATTACAATTTAGGTCACTAGAAACCGAGGAATACTGAGGAGTTATGTCATCTGGTGACTTGCTGAAACACAACCGTGTAAAATATTTAAGCAAGGCTCCAGGAAAAATCACCCAGGGATTCCAGACGTAATATTTTATTTTCTTTTGCATGGCTTCATTTACGCAAAGCCGCTCTACTTAGATTTTTTTTTTTCTTTTTCCTTCAACCTCACAAAAATGTAAAAGCTGCAGCTGAAACTCTCACGATTGGTTTAGAATCTATTTTTGTCAATCGGTTAAATCAAGAAATGTATATTATGGCATATTGGCAAAGAAAGTAAAATACAGTAGTGACTTTCTGCTCTTTCTGCCTGAAGTGTGAAAATGCAAAGCTGGGGAACTGAAAGAAATCCTGTGTACGTTGGGTTGTCATGTTAATTAAATAAACAGCTAGAACAGTGACCCTGTGTATGAAATGTGTTTTGAGAAGCTTGTAGGGGTTGGAGGGGAAAAACAGTGACACATGATGTTTTGGACGTTAACTGCGACATTTGTATGAATTTGTCCTGATCTGCTGTTGGTGTGCTTATGTTCCAACTCTTTTTTGCGAGAGACTGAGACATAACTGTATTTTGCAAATTGAAGGAATATTGATGGGGCTTTTTTCTTGAAAAAGTAATAAAATAATAATAAAAAAATAATCCCAGCCTAGAAGCGGAAAGGTTGCTGGGTTCTGGTGCCTGCAAACCGCAGGGCTTGAAATGGGGGTGAGCTGACTGCATCCTACATGGTTTGAGAATGAAAAGAACACTGCTGCAATTAAAGCTTTGAGCCGGTTGCTGTGATTTACTTAGGTAATCTAATGGGAGATGTGCAGTTTATAGGATACCGCTTGATGGATAAGGAAATAAATGTTAAGATTCAGATAACAAAGTGGAAGTCGGGTTTTTCTTTGTGCGCGTTTCTTCTTCTCTGCTTGGTTTTCAAAAAGTTTCTTGATGAGTTACCAAACCCTTTCCTCAAAGTCTCTTCTGTGTTAGTCAGAGTGTCACTCAGAAATAAACTCCTTTCATTTGGACTGCGTAGTTTTTCAGGTTTTGGGGGTTTTTGTTGTGTTTTTTGATTTGTTTTTGTTTTTGTTTTTTTCAACTTGGCTTGCTCTAAGCCCTGCTGCAAGGACAGTGGTAGCATCAGGAGTTCTCTGCATCGGGGTAATGTTTTGAGAAATAGCAAAAAAAAAAAAAAAAAAATGAAGCAGGTTGAAGCTCAAGTACGGTTACCTAGGTTTGCAGCTCCCAGACCTTATTGAAGTTCGGGTCACTGAAATGCCTACAATTCCTTTGCAAAGCAGGCATCAACCTGAACCATTCTGTGAAGACTACCCACAACAGGGGTGTGTATGTCCTTCTTTCCACCAGTCCTCTGCAGTGTATGTAGCAAATATACTGACAGTTCTTTCACTTTACAGGAGAACCTTTTAGTACCTTCCCGAACACCTGTGTAGTCCCTTTTAAAAATGATCACTGTGGACGCGAAGAGGTAATTTGTCCTCTTACTGCCCTGTTCTGCTTCAAAAAAGGTATAATATGAAAATCTAATTTATTAACAGACTCTGAATATATTTATTTATTTTTTAATATATATATATATTTATGTATTTATTTGTTCCCTACCCATGGGTGGTTTGGTCTTTACAAGGACTGGAGGTCTGGGCACGAAGAAGCAGCTGCCTCCAGATCTGCCAAGGAATCAGGAAAAAATAGGCTAAATCGCCGTTGCTTTATGTATTGTGGTACCTCATGACTCTATTCACGCGTGTAACTGTTTATAAATGAAACGGGAAACACCACATGAAGAGTGCAACAGCAGAATGGGCTGAGGCGACGAGTAGTCCTTCGTTATTGTTGAACGTAGGAGGCAACTGGATGGGTTCCTAATGCCACCTTCAGGGTTGCTGAAAGAAGGGTGAAACCACAGAATCACGGAATGGTCAGGGTTGGAAGGGACCTCTGGAGATCATCTAGTCCAACCCCCCCGCCAGAGCAGGGTCACCTACAACAGGTTGCACAGGATCACATCCAGCAGAGTTTTGAATGTCTCCAGAGTGGGAGACATAGTGCAGGAAAGATATTAAATGTAAGAATTAGGTTGGTGAAACTACATTTTTAGTTTTGGAACCTGTCAGGAAAAAATCTTGGCATCAGCCAGCAATGCTGATCACTGAAAAAGCCTGTGTGTGTGCATGAAGTATTATAGTGAAATTAGATGAGAAAAAAACCTGCTGAGGGGTGCTGTATTGAGCTTTGGTCAGCCAAAATGAAGGGTTGGGGTCCACAGGTAGTCCAAACCTCCGATCATCATCTAAGAGACTGGGAAGATATGTAAAAAGTACATCCGACTGAAGAATACCAAATAGGTATTTTCCTAAAGATAGAAAAATAGAAGGAAATTTGGAAAAAAATGGCGCTACCCCCCCGCGTGAAAACCAACCCCAAAACAAAAATCCCCCCCAAACCCAACACTTTAGTTTTTAAACTGCTGGGAAGGAGTCTGGATGTGTGAGACAGAAATGCACCCTAATTGTTGAATGTGTGCGTCACAAGGTACGAGTGAAGCTATTTCTAAAATCCTTAGACGTTTGTATTTATTATTTATTGAAGTTTAGAGGTTTTGTATGCCGAGCAAGTAGAAGATCAGAAAAACTTGCTTTATTTTTTCTTTTAATCTGATAGTAGTTAGGAAGAAATTTCCCAGTTGTGGTATGCTTTAGTGACCTTACTGTTTTATCTGAAGTGTCCACTGACCTGGACCTACCGCTGCATGACTGTGTTCATATTTTACTACAGTTAACTACTGAAAACAATTAGGGAGAAGATATGTCTGAGCAGCAATACAGCTAACGGCTTTCCCTCTCCCCCTGCACAAGGCCGGAAAAACATGAAACCTCCACATATCAGAAATAGCTCAGAGCATAGCTGAGGTCTCCTTGTCTAACGCCCCTAACCTGCCAGTGAAATAGGCTGGGTTAAAATGACTTATTTGCATTTTGTATTTTATAAGTTGCTTAAGTTGGCTTTGTTTTGTAGTAAGAATTTATGCTTTGGTTTGAATTTCAAAATAAAGTAAAATTATATTCTGCATCATTGAATTTTTTTAATGGGATTTTTATCTGCCTAACTCTGTAGGAGTGATGCTTTTCAGATATACTCAGGATGCTTTTCTGATGGTTGCTGAACTCCTGAGACAGACCTTGGTGATAGTTGAAAAAGCAGTCATTCCTCTTAGGCTGGTTGGTCCTCTTCGAAAGATCTCAGCTTTGTTAAAAGCTGTGTGAAATATGACCGTGATGAGGTCTGATGGAAAGCTGTATCACTTGCTGTGTTTTGAGGATTGAGTCACTGATGACTGTTGGATTTATTTTTTGTTTTAAAGAAGCTTCTTGTTTCTTTGAATAAGCTTGCAGACTGGTTTTCTTTGTGTAAAGGATAATAATGTGGAGGAACAATTATTACTCAACTTCAAAACTGAACATTAATTATTCTGAGCAGCAACCTTCTGACTGATGTTTGACTAAATTTGTCCACAAGCATGTGTGTGAAATGAATTTTAGAAGGGGAAGGAATTGAGTGTTTGAATGCCAAAGGTTAACTGTTTTTTGAACTATGGCACTCCCAGCAGGTTCTTGATACTTTGTTAGCGTCTTGGTTTGCTGGAGTTGCATCCGCGGCACCACCAATAACCAAACTAGTTCCTCACCCTGAAGTACAAATACTTCTGCTAGTCTCTTGTGCTTGCTTTTGCTATACAGTTTTGAATAAACCGATGTATGTTTGTGTTTAATGTCCTGGAGGATAGGCAGAACGGTAATATGTTTTGTTACGTTACATAAAAATATTGCTCCTTAGATGAAACGTACACTCCAAATTTACCTTAAAATAAGAATGTGGGGCTGCTGAAGAGGGCGGCGTGGTGGGCTGTCTGCCCCGCGGTGGCAATGAAGCCACTCAGGTGGCAGTCTGCAAAGGCACCCTTAGGAGCATTTTTGCATGTTTGCTGTCTGACTAGCAATGGATGCGGGCGTTCGGAAAGGGCGATGCACAGGTTGAGAAGCTACGTCCGAGCAATATTTTCTCCACTTCTGTGAGCAGTAATCTAGATACGCTCACCCAAGCTTTTTGTTGCCTGCAGAGTAAAGCTTGTGAAACCTTGTCTATGTTCGTGTATTAAATCTCAGTTGAAATGACAGCTGTAGAGAGGTGCAGACCTCCGTGCAAAAAGTGTAGATTAAAAAGGGCTGCACAACCTTGTGCTATGTGCTGTCCACCTTTGCCTCCGTTACTGCAGTTTCCAGTGCTTTTATTATGAGATTCTTTCTTTCTTTTTCTTATTGTAGTCTGTTAAAGCTCACCAGCTAACGGATCCAACTTGAGTTTCCTTGCAGAGTAGACTATGCCGCCTGGTTTCCACCACATACCCACACCCCCCAATGCAGACAGGGCTATTTCTGTATTGGTAATACTGAAATCCTTCCCCTGACACTTGCTTGGTGAGTGGCAAGGGGGTGTTGGATGCTGGTAGAGTTCTCAGGTGTTTTTCTTTTCAGTTTTACTGGTGATGCTAACCACAGGTTACTCTTGACAAGATCTGATCACTCTATTTTGTTTTGATAAGGAACTTAAGTGTGTTTGGGTGCATTTATAATTGCTCGATAACTGATAAGATATTTTCTGTGTGGCTGGAACTTTAGTTTGCATCTGTCAGTGGGGTTGTTACAGGAATACTTGTGCTGAGACGTAGCTCTGCATCTTACTCTTGTGAGACAACAAATACCGTTACTTCTCCTGGAGGTTGTTTGGTGGTATTTTAAAATTTATATTATACGAGTCAAGTTTTCTTAAAAATGCTGTTTTTCTTAGATTCTTTTTGTAGTGATTACTGCTAATCTCCTCCCTGCCTCTACTGACTTCAGTGGGGATGGAGAGTGCTCAGTCCTCCCGGGGTAACAGGCTGATCCTTTCAGTTGAATCCGTAGTGCCGCAGGAGGGTCTGTTCCCATACACAAATCTGCAGAGAACTTGCTGCTTTTTTTTTTTTTTTTAAACAGCTAACTATTCTTTTTCTTATTTTAAAGTAAATCAAAGCTAAAGTTGCTTGTGCTGCTTGAAACATGACCTGAGACCTTGTAGCTTGTTTTTATATGTGTGCACACACATCTCCAGATATTTTTATATGTGCATAGCTCTGTGTGTGTGTACATATATACACACTCAAATTAGCCTAGAGGGATGGAATTCTTCATTTGACAGCCCAGTCTGCAGCCTGAGTTACATATGACACTGTTCTTTCTGGATATTTAATCATACCTTCTTATGTCTCCACAGGCAGGCGTGTTTCTTAATAGAGCAGCCTCTGTAACCATTGCGTGACTTTCGATTCCTTATAGTTTTGATCTTTCATTTTCTTTCTTGACTTGCAAATATGTGCCAGGTTTTGCAAAAATGTTCTTGCTTTGTTTGTAAATACTTGAATAGTGATTTTGATCAACAGGTAAATACTCACGTCTTACTAACGCATGCTGTTCCAGTATTCAAACTGGAACTTGGCGCTACAACTCTGTTCTAGAGATGCAAAACCATATAGGTGCTTTACGTGGTATCTCTGGTGCCGAGAAAGACCTGCCTCTAGCTTCAGCTGTGACACGGAGCTCAGGACTGCTTGGACAGGAGGAACCGGCGGGGTCCCAGTGTAGCCTGAGCCAGTGTGGTTCTCGTGGGTGTAAATGGGGGTCGGTGCAGCCTGCAGCTCTGCCTGGTTAGAAGAGTGATAAGACCAGGGGAAATAAATAGGCAACTCGATTTTTTTAGAGATAAGGAAGATGAGCTTTAACTGGTAAAACTTACTCTTTTATGTGTGATGGATGTATTATTGCTGCGATGCACCTATTCTCAAGGAAACTGTGGACTGGTTAGTATTCGTTATTTACTGAGACAGTTCTGAAAATTTATTTATTATGACAGTTCCCTGAAATTTTGCTGCATTTCTGTTGATTCTGAATTCTGTATGAGGTGAAGTCTTATAACATAATTCATATGCTATTACTGACTTTTTTTTTTTAAGACCAGCTTAATTCATATGCAAGTGCCATTCTTAAATGCTGTCCTAATTGTCTACTGATTATACAAAACTGCAAATGAATAAACATTTTCTATTAAAGGATTTAATGCTGTACTTCCCGTGTGCTTGTGAGGAACGGAGCTGCAAGAAAGACTCTGCCAGAGGTTCAGAAGTTAAAAGGGGGGTAAGAGTGGAAGGGGAGCCCTACGCTTTCCAGTAAAAGACTCAGGGTTGCAGAGCATTCGTCTTTCCCCTGACTTGCGGAGAAGCAGATGCATTTAGCACTGCCAAAATGCAGGCAGGTATACCAACAGGTGTGTACAGTTTGATTATTTTAGGCGGCACTGTACGTGCCTCATTACAGAGACAGTACTCAGAATCCGTTCGGTGGCAAAGAGAAATATCGTCTGTGCCATATTGATATGGAAAACTGACTTGTGGGTTGCAGAATACAAAATGCTAATTCTTACTAAGCTTGCCATGTTTGTGTCAAGCGGTGTAATAGAGGAGCATGGGATAATAGTGCAACAATTAGATGGACTGGGGTGCCAGCACTAAAGCACATATTCCAGCTTAAATTCCGCTTGAGGATCCAAGCCCGTTGTTTCCTCTTGGCAAGGCACCTTTGGAGTCAGAGCCAGCTAATAGGAAATACTGGGCACTGGGGCTTAACTGAAATTTAGGACGTCTAAACCTAGCTTTCTGGGTACGTGTGATGTGGTGAGACAGAGAGATGGCAAACCCAAGTGTTTCTTGGAGAATTCTCGAACGTTTTTAAGCGAAGCAGTCAAGGTAGATAGTCTGTCTCCTTCCTTTTAAATCTATCTAAGCTCTATTTCAGCCTTCTCTCATATTGTGCAGGAGGTATAAATCTTGTCCTGAAATGCGTGATGTTCTTCTTCAGGCTTGATGGATGGTATATACTTGTGGATAGCAGTGACTGAGGTATAGACTCAATGTTTTTCATTCCAATATTTTAGCTGCCATCATCCTTGCATCTAGAATTTTCCTTTCCTTTTTTATTACACATAGACAAGAGAGAACATCTGTGGAAATAGCCTTAATATTTCCTGACTTGGGCTGCGATCTGCCACTTGAGCAGACTGTTTGGAAACACAGAATTTTAACTTCTGTGTTCATGCCTGGACATGCTGTCATGCTCAGATCTTTAGATGTTGTTATTCTTTTGGGAACTGCAACTGATCTGTGATCAAAAATGATAAAATTCTTGGCCATGAATTAGTACAACTCCTTAATGGAAGGGAATTTGTGGCTGCAAATATATGTGGTTATTTCATGTTCTGATTTGCTTTATATATTGTCTCTTCTAAAATGAAAGTGGAAACATGATGCTGAGGAAAATGGTGATTTTTAAACTGAAATCAGTGTGTTGCAAAATTTACTGATTTGCACTTAAAAAAAACCCAGCCCAAAAAAATCCTCAGCTAGTGGGAGCGGTGACAAAACAGCTTCCTTTACAGTCATTGAGTGTGCTCATGAGAACTTGGCCTAGGGGCCTCTGGGTCTTTTATTTGGTTAAGGTTTTTAGAACTGAGATAAAAGTAACGATCAGATTGTCTTAATCATTCATAATAGCAGGTTAAGGAGATGGGAACTTTAGGCAGAAACTTGATAGCCTAGAAAGCCGCTTTCTATCTTTCCTGTGATCTTAATGGATTGCTATCTAAAACAGTGAATCAGTGTTTGTGAGCATAATTATGGCGTATGCTATCTTCTGAATGCTTGAATTTGCAGTCTCAGATGTTTTTAATGAAATTTTATGTATCTAACTTCTTAGCATTATGTAGTTTGGGTTTTTTTCCCCCCAAGTGTTTATTTAATAAAAAGCAAACTTAAGAGAAATGTCATGATATTGATGCCCACATGCTTTGAGTTAACAGCTTCCTTAGTGCCACTCTTCTGAGAGGCAATGAATGGTCAAATGTTCCGTTTGATCTAGGAGTGTTTACATCAACAAGGTCATTATTCCTGCCTCATTCCCTATCTTCTAGCCTGGCAAATCTGAAACCCCTTTTCTCTGTCATGAAAGACAGGCCAAAGAAATTAAGGGTGAGCTTGGGACACTTGGTTCTGCTTCCACGTATAAGAAAGGTGGGTTAGATTTGTTTCAGACTGTCTGTGACTTACACGTAAGAAACACTACAGTTTTGTCTGGTGATGTATTTTTCTGTAGCTCATCTCACTTCTTTCCCTTCAGCCAGATTCAAGATCATCTGGTGATGATTTTTTTTGTTTGTTTGGGTTTGGTTTTGTTTGTTTTGGGAGGCTCAGTGTTTGTTTGCTGAGCCAGAGAGGTCCATCCATGAGTTTTGATCTATGGAGGTACCATCCCAGAATTGAAGGGATGATAGAGTTACCTGGCTCTAAATGCAAAAGCTTGAATGCAAAAATTCGTTGGTGACTTGGAGGAAGTTTCCATGCATCGATGCCAGATATGCTCTGGTCACAATATGTGATATGAACGTGAAGGGCTTGTAAAATAAATAGAAGAAGAATCAAAGAAAGGCAGTTTCAGATAAGCACAGGTAAAATTTCCAGGAAGTATGTGAAGTCTGTCTTAAGAATGTATATTAATCAGAGAAAGATGCTCGCTGTTTTTTCATTTGTCAACACTGAACCAAGAAATGCATTTAGTTGATTACCACTGTTGTTTCCCCTCTCCCCCTCTTTTCAAAGTCTCTTAATTCTAATGAGATATATATATTTTTTAAGTGCTTTGCTTTCCATAGACTGTTGTGGCCTTTCACCTTTTAGGACTGTTTGTTCTGAGTGGTGGCTGGAGTGATAGCGCAGCTCGTGTGACATCATAAACATTTGTGTTGGCAGTCCTTCCTCCTGAAGGATTCTGAAGTCTGACAGTGGTGAAGATGACTAAGTAGAGACAGATTTATGTGGAAATCTTATTAATACCCATAAAAGAGAGAATGAAGGCATAAGAAATTTGGCTCCAAATAAACAACCAAAAAATGCTCTGTTCTTAGAAGCATTTGGCACAGCTCCATCATGCCTTTTGTGGGAACTGGCTCTTTGTCTGGCCTAATCTTGACTTCTTTTTTTTTTTTTTTTCCTTTTTAAAGATTACTAAAGACTTCCACTTTTCTCAAACTTTCTCACAGTAGAACAAAATTAATTTTCACTTTGGTAATGCACAAATCAGTTAATTATTTCAAAGACAATGTAAAACAGATGTCTTGCCTCGTTTCTCAGTAAAGATTTAATGGTAGCCTTGCTGTGAGATCTTTCACTGCCACCAAATGTCCCTAGATGTTATATGGTGCTCGTAATCAAAGCAGTTTACAAAGAAGGGGAAATATTTTTCAGCTACAGTGTGTGGTGGTTGGAAAGAAATTGTATCAGAGATGTGAAATCGTAATTCAGTTCTTTGGTACTTGGATCTAAAATTTACCCATACTTTTAAAGAGAAGGGTCCAAACTTCATAGCAAAGGTCCATCTGTCCATAATGAGTTTTATGGTAAGTGGTTCTGGTAGAGTCCCTTCTTGATTGAGCCTTCCGGAAACAGAAAGTAAGCAACTAATTGAGCATTGTGGGTTTGTTCTGCCCTGTGTGTATATTGATTTTACCCAGCCTGTAGCTCTGAAGAGTCTCACGGGATCCCCTGCCTGTGCTGTCAAGGCTCCCAAGAGCAGTGCCCTGCTTGGCACATCCAGCACTCTTATTTCACATTTGCTGTTGGCAGCAGAAGTCCCTCTATCATACTGCTGGAAAGAAAACCTCCTTCAGTCTTAATTCAGTTCAGGGGGTGGTGAATATTGAAATGTATGTGCAACAACAGGAAAGTGAGCTCAGCGCCTGTCGGGAAGGACTTGTGAGCAGTCAGATGAAAGGGTTGTCATAGCAGTTTGGATGGCGGCCTTGGGAGAGGTGCCTGTGACGCTCGGTGCGTGCTAACGCACGTGCTCTTGTCTGTGCAGCTGCAGTAGGGTTTTCTGCTAAGAAAATTCATCTTGAGTTTTGCTGTAATACATAGTATGTACAGGCAAAATTATTTTATAAATGAAATACCTGCACGTTTTCTTTGCGTGTGGGTAGAGCTTTTTGTCCTGGAAATGGTTTCTGCTATTCTGAACGCTGTTCCTTCCCTGTTCCTGTTGAACGTGTAATTGAAACAATTTATTTTTTCCCTTAAACTGTTGCTACAATGACCTAGGCATGTAGTGAGTTGAGACATTGTGTTTTAGGTCTTTAACTGATCCGTGTACCAGTGAGTATCTTGTACTTTTCCCATGAGTGTATTATTTTTCCCTGTGAGTACAATATGCCAAGCTCACTCCTGATGTGAGCACAAACTGATTTGAAATAGGAAGCAATGAATTAGCTTTCAGGTCTGGCGTATGAGCAAGATCTTATTCTTTATTTGTTTACTTCTGCTTCTTGAATGTGTGTAGTTTTCAGGCCTGCTGTTAGAACTCTCACTGAAATTGTAACCCTTTGAGAAGCATGAAGCAACAACAAAATGAAGAAGAAAATAGGAAGGAATCCCTATCTGGCTGACAAGATCATTTGTATTTTCTAATGTTTGCCAGGGTAAAAAAAATCTTCGCCATGAACTGTTACTTTTGGACCTGGAGAGACAGCTCCCATGCACTGGTCTTTGACCCCTTTCCCTCTTCTGGAAGCAGTGTGAAGTGTCCCACGTTGAGCAGTTGTAGGTGGGATCGATATCCTGCAAATGGCTCGCTGGCCAGGAAGGGGAGTTATTATCTGGGATTTGAAGTCCCAGGGTTGTGCTCCTGTGATGGAAGCACTTACTGTGCTCCTCAGGTTCCTGACATGGCATAGTTCTTTTTATTAGCTCTTGCGAAGATTTCAGGACTGCCGTCTCCATCCGTCCTCTGCTTCTGTTCTTGCATTTTTGTGTTGTTTTGGAGAGCAGTAATGCCGCAAGAAAATGCGTGTCCTCAGGCCAGTAGGTTTTATTTAGTGGCTTTGTCAGATGCTTCCAAACAGAGCTGCCAGTATTGAAATCTTTTATTTCTTTGGTGTTTGAATATCAAATGGCAAATTGGTGTCCCCTCTGCTAACCTTGCCTAGCATTTGTATTTTTCTTCTTACTTTTAGAAAACCCTGTAGATTTCTGGTCTGACCTTATGAGGTGTATCATTTATTCAACTTGTGCTGAACTAGATGGGCAATAAGGGCATTTGGCATCTCGTAAGAAGGAATATGTTGACAGATTAATCCTGTATTAGCTTTCATGTTAAATGTTGTTGCGGAAGAGCTGTAGAAGCTGGTGTTAGTTCTTGCTGGGCCAGAGATGTGGTTAGAAGGTGGGCACTGGAATGGCTAGCTCTGTTTTAATGGTGAGCATTTCTGAGCTGCTCTCTTCTGAGTTAAAGGGTTGCCGTACATCTCTGTAGGCTTCTAGAGAGCGGAGAGTGCTCTTCCTGTTGGGTGGACTATACCTTATTGGCCATATTTGAGGCAATTGAAATACTAAATTGAGTGAGGTGAATTAGTACCATGTTCTTATGTCCCATCACACTTCTTTTGTCTGCTGTGTGATTTACTTGAGACCAGCTAGCTTCAGCTGGTGCAAAATGAGTGTGCAGAGGTATTTGGATAAAATTCAGTTTGAAGGGAAAAGCGGTTCTCGGTCTCTCCTTGTTTGCCATGGAGGCCAAATGCATTGCATCCGGTCTCCGCTGGATGAAACCTGAAGTCGAGTTCCCTCTGAATTCTTCTCGTACTTTACAGCTCCTCCCTGCTTTGTATATACAAACAACATTCTTTGAGAGGACTAGAGGGCGGAAATGGCTATGAACAAAACCCATATCTTTTCTGATATGTCAGAAGATACCAGAAAAGAATAGTGTGCTCCATGTCTGCTGGTAGCTGATTTCTTTTCGTCCTATTTATTTTGTAAGAAAAAAAGGCCTGGTTGGATATTAAGGAAAGCTTTTCTAACAATAATGGTAGTAAAGAACCACAACACACTATCTAGGGAAATTTAATGTGTGTACATGAGAGATTCTTTTAGAATAGCATTTTAGATGTTTTTCCAAGTGGGTCTAGATACCTGCTTTTTCTTAGGCAAGTGTAATTGTTGCTGCCAGTGTTTCTCCCCAACCTGTACCTCCACTGTTACATCTGCTTGTGGGCTGTCTCCCCCAGCTGCTGGCCAGCATCCTCGTGCAGTGCCAGTTCTTCTCCCTGTTGGGATGCAGAGCCCAACCAGTAAGCCCCATTTATGTTCCAATTGGTGCCCAATGTGCAATGCAATGTTAATGTTACTCTGGAGTGAGGAGCTTGCAGTAAAGTTCCCTGCCCTTAGACAGGATTACTGAAGAACAGGTCAGGTTTCTTCCGTCTCTTCTGTTGCCCTTCTCTGATTCAGGAGTTCCTATGCAGTTTGGTTTGCGCTATCAAGTTGTGATTGGTGGCAGACTTTCTTTTTTTTTTTTTTCTTTTTTCTTTTTCCTTTTTTCTTTTTCTCCCCCTTGAATGACAGTGTCCAAGTCTCAGGTAGGCTCCTAATTGCTCTTCGTTTTGGCCAAGCTACAAGTTGATTTATCAAGTCCACTTGTTAGCTTAATGCTTTTATGGCTGCCAAGAGAGTGCTATGTGGTGTAAGAGAGATGAAGTGGCCGGATGTTGTTAGGCTTTGCGTGTAGGGTGGTTTCTTAGCAGCCAGATAAGAGACAGCAGTTTGAAGGACACAACAGAGCATTGGAGGGCGAGACCTCGCGACCCTTGCTCACGTGAGTTATCAGCATTGGACTTGGGAGAGAGCTCCCGCAGGAGGAAGGGCCTGGGAATGGGTGCGTGTAGGGTACAGCACGTTCTGCGCATTACGTCCTGCTGCCCAGCCCAGTAGCTCTAGTCTGTTTGTTTTTTTTTAATAGGCTCGTTGTCAGTTTGTGTTGGGTTGGGGTTGTTTTTTTTTTGTTTTTCCTTTTTGAAGTCACTTCAGTCTGAACTAACTGGATGGTTCTTAAAGGCTGTAAAAATCTCAGCATGCCAGCTGTAAAATTGCCTAATCAGCTCCAGGAGATAATCTTTCCCGGGGGAAGACCTTTGAATGCATTTACTGTCGGTAGGAGTAGGTCAGGTGCCTCCAGGTAACTTCCTGGGAAGGGAGTCCTGTTTCAAAACTGTGTCTGCCTGCTTTGTTAAGAACTAAGTAATTGGTTATTGGGACCTGTAATAAAAGTCCTCTTTTACATTTGCGCTAAATCCTCTTAAAGAAAGCAAATAACTCTCATTAATGCTGCTCAAAATAGAAATAAAGCAGCTGTTGTGACTGTCAGAGGCTTTAAGAAAAAACTTCAAATTGGAAAGAGTTTCTAGACTTGATCGGTTGATGAAACTCAGTGGGCTATGGCAGTGCAGTCTGGTCTCCAGTTTCTCCTTGGAGTCTGGAAAGCATGTTGAGTTTGGGCCTGAGAACTAGTTCAGAGTTGTATTTTAAGTGGGTAGGTGATGCCTGGGGTAGATAAGCTGTGACAAGAACTAAGGTTGTCGTAATTCTCCTGTGAGTCAGCTGTGTCCTGTAAGTCAAACGTGAGTTTTGGTTTATCAAACTTGAAGAATAAATCCCTTCCTTCCTATGCTGGACTCCAAAATACCAGAGAATGCAATTTGGAAGTGATGCTGACCATATTGGTGGCTTAAAATACTTGGTTAAAACTACTTCCAGAGACTTCTGTAGCTTTGAAATTGCAAAATTGAATAGTTCTGAATTATACTAAAGCTTCTTCAGATGTCTCACCTTCCTCCCCCTAAGCTGGGGAAGCAGAAGGAAAACAACAACCAAACAGGCAGTATTGCTCAGGCTTATGTTTCTCTTGTTCTGGCACTTCCACTTGTGAGTTTGCAGTGGCTGCAGGGCTGTTAATTGAATTACCTCCTTAACACCTCTGGGTCTCCCCCTTATGCACGGAGGTCTGTGTGGTCTAGGATGTCCTTGAGATCCTGGGCTCACAAGGGGGAGAGCAGGGTCGTGCTGTGGGTTCAGTAGTACAAGTGCAAATGACACACTTCAGGAGCAGGATGGTGTTATGTTGGAAATTTGATTGCAAAATGGAAGTGTTTATATATAGAATAGGTATATATATACATTTTTAATTGGTGTGTGGGTACATGCAGGCCTATTAATAGATGAAAATAAGGAGAGGGGAGAGAGGAAATAAAGCACCACAGCTGTGATTTATCAAGATGGACTTGAAAACAAATATTATTCTAGTAATCAGAGGAAATTCTTTGTAAAGCATGTACAAGAAAGGTATTTTAACCCACCTCAACGATTTCCTGCCCAACTATATCCGAAGAAAATCAGACAGACGTCTCCCCCCGCCCCCTACCAAGGGTCACTTTTAAATTACCATTTCTCCCCTCCTCCATTTCTGTTGACGCCAGGTTTTTTGTTTGTTTTATATATTTTTCTTTTCTCTTGTCAAATGCTTCTTAACTGATTTTTGACCTGATATATAAAACTCCATCTAAAAAGTGCAGCTGTGGGGTGGGGAAAGGATTTGGTTTGGCGTTTAACTGTAAGATGTACTGAAGCTGAAGGAGAGAGACGTGTGCGTGCTGCTTTGGGCGCTTGTGTGCCTGGCTGCTGGGATGTGTAGTTGCTTTTTCAGTGTGCTTTGCCAGCCTTCTCATGATATTGCCTCCACCGAGGGCCGTGAGGCTGGGCAAACTTGGTACGTTCGCCGGGTGTGCTCTGTTTAGTTGTGTAGGAGGTGGTACGTGTCAGTCTGTTTTGGTCAATCACTGCTGGGTTTGCCACAGCTGTTTGGGTAGAGCACTGCCTTTTGTACAGCTGGTCAAAGGAGGCAAAAAGAATAACTTTACCCTGTCTACGTCGTAACTGTTTCCAACTCTAAAACAGTTGAACTCCGGACAATGGTGTGGGAGAAAAGTGGTCAGGCAGTGTATGTAACCAGAGAAATGGAGATAAGTGGTTTAAGAGAACTCACCTGGAAAACGCCTGGTGGGCCAAGGGGTTGAATCTGGCTCTGAAAACATTGCAGGTTCATCTTGTCGAATGTCACCTGCCTCAGGGTGACACTTGGGGCACTGGGAATCCCTAAACCTCTCTTGTATTCAATTGTTTTTATCTTTGCTATTGGAAAGGATTTTTCTAACTCTGTTTAGTAACATTGCTGCTTCAGTTGCCTGTCAAAAATGGGAATTAAGAAAATGCAGCCAAAGCCCTTTGTAAGGTGAAAAGGAAAAAAAGGAGGAAAAACAAAAAAAACAAAAAAAAAGGAAAATACTTCAAGTGGATGCTCTACTTTCTGCTGCCCAGAGAAGTTTTTGCATTTCTTCTTGGCAAAAAGACTATGAATGCCTTGTGCTAATAAGCCTTCTCTCTCAATGTGTATCGCAAACCACAAACACACCATTTATCTGCACAGAATGATATTAATAATTGGAAGAGTGACTAGGAATAAAAACAAATCTGGTTAACATCATCCCTGACCTGACTTGATGAAAAAGAATTTCCCCCTTGAAAAAACATTCAAATGATGTTTCTGAATGAAATCGTAGGTAATAATAGTGGCTGATAATGCAAGACAGAAAAGCATTTGCAAGGAGTGTAACCTTGAGTTTCTAGCCTGTACTGAGCACGTAGGTCGGAAAAGAATGATAGGCGAGGACTAATCAAAAGATGTAACGTGGGGGCTTTTTATGTTTTTCTCCTGTGATCTTAACATTTAATGATGAGATTGATGTTTTCAACTGTCTCTTTATCTTATAAATGTATTGTAAAAGGCTAAATTTTGGAGAGAGCGGAAAGAATGAGGGACAACTGTTTCTGCAGTGTTGAAATGCAGCTTTTGCTCCAGTATTTAAAGGAGTCGGAGGTTTTTGAGGGAGTCTGTGGTTAAGGGGCATTTTCTGCTGCGTCACAGGTGATCTGGTCTCATGGGGAGCCCAAGATGTTTCTTTGGGGTTCTTCCCTAATAATGAAAAGCACAATGCAGGGGGGCATGGGGCTGCTGGGCCACTAACCCCTGTTCTCTGGATACGGGCGACCCTGCATATGCACACTGCTTTGTGTGGCTTTTGAGCCGCGTGGATTGAGATGTGGGCAGAGTCCTAGTGAAAGCACTGTGAAAGCAGTCTTTTTTGGAGCATGTTGGTTACCGAGGCCGGGTGGAAGGAGGACAGGGAGGGAAAAGAACTCAGTCATTTGCCTGTGTAAGAGTGGGAGTCAGTGTGAAGGTAGAGGAAATTACTCTTGATGTGGGAACAGGTCAGGAAATTGCAGGCAAAGATGGAATAGCTTTGGAGAACTTCATCAGTAGGGTGATTTTATTCAACATCAGCATGGTCTTGGGACTAAACTTCAGTTTAGGACTTAGATTTAACATCATTTCCTGCCTGTTGCTCGGTTGCTTTGGGCGGTTTACATTGAAGTATCCATGATTTCCATTATAAATGGAATTAATGTGTCATTTTCCCCATCCTTTGCTTTAACCATTTCAATCTTAAGTCAACCCTGGTGACTTTTTGCGGGATGATGGCAGAGGATGTGCATGTTCTAACAGCTGACATGTGGGTCTCTGGTCTCACAGGGAGTTTGTAATCGCTGGAAATTGCATAAGAAAATACCTCTGGAGAGTGCCATTTTGTTTACAGAACTTTAGTGAACTAAAAGCTGGGGCGGGGGGAGAGATTTAGCCCAGGCATGGTGCCGTCTTATCAGGCAACCAGGCTTCCAGGGCCTGATTCATTATCATTGCGTAATGCTGCAATACGCTAGCCGGTTGGCCACCTCACTCAGGACAGAGTATAGGAATCTCTGACATGGAGCTGCCTTGCCTGGTTCACAGCCCTGGAGTGACTGGGAAACCTCACCTTGTGCCAGCCCCGCTTGAGACCGTCAAATCCATTCCCAATTATGTACTGGATGCTGGAGTGAAGCTGTCAAACCAAAAAGCTCTGATGCTTCTAAAAGGTATAGGGAAACTTCAGCCATATGGTTTTTGGCGTGACGTCAATAACTCCTGCTTGTAACTCTTTCTGGGCTGCAACTGGGTAAACTGCAGTTAAGGCACAGAAGAAGATTTTATTGACTAAGGGGCTAGTTTGTCCTAGAATTAAGTGTCTCGCTATACAGCTGTTTATAAAGGTAGATACAAAGTACTATCACCTCCCTTGGTAGGTTACCACCAATACTAGAAAGATTTGTGGTGAATACACTTCTGCAAGAAACTGTCTATAAGACGGAGGGGATTTCAGGATATGTTTTTACAGGAAGATTGAAAGAAGTATTTTTTCCTTCTGCAATGCCACGCATTGTTGCAAAGAGCAGCCAGGAATCCTGGCTCTTTGCTCCTCTTGTGCTCAAATACGTGTAACCTGTAGGAAAGGCAAGTTCTGCTGGACGGGCTCACTGGGGTGAAACCAGCCTGCATCAGCACCTCCAGCGTATGGGCAGTTGGGACTGGCACACATACCCAGTGCGACCTTGGCAGGAGGGAGCTTGCCCTGCTTCATGTGCCACCTGCAGGCGGCATCTTTCCTGAGGATACTTTTGGTGTTATGCCCCTCTGCCTTATCCTACTTGGCTCACGTTGTGGCTAAAACTTTCTCTGGTTGTTGTGAAACAGCAGCAAAGCCACCGCTTTTGGTCTTTATTACAGTACGTAAGTGCATTAAAATAGCTTGGAGGCCTGGCAGAGTAACCTTGCAGTTGACATTTAAATCTGTCCCTTTTTTTCTTCCAAACCCATTTTTTTCTTTTCTGCTTTTTACTAGCATAGAGGTCTGAATTATGTTGTTTGACCGGCGAACGCTCATCCTCTCTCCTGCCTCCGAAGGTGCTGCTGAATGATTTGGTGGAGATGTGGAGCGATCCTTAAGGGTGACCTACGAGCTACTTGATGCTAGTGGCTTTCTTGGGGCTGCAGGAGCAGCCTCTTGGAAATTAGTTGCAACTATTTGCTGAGCGTCAAGCTGTTCATTTCACTGCTGATGCATAAGTGTCTGTTCCATGATGTTTCATTTTCCGCTGTAGATTTAAAGCCCTACGGTGCCCTGTCACTTGTCTCACCTTATCAGGTCAGGCACGTAACTTCTTTCTTTAATGACAGTGGATTATCTGGCTGACACTCTCCCACTGTCCTGCAAGAAGGAAATGCTTGTGTGGTTGCTTAAGGTGGTGGTGCTGCAGTCGTGCTCGGGGCTGTTACAGCGCAGCTTGTATTGCCGTTCCCTGAACTCCGTGCCTGAGCTGGTGGTACTTGGATTGTTCCCAAAGGCATTAGCAGCCTGGCGTGTGGATGCTCTGGTCCGCTGGTGTGGGTGAGAGCAGGGCTCTGCCCACAAGCAGTTAACTGTGGCTCAGCTGTTCAGAGGTAACACCTAGTTCAGTCACCTTAGTTAACTTTGAAGCACATGGTAAATTTCGTGAAATTAATGGACTTGTACTCAAAACATTGCCTACAAAGAAGTATTTTATGTTCCAGATGTTTTAAATTGCCTCTGTATTTATAAAAGTGATACTCAATCAAAGTAACTCTGAATAGCTTTTTGACCAAAACTGCAATTTATTTGGAATGTTTGTGTTGGGGAAAATGCTAGTAAAACTTCATTCTCCTTGATAGAAATGATTTATTTCAAGAACACCTTGTAAGCACATAGCTTGATTTTTACACAGTTGAAATGTAGAAAAAGGGAGAGGAGATATGGAGGACTAGCTGTGGTAGGGGCAAGTACTTTGTCTATGTGGAGAATAACTGTTTTTGCTGACCTGTAGGGGACTTGTGCTGTTAGCTCAGATGGGAGACGTGTACCTAACAAGCATTTAAAGGGCCTCATCTGGAAACTGGATGGTGATGCTGAGGTCCCTGGTGGCTTTCCTTCAAAATATAAAGGAGGTTGTGCAGTCGAGCAAAAAAAAAAAAAATAAATCCAATCTTATGAAGGTAAAGAAATTCTTTGTATGTTTTGCTCTCAATGTAAGCAATAAAAATAGGGTGATGAGTTTACTCAGGGAATGGAAATCTGTTTTTTAAGTGCTTTAGGTCTCCCTTTTAAATCAGTAACCGATAGGCACTGACTGTCTCTGCAGAGTCTAGACTTGACTGACATCCTTCACAGTGAGAAGCAATTGAGGGAGGTGAGATCAGCTCATCTGCCTGGTAAGAGATGCAGAGTTAGTCTTTGACTGCCTTGCCCAGGAATGGAAAGGAATAAGTAGTAATGTTAAGTACGTCAACGAAAGGGTTTAAGTCCTTAAGGAAGGCTATTCTGTAAGCCATAAAATTCTGTAAGCTATTAATGACTATATCATCTCTCATGCTGGTAATTCTGCTGTCACTCCCCGGTGAAGCAGAAGGTGCCATGGAGACTGGTGAAGTCCTGTCAACACTTCACTTGCTGAGTCCAAGCAACTGAGGAGTGGGCAGATTGTAGGACAGTGGTAAGGTGGTGTGCATCTGTGTGCGCAAGGAGTCCTTTGGCCATCTCAAGAGCTGAAATGTGAGATGGTGCTGTAGAAGGGTCAGGACAGGAGTCCCTGAAGCTGAAAAGATGTGTAGATACAGCGCCGAGGGACATGGTTTAGTGGTAACTTGGCAGTGCTAGGTTAACAGTTTGACTTGATGGTCTTAAAGGTCTCTTCCAACCAAAACAATTCTATAACTTCTGCTTCTACTGATACAGTACGGTCACATATTGATTTTTTTTTTTTTTGGCTGAGATGTGGGTTGTGGGTTTTTTGTTGTTGGTTTGTTGGGTTTTTTTCTGTAAAGTATTTTTTTTCTTAATGATAGGCACTGTTGCGTTGGGTGGTTTAGCAGGTCTGATTTCATTAGCTGTTGGAGAGCAGTAATGTGCCGTACATCTTCCCCTTAAGTTAAATGCCAGGATTTGGTTTATTTTTTTTCTAAGCTTTCAGCCACCAAAGGATGGATGCATGAGATTTTACAGGAAGTCAGTTTTTACTGGAAGAGCATGTATCAGAGACAGAGGTTAAGTTTTTTCAGTTCTTCACTGTATCATGTTTGATGCAGCCTTCTGGTTTTTGTTCTCTGCAGTGGTATAAAATCAAAGTGCGAGAAACCAGTGAAATGACGTGCAATAGCAGGTCTGAAATCAAGCACAGCTACGCTTTCTCTTAAGTTTTATTTAGCCTTTTATTCTTTCAACCTTATTTTTGTTAGCCTTTCCATTTGTGCTAGATACCGTGTTTTCTTCCCAAATACCCACAACAGAGAAGCATTTAGGACCTTTACCAATTTTATATAGACTAAAATTTTTCATGAATACTTAGGACCTAAGCAACCGTCCCCCCTTATTAGCTGTTCTTTATGTGATAAATTTCTAGGCTTTTCAAGTAATTTCCTGACACCATGTTGCTCAAAAAACAAGTGGTTTGTAGCACGTAGCAATTTGGACAGTACTTATTTAATTCAGTTTCTTTGAAATGCAAAAATCAAGCAGCTTCTTTTTTTTCCTCCTGCTGGGAGATAGCAAGAGATTGGTAACTGCTTCCTTAACTCCCATCAGAGATTCATTACCATGGGTCTTTCTGTCTTGTATTTAAAATTTAAAAATAAGAGATTAATTTACTAATTTAAATAGGGACTCATGTAATTTCAGTGTCTGCACCTTCTGAAAAACTGTCTTGACTGTTGAGTAGCACACTAAATATGTCAAACTCTGTAGCAATTGGTCCAATTTGTGATGACAATGAAATGGGAAAAGATCCAAGAAATGAATGTAATTTCTGATGCATTTACTGATGATGGGAGATCAGCTATATTTTTCAAAACAAAAAGGAAAAAAAAGACACTTCATAGAGACTAGGCATTGTGAGATGTTCACGCAGAGTCCAGAAAATGGACATTTGAAGAGAAGTAGACATTGCAACTGCCAGAAAATGAATCGGCAACGTCGTCTGCATCATTCTCAGGGTGACAGGTTGTTCCTAAGTACTTAGATGCACTGGATATTTTATAAGAAAACTGCAAAGATATCGGACAATGAGTTGTATAATTGTTTAATCTCTTTAGCATGGTTGGAATAAAGACGCTGGTACATGTATTGTTTCCTTGAACCAGGCTAATTCTTAACTTTACTTCTTGATTATATAACTTGAGTGTTTTATTTGGGGGGTGTGCGTGCACCTGTGGTCTGTTTCTTTAAAACAAGTGTGTTTAAAGGACTACCACATATGTAGATTTTGTTAATAGGGAGCGTTACTATGTAGGACAGTGATTTGTTGTGCAATTAGGGTGTTGTTTACTATCAAGGAAAAATAGTTGTCTTTGATCGAGCAGACAATTTGGTCAAAATTTTGTGGAAATAAAGAAATTTCATCTCTGTATCTCAAAATTTGTTCTTGTAATGGCTGTACGTGTTACTTAAATCCTCCACGTTTTAAAGATGGTTACTGTGCCATCGTTGTTGGCACAGTTGTTGACAGCCCCAAGGAAAATGCTTGAAGCTATAGATAATAGTTTGTGTGCCCACCCCAAATGCCAAAACAGCAACATACAGGCAGTCGCTGCCCAGCTTTTACTGCTTATTGATCCTGCAGCTTGGCATTTCCCTGTACTTTGTTTCTCCCACGTAGGAATACCTACGTATAGGACACATGTTGTTTCTTGAACTGCTTTGTGATAAGGAGCAGTCATACACGTTGCCTTCTGCATGAGGGCAATATATCTGTTCATTCTGTCTTTGAGCACGTGGCTCTTGTTGTTTTGCTTGGTCTTGCGGCCGTGGCAGTAAATGCTAGTTTTACCACTGCCCAAATTCGGGCAAAAAAACAGGGACCCAGTTGTTCACACTTAGGTCCAGTCTGTCCAAAGATGAATAGGTTACAGCAGCGTCTGGCTAAGGCAGGGGGATGTGTAGGGTTAGATTGGTAGAGAGCTCCAGGTAAAAGGGACTTTGACTGTAACCTCATTCCCAGCCTTCACCAGTTTATCCCAGTGTGCAGTACGACCTTCTTATTCATCACAGTGGCTTTTCCACCTCTTTACTTATCTTGGTTGCCACTGTTCCCCACTGGGGATGACAGAACCCCGTGTGACTCAGCTTGCCGGGCAGCCCAGAGCCTCCCAGCACTTGGATCCGCAGCCGCCTACCCGGGCTGGGGATGCATGGATTAGCCTGGCACATTGCTCGCAGCAGCTTTTTGACTGTAGTCCAGAAGATTGTCATGTAATTAGTGTGACTGGGTACCTGTTTCTCATTTGAGGGTTTGCAGCACGAAAGAAAAGATGACTTGGCTCTTCAGGTCACGAGCCTGAGGATGCTCAGGCAGGGCTCATGTTAGAGCCTTAGGCAGCTGATACAGCATCCCAAGAATTTTTTCGAAACCTTTTTATTTCTTTTTTTTTTTTTTGTGGTAACCCACCCCTGATTGGAAAAACTTTTTCGATGGAAATATATTAAATCGTGTTTTTTTTTCTAAACGTGAAAACAGTGACATTTCCTTGGTTTGCCAATGTTTGTCCCCTCCTTCCTGCTTGCCTTTACCTTTTTCTGCAAAGACAGATGCAGAGGTTTCTGTGAAACAGAGGGAACTGAAAAACAGATGAAAAAAACTTGAGAAAGCAAGCACTTTCTGTGAACTTGGACTAGCAGTAACTCTCTTTTTTTGCCCTCCAGAAGGCCTGTTGTTGCTGTGTTGTTTCATGCCTGGGATGGCTGAGGGTGGAGGTCTGTAGAGCTGCTGTGAAAGGGCTGTGCGTGATAAGAGTGGGAGGCACAGTGTCATAATTAACGCTGTCAGAAAGTGTTTTTTTAATGTGACTAGTGTTGTATTTCCAGCATATTGTATTCATTTTCCTTTTATTGTGGTCTGACAGTACACCCTGAGCTCAAACCAATTTTTTAATCCTGAAAACACTCTCAAGTCAAATCTGGCTGTGGGAGTTTAGGCCTCTTGGAGTTTAAGGTTTGCTTCACAGCTGGAAAAAGTTACTTTTTCCATTAAAACAGGCATTAACTGGCTTTAAGGGACTTAGGATCTTTTTATCTTAAGAAACCTCGTCAGTAATAAGAAGAGCTTAAATTGTGATGGTCTGCTAATCAAAACTAAAATGTCCTGGTTTATGATGTTTCCATAGCATCAAGTGTAATGAAATACTATCGATGTTAACAGAAACGGGATGTGTATCCTTAATGATTCTCAATGAAAAAAGTTCCGAATTAAATGCATATGTGAAAACTTTTGAATCCTTTGGTAAGTTTTATTTATTGATTGCGTGTTTTAAGTTTGATTGCAACAGCAAATTGCTTGAAGGGATCATGAGTGCAGGACTGTTTCTGCCTTTCCTGTCTACAGCTTTCTGGAAGCTATGCATATGTTGGTATCAAAATAATCCTGTAACCTTCAGGTTTATTTTTCTTTATGACCTTTGTTGTGCGTAATTACCTTTTGTGACATCTCAAACATCTGTCCAGAAGTGGTATCCGACTGCAAGCTGATTGTGGTCTTTGCAAAAGCCATATTCGGGATGGTTAGACTTTCTGCAGAAAGCACAAGTGTGTATTTTGCCCTCCTTACTGGCTTCTGATTGCCCATTTCTTAAACAGTTTTTCTCCTTCTAAATGTTTGCTGGAACTCCTGTTTGCTGGGGTTTCTGTTCTTGTTTGTTTTTTCTTCTTGGTGGAGAAAGGTTTTTTGGTGGTACTTTTTTCAGTGTAGAGAATTTAGGCAACAGGTAGAAACACATGAAGCTTGAAATATTTCTGGGTTTAGATATACATGTATACATAATGTGTGGATATAGATTTTATATTTTACATGTAATAATATTCAATTGCATTGATGTGCATCCAGACATAAGGCTCTTTCATACTTGAATATTTTGATATTTGTGAGCCATCTTTTCCTCTTTACTTGAATTTGATTGCAAGTTACAAATTTAATTCTTTGTATGGTGACAGTTGGTTAAGGACTCTGACAGGCAGAACAGACTGAGGTTGGATCCTTTGCACAGGCTATGTTATACTGAAAGGATGGGTTTATCTGGTGAGAAACATGAAATGGTGACCTCAGAACAACTACTTAGGCATCTCCAAGTTGTACCACTAACTTCTTATTCCTGTGGAATTTGTTTGACTGCTTTGACTGAGTGTTTGAAGGCACTGAGTGTGAATCTAATCTATTAATTTTTTGTTACCTCCTCACAGGAAGTTTGTAGGTTCTTACATTAAAGCATTCAGTAGCATGGATTTTGAAGCAAGTTGGTGGTTTGTCTGTTTTAACAAGTAGCAGATTTCATGCTGTAACTGGAAGATGCTAGTATGTAAATGTACTCGGATGGGAGGAGGATTTGTGGGTTCATTCTGGTTTTGAAGCTTAGACGTGTATGCTTGCAATTAAGAATATGGTTTTTTTTAAATACTTGATTTGAATTACTACTTTGTTCTCTGGTAAAGAAATTCTATTCGGATCAGGAACATCCCTCTTAATTGTTCATGGTGTTACAGTGATATTTAGAGGCCCCAAGCAGATCAAGATCACCTTGTACCTGATGGTGTGTATACACGTGTCCTAGAGATGGTATCGTAATCCATTTTTTTTTTAAATATATATACAGTGTAAATAAACAGTGATATAATGGGGCAAAGTCAAACTTCCTAACATGATTATTGCCGCTGGTCTCTAACCTAGAGATATGCATACCTACAATACTGGCAGCTGCGGGAATCGGGTCTCGTATATTGTGAAGGGTAATTTGCCCCCATGTCTGTGGCTGCTCCTCTCCCTGTGGTGTTGTCTGTGGGTGACTCAAGGCAGCAGTGCTGAGTGGGGGGTGACAGCAGTGCCTGCTGATGGCAGTCTCTGTTGTTGGTGTGCTTCCACTCCCCGTACTGCGAAAAACAGTGGGAACCTTCCTGCTCAGCAGGAGTCACAGATTGTTGAACCAATTCAGCTTTAACTTCATAGGTGTGTTTAACTTCCTCCTTCTCCGAGGTCAGATGAGTTGATTTTCATATTATTTGCCTTAGAAACCCTCTCTGTTTGTGGGACTGTTTACCTACGTCCCCTCCTCTCTGCTCCTGCAGAGGCAGCCGGAGTGGACTTTGGTGTTGCTTGCCGGTGCCGTGCTCACGTGCTGCTGGATCTGAAGCCATTCACACCAGCCAGCCCACGGGCATTTGCTTTGGCTTGCCCTGCTGAAGGATGTCCTTCTGTATCAGTACAGTCGTTAACCTATTGTAAGCATTCATTTGTGGCAGTATTTCATTTTTTATCTTACTAGCCGCCTGTATGTCAATGCAGACTTGAGATTTTGGGTTTTTTTTTGTGAAAGTTCTGACCTCTGTGTGTGGTTTCTGAACTCTGTTTTCAATTAAAGGAAAAAGACTTTTGAAAAATAGTCAGTCAATTTAGTTATGCTGTGTTACTGAATCTTTTTTTTCTTTTTTTTTCTGCAGTGGTGGTTGGACACCTCAATTATTTTATTGTGCCATTCAAAGGACCTTGAATGTCATAGGCAGTGCTCAATTCCCATCCTAAAAATCTAGAATCTTTTCATTATGTATAAATTGGGATGGGTAGATGGATTTGAAATCACGGGCCACCACTTGTTCTTTTCCTCTGCTCTTCCTGCTGGTATTTTGATTCATGTGATACAGGTTTTCAGTAAAAAGCCCTAAGTGTTTATTTCTAGTCCCAACTTCATAATGTGAGGTTCTCATTCTCTACAGTTCTTAAACCTGCAAGATCTTTCTTGGGACAGATTAAAATGTTGGTGAAAATAGAAATTTTCTTTCTTCTTCTTGAGAGCTAAGTTGGTTGCAGCTGCTGGAGTTGCATGGTTCAAACCATGCAAGTCTAGCAGATGGAGAGACAGAGAGACAGTAAATGTGAATGGTGTTTACATCCCTGTCAAGCATACATTTGCAGTTGGTTATGTTTAGTTGTGTAGCTCAGTAGGACTTGTGCTTAATGATACTTTTTTCAGGTTGCTTTTAAGGTACCCTTTGGTGATGAAGGTTTGGGTTTCTGGAGGTTAATGTTGCTGTTGGCACAGTAGTGTTCCCTTTCCAGATGGAAACTGTTTCTTGCTTCTTTTCTTCTGAAGGAGGTGGGCAGGGGACATTTGTAGTGCCACCAAGCCTGTCCTGAGGCCATAGGAACTAAGGTCACTCCTGGAACTTTGGCTTGTGTGTTGCAATCGGCTTTTCAGCTTGGAGAGAAACATATTTATTGGTGTTGTGCTTCTGAAACAAAGATTGAAAACAGAAATATTTGTAAGTGAGCTTGGAAGAGAAGTTGGTTGGTTTCAGGAGCTCTCCCAGAAGATGACTATAAGCAGGAGGAAGAAAATATATACTAGCACTGGAGAAGGGTTTTGAAGATTCCACCCCATCACCAGTGGCTGTGACATCTGTGAGCTCTCAGACTGAGCTGCTGAGCACCTTTTCCCAAGGACAGAGTTGCAAAAGCCCTTTGGAGCCAACCTGCTCTGCTGGGTCTCTTTGTGGATGTTTCTCTCTCTTCTCTTTTTTTTCTCACCCCCCTTGCCGGTGCTGCTACAGGTTGTCCCACATGAAGAAAAGCTTTTGGTCAGAATCAAGTCTGCTGTAGTGGTCTTGCTCCCTTGATGTCAATGGTGTTGCAGGTCCTTACATCCATTCTGTGTTTCAGCTGTTGCTTAGCACACTTCACATACACTAAATCCTATTGTCCGTACACATCTATGAGCTTAGCGCTGTGAAAGGTCCTGCACTCTCTGGCTGTTGAATGTACTTTGATGCTTTTGACAAATGGGAAGAATAGGAGAATAGCAACAGAATAGCTTTTTTTCTCCTTAGTGATCTGCCTTTATTTTCGTCTCTTCTCTATAGAGGGAAGGTATGTTGCAAGCTCCTCAAGAGGGGAGAGAATGTGCTATTAATTGCCTAGATCGCTTGCTTCAGTTTGATACTGCTGCTGCTACTGCTGCTATTTAGAAGATTGCCCCTCCTGGCTTTGGGTTAACCCCCCTTGTGGAGTTTATGCATATTTCTGTTAGCAAATGTCCTGGCTCTGCATTTTTACTGCCTTTGCCAAATTACTGTTTCAGAACTATTTCCCACACATGTACAGTAGCTGACCAAATGTGACTGGCAGTGTTAGGAATAAATAGGGTTTGTAAAACGCACAGTTGTAAATAAATGTCTTTCTGTTCTTACCCTTCTTCCTTTACTGTCTGGCGTGTCATGTACTTGACAAACAAGACACCATTGAGATATTGAGATCATAGTGATAGATAAAGTATAATAGCAAAGAAAACATGCAGGTTTCCAGCTGTGCTCCTGCTAATACAGACTGCTTTATTTTTCAGTATCTTACGTATTTGAGGGCAAGACACCAACTTTATGTGCACTGCAAAGTAGTGGAAGATTTCATTAGCTCTCATAGTCCTTACAATTTTTAAAACATTCTGTTCTCACCTGTTATTAAAAGAAAGAGGATGTGGGTGAGAGTTCAGGGTGGTTAGTGGTCTCTGCACCTGTGAGCTCACATGCAAGAATAATGCTGGGCAAAACGCTCGTCCATTCGTAAAGCGTGTTCCCCCATGCAGATCTGCTCTGCTTTATGTCTTCTATGAAATATGAACAGATGCATTTTGTTGCTTGCTGGGCTGTAGGGCATCCCTCTCTTGCTGACTACACATCCATTAATCTGCCCAGGATTCCCTAATGGCCAGTAATCTATATTAAGGAATTTCTGGGGAGGGAATTGTAGAGTGTCTTTGTGAACCCACGGTGGCAATGCTGGAGGTGCTGGCTCTGTAGCAGACCCATGGTTTTGGTGAGGGTTTTTTTTTTTTCAGTAGAAGGCTCTAATGCGTTCATGCATGTTTTGGCCAGTCAGGAGGTCTTTGTAGAACTCTGAATCTTCATGTGACTCCATTTGTAATCCTCTGGTTTGGTTTCCATCTGTGAAATATAACTGTGGGGCAGTATTTATTTATTTATTTTTTTTTTTAAGTGTAAGTCTAACATGGGTCAAGACTTTAAGTAATTATGATTTTACTGTCCAGAAGAAAGAACCATTGTTGACAAAAAAAAAAAAAAAAATTACCAATGCAGCAAATTTTTTTCCCCTTAAAAACTTGCAAATACATTAGATAAGCAGATCTACTTCTACGTGAATTTCTTAATACATGAGTGTGGCCAGAGTTAGCCATAGTAATGTTAGTGCCAACCGATCAAAGGAATGAGTTTGATGATATTTATTAAGTGGGAGTGTAGACAAATTGGCTCGTAAGAATACTATAGAGTTTATTATTTTGGTTGTTACTAAGCATTAAGTTTTAGAGGATGTATATGTGGCTAACATTTCATTTGGGGAAGATTTGCCAAGTCAACCAGAAAGAAATAAATCAAATTTATACTCACACATGTCTTTGAACACGACTGCAAGTGAATGACAGAAAATAGGATTAATGTTATTGTAATGAGAATTGGTGTTTGTCTTTTTAGATACATAGTTTCCATAAAAGCTGGTATAATGGTGGCATAGGAAAAGGATGCATCCTGTCAGCTTTAGGAGCTTGTGTGTTGAATAATCAGTGGGTCTGGCTGAAAAACAAATGCTACTCTAGATTGAACGATGAAGCCCTTCTCAGCTTCCCAAAACGAAGATGGATTTTGAAATACTGAGCTTTTACATGTCCGTGCATTGCTCCTGAAAATGCTCTATTCTCCATCTGTAATCGAGAAGGTGAGTTTGTGAAACGGAAGACACCTCGTTGCTTGGCCCAGTGTTCCTGTGCTCTCTTCCCCACACCACTGGGTGTTGAGCCACGCTCCGGGCTCCAGCTCCAGAGCTGCTGTTGAGGCTTCGCTTTGTGGGCGCTAGTTTGGTCCCGTCGGAGCATCTTTGGTATGCTCAGGAGACGTAGCTGTCAGCATCTTTGCTTTCTGCAAAATGAAGAAATAATAATGGCAGAGAAGAAAGCATTAAGCTTTAGTATCTTAAAGCATGGGAGATTTTTTTTGTTCTTAGCCGTTGTATGCTTGCTGCATGTAAATGTGGATTGCAACAGTTGATGGGAACTCTCTGGGGAGCCTACCTAGCTTGTTCTCCTTATTTAGGCCTTCCATTTTCCATCCTTTATTTCCTCTGAGGGCTGTTCTGGCTGGCCAGACTTGCGTCAGGACCGGCTGTTGAAGAAGTGAAGTTTTAAATGAGCTTGCTGCAGGAAGGAAGGAAGGAAGAACAGATGAGTGCTCCTCCAGGAACACTCCAGACTTGCCGTTGGGCTTCACACCTAGATTTCCAAGTGGCAATGCACACCAGTTGACTTCCAAGTCAGCTGTGCTATTTTCTTTGCCTTGGACTAGGAGCTTCAGATATCAAGGAAATGCTACGTGACTGAAGAGAAAATAAAAGGCACTCAGATTTCCCACACTTCTGTATCTGGTTTCCTTGCCAGTGGCTGTCGTGTGAGATGTTGATACCGCTACACCCAGTCCTGCACAGTTGTGCCGGTGCTGGATGTACTCCAGCTCGTTGAAGGAAATATTATTCTTTTTATCCCTTCCCTGAGGGCAAAAGTCCTTCCGTGGTCCATTTAATTACGGCAGGTTATTGTGATTGAAATTTCCACTATAACAACGGGTGCCAGGAATTGCAGTGTGGTTTCTTCTGAAGCCTGACCCTATGCTTACTGACTTTGCTGGCATATTTGGGTTGGTCAGGAAGCCATTTCCCCCCCTCCACTCTTACCAGCATAATTCTGTCAACAGCAGCCCAGGTGTAGCTGCACTTATTCCAAGCATGAAAGTCCTCTTGGTGCTGTTGCTAATCCTCCTGCAAAGTCTTCTGCCAAAGTAAGCTGTGTCTTGGCTAGGCAATGGCGTTTACTGGTATGGCAAAAGTAAGCCATCTGATCCTTTCCAAGACCCTGAAGCAGGCACCCAGTGCTTTCCTGGTGTGCGGATGAGATGACTGCAGAGTGAGCTCCAGCCTGGATTGAGTTTGTTTGCTGGAGCCATGACTTGAACAGCCCTTCCCCGCTGCAGCTGGGCAAAGTGTCATGAAGGGGCTGTCAAATCCCCATAGCCGATCTGGGGAAGATTGTGGAAGCTGCATCACAGCTTCCGAAAGTTCAGTTTGCATTTCCCTCACCCTGAGCAGGTTGGAAGTAGGAGACCAGTCTGTTGAAGAAGTTGTATGCAAGAGAGGTTTTTGTCCTGGAGAGGTACGCCGACTTCGCAGTGTTGGCAGGACATGTTAGCCTCAGTTGAGCTTGTATTGTCATGAGCTCGCTGTTATCGGTTCCTGAGCTAGCTAGTCACGTCTAGACGGTGGTGTAACAATATACCGTAAATCATGCTCAGGATCTTTCCAGCCATGCACAGGAAACCTGGTGCTCTGCGCAAAGCAAATGTCCATAGGCATAATCACAACAAGGCTGCGTCGCGCTGTGCTGTGATGTTCAGTGCCTAGAGCATCTCAGCAGGTTATTGCTTGGAAGGAAGTTGAATACTTCTATTTTTGCATTGAGTAAACAACTTCTTTCTGAATATCATGACTTTGCATTTTACAGATGTGGATTTGTTAAGGGAGAGGGATGGGTTGGGGACTTCAGCACCTTCATCCTCTACTGCCGTATTGGCATCGCTCCATTTTCCAGCACAGCGTTACAGCGTGCCCTAATTTCCAGACAGAGATATCAGGTCTGCAGCAGGTGGTCTGTGCCTGCACTGGCATGGCCATTCCTTGATCTAACTCTGGCATACAATATGGGTCTCAGGGATCCTTTCCCTTCGCTGCTGCATCTCTCCTTTAATCTCTTGTCCAAGCCTGGGCTCGTTAGTATTGCCAAGAGTCTTGAATTCTGTTCTCAGAAATATTTTTCAGTCTTCTAACATCCATGTGTATCTTATGGCCTCTTCAGCATCAAATAAGAAACACCCTGAAGTTTTGTGAACTGTAATTTATCTTCTTTTTTAAAAAGTTAGTTTTGTTTGTTTGTTCTAACCTCATCATTGCCGGCCCTAGAAATATCTTGTGGGTTGGAAGAGGAGAAAACTTTTGCTAGTTGGTTTTCTAGTTAATAAAAGAATCTGTGATTCAGATAATATTCAAAGTAATTTCATAATTAGCACAAAGCTCCAGTGCTTTTCCTTTCTGTCTGAATTTAAAGTGCAACAGTGTAATCCACCTCTACAGGAAAAATGACATAAACCTGTGGGTTTTCTACTCTGATTCATCCTTCTTTCACACATGCCTAAAAGGTTTTAAAATATGATAAGGGTTCAGGCCCTCTTTGGTGGCAGTAAACAATTGCAAATAATACAGCCGTGTGTACGTGTGTTGACTTTTGTTTACTCTTCTAAGCTCTCTTTGATCTTATCACAGCTTCTGGCAAGAAAAGCGATCAGCACGTACTAGAGTGCTGCGCTTTTAGCTGTGCAGGTGGGAGGCTCCGCAACGTGCTTGGTGTGGGGACCGCTGCAGGGAACCCGTGCCGATACCAGTAGATTTCTACAGACCGACGTGGGAGAGGCCGAGAAGGCCGTCCCAGCCATCTCTCTTCCAACACGGCTCTTGCTTACCACTTGACGGTTTGTTTATTTTATCTGGTTTTCTGCTAGTCACTTTATAAAAATCTGAAACTTTGAGGAGGGCGAGTTTCTTCCAAAAGTGTAAGGATTTTGATGAGGTGTAGGACCCCGTCGTACTTTTGATGGGAATCCCAGGTGGAATTTTCAAATTTCCTGTCATCTTGTTCTCGGGAAACTCTTCTGATTTCCAACCAAAATCCCCTCTCCTTACACAACTCCTTCTATTTGTTACTTCCGTACCACTGTGCAGTGCCTTCTGCTGGTCCAACAGTGCCATAGGATCCCCTCATTCCCCCTTCCTTTTTGGGTTCCCTATGCCACACACATGTTCCTGGAGAGGTAACCTTACAGGGAAGGTAACATCTCACCTTTAGTCTGTTGTGGGGCAAGTGTTGATTAAGACATCAACCTCTAGTGACTTGACCATGCTCCAGTATTTGTACATACACTTGCACAAGTGCAATTCTGTGTGTGTATTCCAAATTTTTTTTCAGTCTTCCTGGAAATAAATTATAATTTACTTTCCAAGTAAAAATGTCTACATTTTTATAATTTTTCCCCTCATCTCTACGCCAAGTGTATCTTGGCTCTACCCAGAGACCTGATTAAAAATGTTAAAACACACTTACCAGTGTGCAATGGCTACATTTATAGCATCTGACTTGAATGTTTGTTTCATAGTCTGGGTTGTAACAATCTGATTCTCAGACTGCCATTGACGTCAGTTTAATAGGAAAATTCAAATAGAACCTGTATTAGATTTTCACTATTAAGTTAACAATAAAAACTTTCTACAGATGCCTTACGTAGACAAGGCTGTTAACAGAAATATTACATTAATGAAAATCAGGCCTCCAGAAACAGAGACTAGCTTATTTTTTTAAAATAAATAATTTTGTTTTCCATGTTCTAGTTCACAAAAATATTTCCTTTTTAATAGCGCTAGTGGTTTAGATGTTAAGTATTGGGAGGAGGCAGCTCTTGGCCATTTGTGGTCATGTTGCAAATCTCTTAGCTTTTCCAGAGCTGGAGAGCCCTTCCAAAAGTCTCCATTTGACTGATTTCGTTGCTCTTAACCTCAGATTTGCCCCTTTGTTTCTGCGGCACACCATGTTTATCAGCTCTCCCTTAACCTGTTCAGTCATGGTGCTTACAAGGTACTGATAGAACCAGAAAAACTCTGGAGGAACCAGCTCAGGGTAAGACAACATCTGTCGGGGTTTGCGCTACTTGTAGTGGTCAGTAGTCCCTGCCTCGTGCAGTGTGCTGCAAGCAGATGGTGGAGAGAAGAAATAATGTTGTTGTCCTTTTAGAGGTAGATAAATTCTGGTGTAGACCAGGTAGGTAACTTGCCTGTACTTAAATCAGGAAATCCAGGTGTGGACTTACCAAGGGAGTCGCAGAGCATTTTGCCTGCCCTGTTAGCATTAATTAGCACTTCTGTGAGACATGACATGATAAAACCTTATCTTGCAGTCTTTATTAAAACGGACTGTTTTCCTCATCATAGAAAATCGACCTGGAAGGGACTTCTGAAAACTTGTTTAGTCTTTTCACATCTCAATGATAGGACTGACTCTACCCAGCACGTTCCTAACTGATGGTTGTCTCAGTTATGCTGGGAAAACTCCAGCAATGGGCAACATTTGGGGAACCTGTTTCAGCACTTCAGTGCTCCTGTTCCACCAAGGCCGTCTGTGTGGCCAGCCAAAATCTCCCAGCCTGCAAGCTCCCAGTGGGCACGCAGGGCTGTTTGTTCCGTCTTTTTATTGTATATGAAGGCAGCTGCCATGTCTCTCCTTGGTCTCATCTTTCCTTAGTAGGTTCTTCCAGCTTTCACAGTTTTCTAGACTTATGCAATCAGTTCTTAGAGTTTGCAAAGTCTTGGGAAAGTTGCTTGTGGGGTAGTACTGCATACGTGTAGGCCCTTTCATTGGTTTTTGGCACAGCCTTAGATACTGGTGTGGCCTTGACTGCACTTCAGAGCAGCAAAAGATGATAAGCAAGACGGGTTTCTGGGCTGCAGTTCTGTCACTAGTGTGCACCATCTGATATTTGAACTGCACTTAGGGTGTGGGGGGAAACAGCTTTCTCATTATTTATATGGTCCCTGACAGGGTGGTGAATCTTATTCGAAGTTAGAGCCTCATAAAAGACCTGGAGGGTTTGGCTTAACCTTAAGGAATTGAAAATACTCCAGAAATACCCAAGTCATAGTTTGTTAGCTTCACAGTTCAATTGCAGCCCAAAGAAAATTAGTTATAGCATCTTACCAAGTTATTTTTTTTGCAGGAGAATCAGCTAGTTAAAATCAGATGACTTTGTTTTGGCAATTTAGCATCTGTGCAAGACTGACCAGTACCTATTATTCCTGTGTGTGAAATGATCCAGACAGGTGGTACTTATCTGGTCACCTGCTCTTTGAAAAATTGAGTCTCCTGATGGCCAGGGCTTCAGTTACTTCAATTTTTGTGTTGAACACTGCATGTGGATGGAAGCAGAGCAATGACCAGGTCTGGGCACGTCATGTAAAATGTGAATGTATTTGTGTCTTTTCTCTTAAACCTTTTAAAGAAAAATGAGTATTTTGGGGGGAGAGGTAAATGTGAACAAAAAAGGTTGAAAGAAAATGAACAGGGAGGAAGCTTGGAAGAAGGGAAGGGGTTTAGCTAGTGGCTATGCATATGTCTCTTACTACTTTAGTTCTCCCTTTATAGATAAATAACTCCTCTCTTACCAACGCATTTACCTAATGTAGGTATAATAATATCAATGGTTATTAAGCTGCTCTTGTGCAAGGTAAGTGTATTTGTGGTAAGCATCTTTTACACCAGGGGAACTGCATCTGTATGAGGTTTGTCATGATTTAACTATTTGAAGAGAAGAATTGTACCCCTGGGAGAAACTTATAAGGCCTGTATGTGTTTTTCTCTCTCATGGTACATAGTCTTGATCCTACAGATAAATCACGGAATCGTCAGAGTTGGAAGGGACCTCTAGAGATCATCTAGTCCAACTCCCTGAAAAGCAGCTGCTAAAATGGATGGGGGTGGTGAATGAACACCACGCACTGGGTGGCAGTGGCTGGTGTAGTGTGGTGAAATTTGAGACATTTCTTTAACTTAAGTATCAAGGGAAGGGCTCGCTGATGTCTCTTCTCCTTGTGGGGAGCGTTGCACAGTCACAGGACACCCGTTCCTCATGAACCTGATGGATCCCCAGAGCTTGCTTCTCTACAGCCTTGAGCAGAGTTAAAGAAGCCTCTGCACACAAGGTCCTCTCCGTCGTGAGGAGAGCAAGGGAGTTGTCCTGAAGGGGCCAGTCATGGTCCTCAGCAGGGATAGCAGGGGTCCCTGTGTCAGCTTCAGGCACGCAGGTACAGCTGTGTTGTTGCCCTGGGGAATAAAAACTGGCTGGCATCCCCAGAGTGGATGGAGTCCCACTGCAAGTGTCCAAAATGCCCAGATTACAAACTAACAGAGTAATGCCATGCTGGCACCAGCTCTGTTTCCATGGTAGGCTTTGAATCTTCTCCATCCCATAACCAAAACATGGGCCCAGCCTAACCTGCCTGCAGACCTGAGGCTCAGATGAACCAGTGTATTTCTTCTCTAGTTTTGTTTTGTCTCTGCCAGCTGAAATAACATGGCTTTGAAGACAGAGCCACGTTGCGCTACTGCGGTTTAGGGTTTTCTATTACTTTCGCAGTGTTAGGTAGGTATGCCGTGCGAATGGGCGCAAAAAGTGGCAGTAAGGGCTTTGTCAGGAACTTTCAGCGTGTGGTAAGGGCAAATGAAGGGTGCTTGCTATCTGTCCTCCCTCCACCCCCTCTTGAGAGCCTGGGATTTCATAAGGTGTGTTTTGGATGAATGTAGACTTGCATAAACACAGTTATTTTGCTTGTCTGCTGCTGAAATGACAATGTTCCATTGAAATGTTTGACAGCCTGAAGTAACTGACAATTATTTCACATGTCCAATGTTTATCTCTGTGGTAAGTGGTGTGACAGCTCAGAAGTGACACCGACATTCAGTGTGAATCTCGCTGTTCCTCCTCCCATCAGCTGTCCTGGGAGCCTGCAACATTTTAAAAACACTCCCTGGTTTTTACATGCGAACAGAGGCTCTCTGTTCGAAGTCACGTTAGGTAACTTTGTGTTTCCTTACCCTTTTTCATCCCCTGGCAGGACAGTATGCAGAAGTGCACCTGGAAGAAAGGTTTTATATATTAGTAAAAATTGAAACTGATGTTCTTAATTTTGACCACATCGGTTTACTGGAGATCTTCTGAAAGCTCCTACGTATTTATTTGAAAAGTTGAAAGGACCAACAACATCTGTTAATGTGATTTGGGGGTAAATACATCCTAGGTCTTTCGATACAGCCCTGCCAGAGTAGCTGAATACTGCCATCTTCTTGTTCATTTTTATTCCATTTGCAGATTCCCGTGTAACCATGAAGATCTGTGTCCTAACCTAAAACACCATGGAGCTTGAAGTTGTTCTAAACCTTTGTTAAGAATGTATAATCATCTATGCTGAATCTTCTGAAGGTTTCTCTTGCCTATGTAGATACATAGTCAAACTCTAATTTGTGCTCAGTTTGACTAGGGATGAGCATTTATCTCAGGCAGATAATGCATGTGTTGCACAGGCACTTCAAATACAAACTGGCTACACAATTACTGGGGAGGCACTGAATGCTTATTAGGAAAGTGATTAATAGTGTATTTGCTGTAAAAAGCACAAGTATCAAAAGGCAGATAGTCAGTTTGATGGCAGGTGGGAAAAATTGCTTTTGGTCCATTAAATTATACTTTACAAAACTCCAAAGCCTCCTTTCTCCTGTTTACCGCTTACAGTAAAATGCAGACTGATCTGTTTTCAAGTCAGCTTGGCTTTCTGATTTTCATGTGCACAGTGCTTTGCATTATAAAGTCAGAGGCAAGCTGTAATATGTTTGGTATCTCTGTTTCCTTTTACAAAGCTAATTCTTTGAATTTTTGGCAAATTGGCTGTTCATTTGTCAGTGTCACCTTAATCTGCGAAACAGATAGTGAGCAGCTCCTTCATCTACTTTTTTTCCTCTTTGTTTAAAGAAATAGAAGGAAAAGTAAAGAACAGTTTTCTGAGAACTTTTCTGAGTTTATCCATATTGTCCATATTACAAACGTTGTTTTCTGTGTCTATAAGGGTATTAAGTTTTTACCATCAAAGGAATTTGTTAAGGCTTTAGGCATGGTCGTGGTAAGACTTTCCTCTATACTGATGTTTAGGTAGAGTGCAGAATGCAGAGGCTTTTATTAGTAAGCCAGATGCCTATTTCAAATGTGGCCGTGGATTTAACTTACTGTGCTTGGCTTAACAGGTCTGAAATATTCCAACCTTTTTTTTTTAAAAAAAAAAAAAAAAGAATCCTAAGAAATGTTGCAGCTACTTAGACTGAAAACTCACTTCTCTCCTATTAGCAGCTGAGATTTACTTTTCTGTTTAACTAGCTGGATCTTTTGTTCATGAGAATTGGCATCCTGCTGTGGCATGGTATGTGTCCAGTCGTGAATGTGAACCTACATTGTAATGTCAGGGCCGAGACGGCAGCGTGATTTATTACTGCACTGGGCAACTGTTGAGCTTTGTGAAGCTCAGGCAGCCCACCTAGGTTGAGGGATGGGTGACCTTGGATCTCCCTCTGCTCCTGCAGAAGTGAAACTTGGGCCAGAGCCCAGGTTGCGGGGGGCTGTGTGGTGGGCTGGTGCTGCTCAGGGGTCCAGCATGGCATGGCAACGCACGTGCGCGCGTGGCCTTGTGGCTCCGGCCGGGCCTGGCGGCAGGCCCACGTGGGTGACTCCGGTCAAGGCCAACTTACACCATAGGTGTTTTATCAGCAAATTATTGTAATAATGGCATTTTTCTTTTGCGGTGTGGGGAATGACGCAGTTGCATGTTTTTAATATTATCTGCAGCGAGCATATTGAGGGCACTGTGGTTTTCTTCTTTCCATAATCCAACCGGTTGACTGCAGCGCTGTTTCAGTTCAGTGCAGAAAACTGAATTGTGGGTGACATAGTTCGGCAGTGAAGGTTCCCCAGCTGCTGATCGCTGGTGATACATGAACCACCTCCGAGCGGTCGGTGAAGGCTGTTGCCAATGGCATCCCCCCCACCCTGAGCGGTGGGAACCTGGTGGGCTGTGGTGGCCTGTGCCGCTGCAGAAGTGGGCTCCCCTTTGCTCTCAGCAGTGGCCGTAGAGCCCCAACTAGTGTGGGGACCTGTCCTTGTCTGCTCAGGGTATGGGAGCAAGGCCAAGCGTGTCTCCAGGAAGCAGCTAGGTGTGAGCTGATGCTATGTTACAACTTTTGAGGGACAAAATGCGTAGTCCTCGGGATATTTGAGGTAACCAGAGGCTCCGTTACCCTGGGTAGTCACAGGAAACCACCACCCACTGTCACCAAGATGGTTCTGCTTTATTCCCTGGTTTTCAGGACAGTAGCACACTCGCAGCGATTCCTAGGTGGTCTCTGTATGTGTGTGGTGATGTCAGCAGCTTGGGGAATTAGCTTTGCTGAAGTTTACATCTGCTGACTCATCTGTTTAAAGAAGTTGATTCTTAGTTTTCAGTGGGTAATAATTTTTCTCCCCTCATACAACAGTTGAGGAGAAAGAGATGGTTATGAGGTTTAGCAGGGGCTACCACAGTGCAGGGTTTCCTTGCAGTCATTTAACTTACTGCATATTTTAATGGCTGCAATATACAGAAAGCCTCAGTTTCATGGTTCTGCTTGGACCTGGTCCAGCTTTTGCTGTGAAAGTACAATTCAGCAAAAGCCCTTTTAAAATATTTATTTATTTTTAGTATCCAAGAGTTCTGCATGTGGTATCCTGCATCCTCATGAGAAAAGTCGTAGCAGTGGTGCCTGGGCACTAATGAATGCCTTGATATTGCTTTTTGGTTTCTTTTCCACTGTTTTTTTCATTGAGTAACAGAAAGTAAAAGCACCCTCTGCTTTCCTGCTCTTAAAATCCAGTTTTGCTCTTCTTCTCTCCCTCCTCTCAACACCCCTTTGGGAACAAGAAGGAATGGTGTCTCTGGCAAAGGAACAGGTAGGGTTTGGTTGGTAAGTGGAACTGATTTAATTAAATCTCCTTTTCAGCCTCATAATGGATTCATTCAAGAAGGCAAAGGAGTAGGAATGTGGCTTCTGATTCTTTTTTTTTTTCCCTTTCTTTCTTTTTTCCCTTCCCACAGTCAATAGGAAGAAAATGGCTTTCCAAACCGAATGCTTTTTCTCCTGACAGTTTAAAAAAATAGGCTATGTTAAAATTTATTTTATGTCTAATTTTGATTAACTCATCTTTGCACTCCTGAAAATATTAGAGCAACTTTATTGCATGCATAGCGTTTGCTCTAAACGCATGCCAGTGTAACAGTGAAGACTACAGATCTATCTAACACCACCTGAAACCTCACAAGCATTAAGCAATATAAACTTCATACCACGGAAGTCTGTTTCCCATCCTAATTAGCTCATGGTCTTGGATTATTAGTTTTACTCTGCCAGTGCACTTTGGTTTTGTTATCTTGGCAATTGCTGACGATACTAGCGTTACTCAGAAAACTTGGATTTGAAATTTTGTTGAAATGCTTTTTCTCTTTGGAGCCAGAGTCTTTTGCAAGACTCATCAGTTTTGGTAAAGTTTTTTGGGGGGAATATGTTTGGAAGAGAGAGTTCTGAAGAAATTCAGAGAGAAAGTGTGTGCACGTGAGCGTGCAGTTAAGGGTCTGGCTTGAGATGTGGAAGACTTGGTTCAGCTTCCTGGTCTGTGTGGTAGAGAGTAATGTAGGATGGAAAACTACTCTCTGACCTTTGAATTGGGTGGAGTAAAAACTCAATCAGTGGTTTCTTACCGCCAGGAGATTGCTCTGACTAATGGTTTGCTTTCTTGAACTGGAAAGCAGGGATTTTTTTGTTTTCAGAATGAATTTGTGACACCGGCATCAGCTGTAAGAGTTAGGCAGAAAACCTGGTCTTGCGACAGATGGGACAACTCGTGTGAATAAATCTGAAGGAACTATAACCAGGAGTAAGATAATTGTTTATGGTATTTATATAGTGCCAAGGAAATATATGTACACACTGAGACATGGGTGAATCTAAGCTGGTTTCCTTACCAGAAGCAGTATGACTTTTCTCTGACTGAGCAAATGAACCCTGGCTCATGCTTCAGCTATGTTGGTTTAGATATTTGGACTAGCTCTGTACTGCACTGTATCAAGTTGAGAAGACACAGTCCTGGGTCTTAAAAGATTGTGCCTTTAGCTACATGTTTCTATATGACCATCTTCAGAGGTGGAAAATGGATGCCAGTATCTTGTGCTGTCATGCTTGCTGGAAAAGATGACTTCCCACTTAGTTTGTTGCTGGTTTTGCTGTTTATTGTTGTCCTGAGAAAGGAGAGCTCTACACTGCCTATGGATTGCTCTGAGTTCAGTGGAAAAGCGTGCTCTCTGACTTAATGTAGTTTAAACTGAACAACCCTATGGCCATGCTGTGGCTCTGCTCCATCAGTATGCTGTACCTCATCCATTTCCTACATATTTGCTTTGTTGGACATCTTTTAATGCCAGCGTAATTGTTATTTAACTTCTTGACTTCACATTTCTGTGCAGGAATGGATAGGTCAACAGATTACACATACACAAAGTCAATATACATGCTGAACATGGATGAGAAGTCCAGAGCAAAGCGGAACAGCTTGTTCTCTATTTTAGAAGCAATTGAGCAAGGGCAATGATTTACTCAGTGTCTGTAGTTTATAATAGTCTGTTCTCTAATACACATAACTGCTTCAAAGAGGTAAAATTTGTTGTGCATAGGTAGATGTCTGACACGGGAAGTTGAATGTTGACATTGTAAGAATCCTGACTCCAGTGCAATCATCTTTGTGCGAACCCTCTGGCAGTGTCAGATTGAGTGTTTGCTTAGAATTGTTGTAGATTGCTGTTTTTTTATATATATTTTTTGTTTCTTAGTGCTAATAAGTCAATGCATACTCCCTATGTGTGCCTATTCCCATATTGTGCAATACAGTGCATTTCTTTCCTTGGGGAAATGGCCCTATGTAGCTAGAGACTTTATAAATGCTGTAGAACAGCTGTGCTCAACACGGCAAGGACTTTGTTTGCTTCCACATTATTTATTCATGTATTCTTTGTCTTTTTCCAGCCCCCGCCAAGTAATGGTGGCATACTTTATTTTCTTTTTTTTTCCCTGAAACTCCTCTGGTGGAGAATTCAGCCTTCTGTACGCAACACTACATTCAGGGGTTTCACGACTCATTTGTAGTTGGAATACCTATTGGGGCAGTATGAGGGGCTTGGATGCAATAAAATGAATCACCATGACAAACTCTACTGTAAGAGCTGTTTGGTAAATGTTCTGATGCAAGAGAATGCCAAATGAAACAATTCCTTCCTTCCTTCCTTTGGTCTGAGAAGTCACGGCCCTGAAAATAAAGCAATTGATCATTAATTCCTTAGACATGTTAAAAAATAAAAAAAATAATGAGAATGCTTCAAGAGTAGGGGCTTTTTTTTTTCCTGTACTGGTTCTTGCGTTATGCTGTGGTATTGCATTCTGCATAGAAAAGGCTGGGGTTAATCACTGGTTTTAATATTCAGGCTAAGATCTATGTTGACAATACATTTTTGGGGGGAGTCATTAAGTGTTTTTGCGGGTGAAATGGAGAAGATATTTTTTAATGACTTCTCATAAAAGGGTTTGTACTGTTAGAAGCCAGGGCTTCATCCCATTCTGTATTGCTTTTCCAGCTGTGGTCAGTAGCATTTGATGCCGCAGAGAAGGGAGAGGAAGCCTAGCAGCCCATTTGAAAATGGCTGGATCTCTTTTTGAAGCAGCTCTGTGGACTGCGTAGATCCACTTCAGCCAATCAGACTTTCTGAGATTGCAGCATTACGTGAGGTGGCAGTGCACCTCTCTGCTCTCTTCTCAAATAGTTAGCCTATTTAACTAGCACAGCGGTCTGAATAAATTTTGGTAAATGTTTCCACTACCGTTATATAGCTGTAGTACGCTTTACTCGGCGAGCATCGTTAGAAGGGATATTTTAATTAACTGCATGTTATCTGTGTTTCAGTAATGGGAGTTTAACTGAAAAATTAATTTGGCCAAGCTGTGCTTATGCGTAGCTTAATAAAATAATACATACACGCACACACACGCTCTCTTCCTTGCACTTCATTCTCTCTCTCTCTCTCTCTCTCTCATCTTTATTACCAATGATCCTGTGTTGCTTATTGGGCTTCAATTCTGTAACTTGAGACTCCTGAAGCTGGAAACTGTTTAGAAAAAAAATGTTGTTTTCTTTTTCTCAATGAAAACATGAACATGTTAGAGCTGGACAAAGTATATCTCAACTTCTTTCATAACGACTAGGAAGAAAATGAGTTCTGACAACTAATTTTACTCTTCTGGTGGAGGGGATTCAGCTGTCTGTCTTGCTAGCATGCTGCATGGTATGGTGCTTGCATTATTATCTAGTGCTACCATGTAAAACACATTGCATAATTAAGCTACTATTCCAGTTCTAAGGGGCATTTTCAAAACCAAATAAACCCCACGAATCAGGTGATGAGACTTAAAGCATAATCAGAAAATAATTTGAAATCATCATTAAAAAGTAATGAAGCAATTTTTAAGGCCATGTGTTGGGTGTTTTTTTCTTGAAATTAATGATGTTGGTATTGCAGGTAAGGCGTTCTAGTGAATTCCCACAGAGATGCCTATGGAGAGGGAAGTAGCTTAATTCTGTGCCCACCCAGGCATTCATTTATTGTTGGTGTTGATTACATGATAGATACAAACCTGAAGATGAACTGTGGCCTGGTTCCTTAGTTTTGAGGCTACGTAAATGTTTTGTTAACTCTTTAATGTTTTATCTAAAAAGTCTTGGGTTAGCAGATCCATGTGTCTTCCCCTTATCTCCTACAACATGGTCTAAATTAACCCAGGAAATAGTTTTACATCTCCTGATATGTATGGAAGAGATATTACTTTGGACTTATCAAATGGAGGACCAACGTCAGTAAAGCTACGGAAAGAATGGGCCCCATAATCTATGAAGTTCATCAGGAATAGTTCGATTCTGAAAAAAATTGCTGTTGGAAAGAAAATATTGCAGAATGAAACTCACCAAGGAGTTAGCAGATAGGAAATTAGCTTAAAAGAATCACGAGCCTTCACGAGCCTTCTTTTAAAATGGAAAGTGCACCAAGGAGTTAGCAGATAGGAAATCAGCTTAAAAGAATCACGAGCCTTCTTTTAAAATGGAAAGTTGGGGTTTTTTTGTCCTCTTCTGGTTTCTGAGCCTTAAAGGAACGTGCAAGTCATGTTTTTAAGCTTTTTTTTTTTTTTTCTTTTTTCCTCTCCATGAGCATGAGAACTTGAGATATCTTGATAAATAAACATAACAAAAATCCTGGAACTGAGATCCTTGGATTCTCACGGAGTCTTACGGTTCCAGCAGCTGGAGCTTCAGGAAGAATATGAAGCTTGTAATAATAGTCACTCCACCCAAATGGGTTAATGTCTGGACTTCCATGGGATTACACATTTCAATTAAATGCAAGATATGGTAATGGGAGCAAGATCATGAGCTGAGTTCCCATTACACATGCTTATTCAGATGGACAAAAATTCAGTTAAGGGAGTGCAAAGGAAGTGGGCAACATTAGGATGTGTGAAGTTTGGGGAAATTCTTTCTTTGGTTGTTATCATTCCCTTTCTTTCTTACTAGTGTTTTTGCTTCTACATCAGCCTTGCACCTTTAATTCATCATGTTGCATCTGCCTTTCCTTGCTATTAGGAAAATAAAAGTGCATAAATTCCCTGGCCTCTAAACCTAAAGAATCTTTTCTTTCTACATCTGTTCTAACTTCTGCAAATCAAGCTTGTTCTTATGATCTTATCCTCCTTCAGGGAACTGAGGGAGCGGGGTGGGAGATGATGCCAGGTATCGCAAAGGGTCTGCAGAGCTAATATGTCTGGGATGCAGAAGGAAATTGGAGAAGTTTCTTGCTGCAGTGGTACCATTTCCCTTGTTTGTCTTCTGAGGCAGGTATTTTATTTTGTTTGTTTCTGTTCTTTTTTTTTTGTGTGTGTGTCTATGTCAGGAGCAGCTGGAGAACTGGTTCCAAAATACCTTCTGATGAGCATACTTCTGCAGCTGGATTTCCATTCAGTTCATAATCCGCAGCACCCAAGACTGCCATGAGCCACTGCTATGAGGTGGCTCAGCTCTCTTGAACATGTTTTGGAATAGATGCAAGCACCTTAGGCATAACACGCTTTTCAGTAAGAAATTGTCTTTAGGCCTGTTACCTTGGGCCACAATTTGGTTAACTGCAGAGAAGCAGAACAAACCCATTCCCAAGCACAGTATAGCATTTCTCCCTCTTTCACTGGAGTGAGTGATTGCTATGCAGTCAAACTCTCACTTCTCCACTCCTTGGTGAGCGACAGGTATAATGACTTTGTTGTAGAGGCACAGAGCAACGTCTAACAGTAACTCATGAAGGCTGACTTAAGCACTTGGGTTGATGGAGATTGATTGATGGCAATGAACTGAATTATTGGAGTTGTGTGATGGAGTTGGTACCTTTAATATCCCCCACCACGTAGCTTGTTTGAACAGATGCCAGTAACTTCATAGTCTTTCTTTTCTTTTCACCCAGGAATTCAGTGAAGGATTTCTTTTGTATACTTGATCTGTGAGTTGCCTTATTTTCTAAGATGTGGGAGTTCTTCCTTAAAATCGGAAGTAGTAGTGTGCTTGCAATGAATGCTCAGAACATCAAAAAAAATCAAGCCCAACCAAGAAATGCTTTGTGTTTCCTACGTAGATGCTGTTGCTGTGGGAAAACATGGTCATTTGCAAGAATTCTATCCAGTCCCTCCCGGTAGTTTGGGAGTTTCTTGTGTGTGTGTGTGCGTCTTTCAGTTTCTCTTTTCTACCTTTTTGCTGATGTGTGTGACAGACACCTCCCACGATTTTCCATCCCCCTGAGGAGGACCAGATGCTTAGTCGGTGGAAGATAATCTTGTGCATTATGCTGCTTTTCCTTGTGGAAAAAGAATTTTCTATTGTTTTTGGTGTTTTGGTTTGTTGGTGGTTTTGGTTTTGTTTTTTTTTAGAAGTGTTGCCTTAGCATGGAAAAAGGCAAAAATTTAGTATTTTGTAGTTCAGAGTTGTTCTGTGTTAAACCTCATGAAAGAGTTATCTCTGCCTACTCATGGCTTTTGTACTTTTTAATCAAATGAACAAAAAAAAGTCTATATGTTGTCACCCAGAAACATTACTTGGCTAAACTTGCTGTGGATTTCCTACAAATTGCAACATGTATCAGAGCTGTATGTTGATCAAAGGGCAGGCTGATTAGCACATCTTGTTAACCCTCTTTGATGCTTTGGGTTTGGGACATAAAATACTTATCACCAGCAAGCAGCCCGTAGAGGTGCTCCGAAATCTTAACCAACTGTCGACCCAGTTAGCCCAATAGCAGATGGCTGAAACGGCAATTGCAGCCAGGACGTGTAGTAGAGGGCTGCGTGGTGCAGGCAGTTTATTAGCACCTGTACTCCTGAGGATCATGTCGTGGGGTCCTTAATGAACACGTTAAAAATAACTGGAAGCTGATTAGCTATTTACGTAGGAGAAGAGAGCGAGTGAGCAGCAAGGGGGCTGACTCGGAGAAGTGAATACTGTGTTTAAGCGTAACGTGCTTTTACTTAGTTTTAGTGGTGAAAGACAACGGCCAGCCTGTGATTAAAATCTGGCAGGGCAGCCCTACAGCTCCTTCCCCCACCTCCTTTGAGGCTGGCCCTGTTGCTCTGCCTGTCTTGCTGGCCCTTTCACTTCCCCTGTTTCGAAGTCCTGCCAGGAATAGCACATTTTATACGATGCCAAATGTATAAATTCCTCAGACCACTCGGTCGGGGAGGAATGTACTAATGGTGTGGCTGACTGAGTTTTAATCTGGGATGTTTTTAATTTTTGGACCATGTTAATTTATTTTAATCTGAAAATTACAAGATCCGTTTCAGTTCTCCAATTTATTGCTTCTTTTAATACTTCTTATTTGCCTTTTTTTTTTTTAACAATTAACTCTTTCCAGTCTGCAGTCACACCTCCTTTTTCTATCTTTGATAACTGATAAAGGATCTGTGTAATGCAGGAGACTGAATCCCCTTGAGGTGACGAGATCAATGCATGTATTCTCGTTGGTTTGTGTCACACAATTTTTATTCCAGCAGCTGTTTACTAAACATCCAACTGGAACTCGTCTCCAGATTGTTAGCACCTATTCAGAAATGCTCCATTCTGTGGGATCCGATTTTGGTTTTTTTACTGTTTTATGGCCTTCCTCGCTGGAAAAAGAAGGTAGAGTCCAAGCTGAGGGAGTGACGGAGCACCCTGTGGTATTTTTGTTTTTCATTGACCTAAGGTCTAGTTTTGGAAATTTCCTTTTAGTCTGTTCAAAGATTTTTATTTTACACTAATGCCACAGACATCATCTATTATCGCTGCAGTATCTACTTCTAGCATGAAGCAGCTGACTTTACTGACTGAAACTGGTGTCTTCAGTCCTAGCTGCTCGCACAGTCTCAAATTGAAGGGGAGATAATAATTGTCTGAGTGCCTCCCCTGAGCTCCCAATAAAGAATTTCCATTTCTGGAAAAGCTTTGGACTGTGTTGGAGTTCTTCATCTTCCTCTTACGTCATTTTTGCCTGTGTTAACTCATTTCACACAAACATATTTGCTTTTTAATTATGGTTTCTTCCCAGTAGCTGTCTTTTCTTCCTGCCTGCTGTAACAGGAAAGTATGACTGTGACAAAACTTCCTCTGTGATGCCATTAGCAGGTCTGTGATGCAACTGTACCAGTCAAGAACAAACAGTCGATCAGACAGCATGTTTATTAAAGCACTGCAAAGCTGGACCCACAGCCTGCCTGGGTCTGTGCCCTCCCAAGGCCAGCATGAGCAGCCCCTCTGCTCCAGCAGCCACAGCGGCGCGGTTGGGAACTGGGAGATGCTATCTGAATATTGGGGCTGGCTGCAGCGACCATCCCAGAAATATGGGCACCAGTAAACTTATCGTCTGCTTTCAGGGGTGGTGCCAGCAGAGCCAGTCAATATCTGGAATTAGGAGAGGCTTCTAGAGGAGCTGTAAGTCAAGGAGCTTCACAGAAGGGGGATGAAAAAATCTTTGGTTCCTGCACGTCAGTTGGATTTTTGTACTGCCTTAGTTTTATCACGCACGTATTTGATGGGGTCTTTTTTTTTTTTCCCCTTCTTTTTCAATAGGCCTTTTTCCTGCTCTTGATATAGTCTCAACTCTGTTTAAATTCTTTCTTAGAAATGAGAAGATCTTTTGCTGTTTTTAGCCTTCACAGACTACTGACTAGTTGTTGATGTAGAGACTGCCTGCTGGGTGCCAGTATGGGCTTCATATTGGCTGGTGGAGAGAGACAAGCTCTGCTTTGTTCCATACTTTTTCAAACCTTACCACCAATATGGTGGGCAGATGGCAGAAACACGAGCCCTGTGTAAATGAAACCATGGTGCTCGCTGTGAGAAGGGTTGAGGGATGGAGAGTCGATGGCCTGGGAGGAGGAATGGCTTGCTGTAGGGCAGCGAAAGCCTGGCATCTGGAAGTGTACTGCAAAGGATGGGGGTGGTAAAATTTTTAACATTTTCTGAAGGCAGCCAATTGTGACAGAAACTTTGACCAAAACCTTCACAGATCCGTTGAATGCAATGAAAAGCAGGGCCACTGCCCTGCTTCCAGTTATGCTGGGGGAGGACAAAATTTCTATTATTTTCCTCCCTAATCACAAAACCTGTTCTTGTGATGATGCTTTTGATGAGGCCACTATACTAGGGGAACGAAACAATGTTGCCCGTGCTTTTGTCCTGCAGAAATTGCCTGTTTACAATACATGGAATATTTAGTACAGCACGTTGTGACCTTGCACGTTGGGTAATTATGTAAATGCATCTGTGGCGCCTGTTTAAATGCATTTCTGTGCTGTTTGAGTTCTGTGGATGGACTAATTCATTCTAGTCTTCCATGACAATTCCAAGGGAGAAAAACACCATTGGCAGTAGGGCAGGACAGCCAGTACGTTTGGAAAAACTCTTCAGCTGTATGCCCATCTCAGTTACGGTTGTCCCTCTGCGAAGTTGTGCCACTTAGGGGAGGTTTTCACGTCCTTTTTCTCGCTGAAGAAGTCTAAGATCACTTGTCCGTGTATATTGTTTTTGTATATAAATACATAAACAATGGAGCAGTGGTGGTAAGAAGGAGTATGCGCGTTACAGCTTCTTTTTTTTTTTTTTTTTTTTTTTCCCCAGAGACTTCAGGCCAAACCCTTGCCTCTGGAGGTTGGGAGCTTATGTGTCTCAAGAATTGGCTCAAGTAAAGCTAAGGCTAAATTCCTTGAGTGTTTGCTTTAGCAGTCTCAAAAATCAGCATCATTCGACCAATATTACAACATTAAAGCATACCAGTCTACCAAGTTTACATGCTAGAAGAAAGCTGGTAAGATTTTGTGTGGCAGAGCTGCCTGATGACCCCCCTTGGGACAGGCCATTGCCCTTCTAAACTGAGAAGTGGGAGTAGAGGGATTTTTATACCAGGACTTCAAGCTGTTGGTGCCCAAGTCACAATATGCTGCCCTGGGGCAAATTCCTTGTCATCCAGAAGCAGGATAATTTGGTTGAAGCTGTACTGATACATGCTATACAAACAATTGTTTTGACTGTGTGATTTTTTTTCTGACTCTTCCTTTCTGTTTAGGCAGCTAGACACAAAAGCTGAAACTGGAACAAGGCCACAGGGTTAACAAAGCTTAAGTCAATGACTTTCTTTGTTGTACCACCGTCTTTGTTTTTTTGTTTTGTTTTTTTTTTTTCTCCTTAACCAAGTTAGATCAAGGTGAAAAAGAGGAAAAGATGCTGTTGTAATTTATTATCTTCTTGAAAACAAACATGGAATAGTCCCATCCCACTCTCCCCATGCTCACAAAAAAAAAAAAAAAAAGAAAAGAAAACAGAAAGAAAAGGGTTGGGTCAAGTTAGCAGGATTGTTTTACCTCTTCCATTGTGTGTGCTCCTCTGTATGGAACTTCATGCTGTATCACAGCAATTTTCACGGTGACAGAAAGTGTTCAGAAGCCCCATTTTGAGTAAATGTTTAACTTTTGATAAATGCTGTATTGTTCTAGCCAAACAGCAGTACAAACATGTCACCATTTGGTGCCTTTCCAGCATGCACGCCTTGTTCTTCTGTGATGCTTTTGCTAAACTTGAATGAAATCAAGGTACATTAGGTACTCATCTGAAAGATAGACATGGAATTCAACCAGCACTCTTTGTAGTCAGGTTCATCCTTGGTATAAGATTTTGGTTACCAATGGAGGAATGAACTTGTCCTGTTAAACATCCCTACTTGCTAGTTGTGTTTGAGATCAGGCCTGTTTTTCCACAGGTGTTCCTGTTGGTCTGGGACCATCTCTCTTCTCCATACATCTGTATGTACATGAGTAGAGATACCATCATATTGTTTTCTCTTCTGTCCAGAGAAGACCAGAAGGTGGAGTGTTTAGGTGATACTACTCACTGAAATACTGCTTTGGTAGTCAAAGGCTGAGATGGGCTGTGTAGAATTGTGGGCGTCCCTGAAGGTGCGGGGAAGAGCTCTGTTCAAGCAGTTCAGCAGAACTGAGTCACATTTGGAGGGTAGACAGGGGAAGTAAGGATGCTTCAGAGGCCATAAAATAGAGCTACTATTTCAGGAAAGGAAGAATTTTTGGTCTAGCTGGTGGTTGCCTCTAAAAATACTTTAAATATCATCCGAGTCAAAAACAAAAGACAGGCTATATGCATATTTATCAAAGGGAGAAAATTAACCATCGGGCATCTTGCCTTTTGGAACATTGCACTGCAGGTGGAAAACTTTGTTATCCTCCATGTCTGTCAAAATTTCCCATGACAAACTTGATCAGAATAAGTCAGCAACTGTGAGCCCAAAAGTACATTCTAGACCTGGCAGCAAATGTGTCAGAGTAGCTCTGATACTGACGTTTCTGCCATTGTCTTTTCCTTTCTGCTGTTGGGCTGTGGCTTCCTGTTTTCTGGAAGGAGATTCAGGAACAAAGCATGTTCATGGGCAGAAGTCACAGTAACCCCTGAGAGCAAACAGCTCGATCATGAGGCACAAAAATGAGTACTCATAAAAATGGACAGATCTATGCTTTAAGCCAAAGCTATTTGGTATGTTTAAACAATGCCCTTGAATATGGAAAAAAAATGTATTTCTGACTGACCGTCATGCATAATGGAAGAATTGAGCTGTCCCCAAAAGAAGGCTGGACTTGCTGAAAACAAGACAGTAAAGGTGAGAACCTGCAGTGTATTCACCCAGTACAAACAAGTAATGTAGAAAAAATAATTGTGGAAATTGCAGAAAAAAAAAAAAACGTATCTTGGTGACTTATTTTTATATTACTTGATGTTTGTTCTTAGAGTGAATGAAAAAGTGCTTCAAGGGTGATTTTTTTTTTTTATTTTTTTTTTTTAAAGGTAGTAAGCGTGGGTTTTGTAAAATGCAAATTTCAGCAGCATCAAAACATTTTTAAACAAGACTGGAAAGTTGTCTGGAAGAGATTTACCTTTTGCTCAAGAAGTTGGAGTAAGCAAAAGCTTTTACAGCTTTCATTTTCCTGGGAATTTGGTGGTGAATAATCCAAATTAGTAATCCAAACCTTACACTTCTGCAGCACTGTAAATACAACTAGAACAGGGTACCCTTTTAAGTTAGGACATTTTTATTTTAGGCTTTTTTCCTCATGAAAGCAGGGCTGTGTAAGCATTGGTAAGACGCATATGATTACAGTATAATGAAAAATTTCTCGTGCTCCTTGCTGTTCTTGAGTCAGCTGGTGGAGGTTGGATGGGGGAGTGGATTTATCCAGCTGTTGCATCACCAGCACGTGTCCAGTGCAGGTGTAACTTACTCTTGAGTACACAGTCTGAACGCATTTTGTATCTGAATTTGTCTAGTGATTTGCTGAGGGCTTGAGGTACTGCAAGCTTTCTTCCTAATGTAATAAATCAATATGTTATTTATGATTATAATTGATGTTCCTTTCTTTCTTAGTGTGTTGGGTGCTTTCTATCCTTCATTTTTTGCTTGCATATGGAAAAATATTTTTAAAATTTTTATTTTAGTTTTAAACTTCTTTTAGGTTTGATCAAATGAGCATCTGGTATTGCTTAAAGAATCCCCTCCCTCTTTATCCTCACTTCTTTTTCTCACATATTAATGTATTAGTGCATTATCCATTTCAGAATTGCTTTTTTTTCTGCAAAAGATCATCATCATTAGATGATGATGCTTCTCAGTATAAAATTGTCTTTAAAATGCACTATGTAATAAACAAACTACATCTTAAAATACTCTGTGGGACCATCTGATAACTTGAACAGTATGTAAACAGATCAACGTCTTCATGAAAACCTCAAAAACAGCTATTCAAAACCAGTGGAGCTATATATCTGAAAGGAAATGTTTCATTAGGAAAAAGTATTACATTCTGGAGCTTAAGATAATAAACTTTTGTGTATATTTTCCAGTCCAAATCAGTATTGCTCTGGCCACAGTCATTGATTTCCTGGCTGGGGCTGCATCATGGTTACAGCTTTTCACTGTTTGGAAATTCCCAAGAAGAGGAGCTCCTCAATCCCGTGCCCATGTAATGGAAAACAGTCTTGGTTTTGTTGTGGGAATGCACCTATGGATGCGTAAAGAGGGGTATGTATGTGTGAAAGGGAGTTATGGCTCAAATCTGGGGAAAGATGTCGCCAGGAACTTGGGATGTATTACCAAACCTGCTGATCTTCCCCTGGTTGCAAATGCCGGGTCTGACTCTTTGATCTTGTATTTATTAACATAAATGTGCTTCCTACACCTGATCAACAACCAAGGCACTCGACCCTGCCCACTACAGTACCCCACTTTAGCAACAGAATAAATTGCCTGTGCCCGTTCATCCTCTCTGAGGAGAGGGCTGGTGAACGGGAACAAGCAGTGATGGTTTTGCTGCCTTAACACACTTGTGGGAAGCACTCAGGTGATGAACCTGGTATAGGAGTCCATGTTTCTTAAACTTGCCTTTGTTCTACTTAAAACCATTGATATTTTAAAATTTTTACCGTATTTCACTGTCTCTTAAAGTTGTGTACTGTTCTAGCGTATGACCCGGTAAGCATGTTTTTGGGCAAGCAGGACTGGGCCTTTAATAATTTTTCTAGCTGGAAGAGCAACAGTGAAATGGAGCTGCAGCTTCGCATACGTGGTTTCTGCAATTAAGGGCTGCAGCTGTTCTACTTTTTTTGTCTCTGTGACGCAAATCAAAGCGCAGCAATGGTATTGCCTGAGGGAAGAGAGAAAGCTACTTGCTTGCTTCCCCATGCTGATAACTAAGCAGTGATGACAAGAAACTGGGGCAAAGGAAAGTTCAAAAGCAGAATCTGAATATTATAAATGACTGAAGAAACGCAGGTGCCTCTTCTTCAGTACAAAAGGGAAATAAAACTCTGAGAATGTCAGAAGAAATAATCAGCTACCCAAAGGAAAATATGTAGGGCTGTAAATTTTCTGTCGTTTGGTGGAATTCTGACACGTACAGCAGTTGGAGTCTGTATACTATCAAATACATTACAGTCAGCCCCATTTTAAACATGATTAATTTTTACCTAATTTTAACCTTAAGAGCCTTGATTCTCTCACCTTCTCTTGTAAATTCCTTTTTCACATGTGTTTCAGTATCAGCCTGAAGGATGAGATCCTATTCAGTATCCTTGTGCACTTCTTTCATGTGTAGCTCTCAAAATATCCTCCGCGGGAGGGAATCGTAAGGAAACAGAGGTACTGAGAGCATGAGTGGCATTGCTCTTCTGAGGTTGCGCAGCAAGCAGAGGAGAGAGTTCAGATGTCCTGATGTCTTGAATCACAACCTATTTATTGCTTTCTCCACTAACTTCTAAATTGATTTGTGTGGCCGTCCCAAGTTTGTGGATTTATTTGCTTGTGTTGTCTAAACTGAACTTCATAGGTGTTTTATTAAAGATAAATTTTGCAGGTTTGATGTGGAACTAAAATGAGGCTGCAGCTTCGTTCAGGCATCAAAGGTGCCTAAACTGTGAACGCAGACTTCTGCCAGGTGAGCTGGTGAAGCCCCTTCTGTTGGTTGTGGCTTTCGGTGTGCCCCAGCCCTGGCAGCAGGTGGCTTCGTGGGAGCGGAGGAGTTGCAGGACTAAGGCATCCAAGGCTCTGCTCAGGATCTCCCCTGCTCTCCTGTCTCACATGAACTCTGTCTGTCCGTGCTTCGTTGCTAGCCTCCACTGCCTCCAATTCTGTTCCCTCACCCCGAGCAAGTGGGGACAGAAGTCTGGTTTTCTGCCTTTAGCCGTTGTACTTGCCCTGCATGATGCTGCAACTCCCCACCATGACTGTGTTCCCTCCTCGTTTCTTTTGTTTTTTATCTCTTGTGTTCTCAGTCCTGTTCCTCCTCTATTGCATCGCGTGATGCCGGTGTGCATCTCTCTTTCGGCTTGTAGTGATTCTCATGTCTCTCTTTTTGTGTACTTCTATTTAAGCTTTGCCCACCATTTTCTCCTAGATAAATAAAATGGTTGTCCCTTTATGTGCTTGCCATAACTGACTGTGGTAAGTGCTCAGGGTGGAGAGGGAAGAAAATTCTGTTTTAATGCATAGTCCAAGATTTGCCCACCAAAGCTTTAATCTTTTGGGGCATGTCATGTAGTTTAATTCCATGCTCCGGACCAAGTCAGGTGTGGGTGAGATCTTTGCCGCAGTGTCAAATGTTTTAATGGGTCTCTGTAGTAGTGATTTTGAAGTACTATACTTTCATTATCTTCTAACTTGGCCAATTTGGGAGAGCTTGTGAGAGGGACAGCAAATGACGTGTCTCTGATACCATAGCCCCCTCCAAACTCAAATTCATGATTTGAAACAAGACTTCTGAGAAAGTAGATTCTGTTTTTCACATGGTTAAAATAATGTGATTATCTGTCATCCTGCACAGTGAGCATTCAGCCAACCATATACATAATCTCAGGCCAAATAATGAAGAATCAAATGTTGCAGACATGACTTAAAATGAGCTGTATCATGGAAAGTGTTGGGCCACTTTAAAGCTGATTCTGCTAGCCCTGCTTGTACTACGGTTGCCTGTGAGTCAAGTACAAAATTGAGTTTTTTCTTCCGGTGGTAGTTGCATCAGCAAAACCCACACGCTATAATCGAAAACAAATCCGCATTTATTGCAAGGCTGGGATTTAAGGTTTCTTTTTTTTTTTTAGCTCCGGCTTTATTTTTTCAGCCGAGGCAAAAGTAGATTTTAGGATTGAATAATTATCATCAATCTGACTAGTTTACAGTACTTGACTTAAAATAAGGAAGTAGTTGAGAAATATGTTTATATGTTTGCTACTAACAATTTTATTGGTAATCAAGAGGCTTGTTGACTCCTTTGCTGGGAACTGGATTTATGTCTTGGTTTTCATGGCTGAAGGCTAGGGGAGTATGAGTGCTTTATAATGGTGCTTTTTGGGCAAGATATACAAAAGTACTTGGGAGCCTTTCAGTCATCTGAATGTTATTGGGTAGCCCACAAATGACCTACCCACACATGTAGTGATTCTTCAGTCCTAAAACATCGTAAATTTTAACCTATGAGATCCCTTCTCTGTAAATGAGATTTCCTCAGGCTGATGCAGAAGGGTTTTCTGAACTCTGCAGTTTCTCATTTTGATAGGTAGTGGCTTGACTTAATGTGTTGTGATACAAGCATATTTTCACAAGTCTGGTCTTTTAATAAAATTTTTATACTTGTGTGTAGTTTAGGGTGAGAAGGGAACATTCCTTTCTACGTGATCCAGTTGTAACCATAATGGCAAGGGAAGTTGGGATTGGAATTCAAACAGTTTTAGGACTCCCTCCCCTTGTGAGAAGGTGAAGCTTCTAAATCTGCTGTATACTAAGTCTTTATTAATGATATTTTTCTAATATTTGTTTCCCATCAGTTCTGCTGTCTTCTCATTAATAAACTAATGAATGCTCATTAACCTTATTATGGCAAATCAATAGCAAGCCTAATAGTTCTTGCTGGCAAATGCTTTAATACGAACTTCAAAAGCAATATTAAAATTTATTAGTCGTTCCTTAAAGCTGATTGATAAGTAGGGATTTTCATAGAAAAAAAATACCTAGATGGGTTGCACGCATTGCTAGCCTGATTTCAATAAATTTTAGAACTTTTTCCTGCTGTTTATAGTTATGATAATTGAGTGCTAAAGACTTTCTACTGAATCTGGTGCTGACTCCCCTTCTTTATTACTTCCTGCTTCTAATCACCCTTGAACTGGATTCATCTCTGCCACAGACAGATTATTTAGCATGAAAAGACCTTGCCACTATTTGTAGGATTTTCCAGGGCTTTGGTACCAATTCGTCAGTGGGGAAACTGACTGTTTGTGGTTGTATGTTTTGCAGTCGGCATTGTTAAATGCCACTGAATGTGGACTTCTGAAAGGACACGTGTGCTTTCCATTTCTCCATGAGGACTAGGTTGTTGCTGTGTCAGTCACAGTCCCACTTTTCTCTGGTTGTGCTGTCCGTGCGCAGCTTTTAACTTCGTCTCTGTGATACTCTAGGGCTGCACAAGTAATTATCAGGATCTGCGCCTTGTCTTGTGGGAGATCTCTATATTTATTATTATTATTATTATTTTGAAAAAACTGTTTCCAGTGTGTCTGGAGTGCCGCTGAAGTGCAGACCCATGGTTTCTAGCTGCAGAGGCACCATGTGCATCAGCACCTGCCTGGGCTGCTGGAGCTGGACTGTGGCACGTTTGTCCTCTGCAAAGCTGCTCTACAGAAAATTAGCAGAACTTGGTAAAACTACTCAGTCCGGCTCAGTAAAATGAAAGGATTAAATTCATTCAAGACCTTGAGAAATGTTTAAGGGAAAAAATCAGGTATACTAAAGCTCAGGAAATATAAGTGGTTTCATAAGTTGTCCGTCCAAAGGCATTTGTAGTCCTCCCACTTTGTATTCAGCTTTATGTAAAGCTCTCTCAATTTTGTTAATATTAAAAGAATAAATACATTTTACCCAGTCTTGCAACAATATTTAGGGTAGATATCTTCGTTCTGCAAACCTACAGAATTACATTTCGAGTTTGTGATTTACCCAGTTTTTGAAGATAAGACCTTGTCTTCTAAATAACTTTGAAATGCTGCTCCAAAGCCTTTTCTGATGCATGAGTAAAGCCTTGAACAAATCAAGGTTTGTCCACCGGTTGTGAAAATGTTTGATCCACATCCAGACTATAATGCTGTAATCTGGTCCCCTGGGTCACTTAGAGAAGGTGAGGTTTTAGATTTGTAGAACTGTTCCCATACTTGCAGCTCAGGATTGCTCTAAACAAATGCAGAAAGACATTTTAATTTTATTTTCTGAGTCTTTATGAGTTTTAAATGTATAACAAAATCTGTGTTAATTTTATGGGGTTTTAAATAAATTCCAGTGCCCTACTGAAGGGAAGAGTTTCATACCCTCCTTCCTTCACCCCCCCATGCTTCCCCTTCCTCTGATAGGTTCCCCCGCTCTGTCTGAACGATGCCTGTAAATAGGAACTACAATAAAATTCTTCATGTAACTTCCAAGAAGAGGAGGAGTCCTCTTCTGGCTTTCAACATCACTGAAATTTGTATTCGTTGGACTGTCAAATGTAGGCATGATTGTTACGAGTGTTACCTTTTGGCAGTAGAGTTGTGGTCAGGTACAGCTTTATGACATGGCAATTAGACAACTGCATTGAACGCTGCTAAATGACATAAACTGCTTGTAAGATGCCATCTTCTAGTAGAGGTGACAACAGTTGAAGAGAAAATGCTATAGAAGATGTCTTTGCAGCCTCCCATTTACTTGGCAGGTGTTTTCTTACAGTCTTACTTCAGCTTTGCTGTTAGCCTATGAGGACACCTGGCTTAAGGCGTCCCAGTTCTCTGCGTTTGTGCCCCTGCAATGTTACATTTGGAAAACAGCACTAATACCCAGATTGGATTTTTATGGGATGCCAGGAGAATCACTTTCAGGTTTATACATTTGGTACCAAAGAAGACGGTGTGGGAGAGGGAGGGAAGAAGACTGCCTCACAGATACATGTCCTCAAAAAGAAATCTAGGAAAGAGAGTAGTTAAGTCCTGTTCTTAGTGGTTGAAAGACATCAGCATTTCTGTTCAGTCCCGTTGTAGGCTGGGGCACTGAGTAGAGGACAGTTAGCAGTGAAGTACCAGAAATAACCAAACCAGTCTGCAAAGATACTTTATTGAGGTGTTGGATACTTTTTTGTTCAGGTTTATATGGGACGACTGAGCACAAGATGCATCTTAGGTACTAGAAGTAATGTTACCTCTGTTGTGTTATGTTTTCATCACCAAGGGTGTGGTTGTGCGTGTCATTGCTAATTGTAATGGGGATTTGGGAGTCTTTGCACCTTGCAGGAAAAGCAATTGGTCTTAGTCCTGGCAGTGATATCCTCTGTCTGGAAATTCGAGCAGTAGCATTAGCCAGCACAAATGATTACTTGTGTGCTTGCATATTGGGCATTTGCATAGTATTTTTCCAAATGCAGGCCTTTAAATACTCAGCATCTCTTCAGGTTCAGTCCGATAGAATCAGGGAGGATTTGAATGATAAAACACCCTGTTTTCTAAATCTAAATCTGTTTGTGTATGTTTTCAAAATAACTTTGCTTTTCTTTTTCTCTGTTTTTATGTGGACTGCAGTTAAACTTGTTTTTTCCATTACTTTCAATGTTTGGTATTTAACTTTCTGATTTTCTTGTTTGTTTGTTTGCTTTGCTTTTCCTTCCTGGATGAACTCATGGACAAGAACTTAGGGTTCCACTCCATTCTTTTTACCTAATGTAAAACGTTAAAATACTGCCATAGAAGTAACCAGCTTTTTTTTTTTTCCCCATAATTGCTGTTTGGCCACTTAAAGCTTAGGATCCTTTGCCTTTCAGTCACTCTAATAAAATGGCTTGGTGGACTGGTTATGGAATCATTTGTGAATTCCTACCTGCCTGTGTGAGACTGGTTTTTGGGGTGGCTGGAAAGGAAAGGTAGAAACAGGCAGGAATCATAACTACTGTAGTTTTTTAGTGATTCATGTATTGTATCTTGCATAAACACTGAGCATGGGAGGGAAGATGTTTCAACTGAAATGTTGCTTTTTTTTCCCTCTTAGTGACAGCTCATTACTGGCCTTAGGGGACTTTAAAAATACTGTTCTTCTACTCTAGATTCCTATTAATTTGGTTATCTTTTGTCCTTACAAACTAGTATTAAAAATACTGAACTGTTTTCAGAAAGTAGCTCTTGGGAACCATTCTTCAATTGCTTTGCACAGGTTTGGTGATGTTAGAAGATCGAGGCCAACGGATCTAGAGATAGAGGCGCATCTTGTCTTGGTGTTGCGATCAGTCAGCTGCACGGGAGGCCTTAGTTAGCCCCCATGTTTAATTTCTGTTGACTTCAATGAAAGATACTTATGAGAGCAGATGCGGAGGGCATTCCAACAGGGCTTCACATCTCTACAGAGATCTCTTTACAGAGAGAAAGAATATTTGTATGTTTTAGTGAGCGTAACATCTTCTTCAGCTTGCACCTTCTAATCTTTTCCTTCTCCATTGTTTGATTTCTCTTTTCCACTGTCTGTTGTTGTCAGTAACAAGGGAGATTGTTTTGGTTTAGGGGCAATGTTAAATGCATCTTTTAAGTAATTTTGCAGCTGGACATAAGCCATTTTTCCATGTCAGCCACACCACTTATTTGTATGTAGCTGAAAGAAAATTGGTCCTGTAAAGGTTTAGATTAAGATAAAAAAGAAATACAAAACCTGTATTTTATGAGACATGCTAAGATATTACAGCAAAATCTTAATGTTTCTTAAATACAGCAGTGCTAAAACATTCATCTCTCAGTTGGGTGTTTCTATTAAGCTCAAAATAAGTGAAGCAGTAGATATATTAAGCTCAAAATAAGAGAGGCAGTCAAAAGGGACCACGGTGTAGAAAATGTGATCCAGTGTATTATTTCACCCCCCCTCCAATGTGTTGATTTAAAATTCATTCATAGAGCTACATAGCTTATTTGCTGTTCCTCATAATTATCAAATGAGCTCTGCATAGGAGCAGACAAGGGTAATCAGACAGTCGATTATTTACTACTTCCCCTGCTTGCATTTGCATCTATTTTCATTTGCAGTATTACAAGAAATTTGAGAGGACTCGCAAAGCACGAAAGCAAAATGAGAGATGAGAGTTTCGTTTGGCTTTCATTTTTCATTGCCTCCAATAAAGTTCTTTTAATGTTTTTGCTCCCAGATGTACCTTTGCAGGTGGGGAGAGAGAGGGAGGCGTGCAGGATTTCTCCTGGTGATTTCCATCTAACAAGAAAACTCGGTGTGCAACAAAGCACTCAGCATGGAAAAAGCTTTGGAGCACACCGCCAGTTTTATTGACTGTCCCTTTCGTGGTGACACGCCGGCCCCCTTTGAATTGATAGTTAACAGAAGTGAGTGAATACACATGGCTTTTGTAATATAGTGATAAATTGGTGGGCAGTTGGACCATGATGGCTTCAGGAGTTACGTGTTCGCCATCAGTGCCTCGAGGCCATTTATGTTCTGTGTCAGTGGGGTGCATCTGAATACCATATGTCACAAAGGCTAATGTCCTCGCTCTTCCTTCTAATGGGCACGGCAGAAACCGCGCGCTTGGAAATTTCCGTGCCTGCCTCCGAGATAAACAGTAACAGGGCCAGCTAATTGTGTATGTTGTTAAACACCAGAGCTGCTTACTTGAAAGGTGGACCCTGGCAATTAATGAGAGCCATTAAGGGACTGAACAGAGGAAAAAAAAAAAATATCCATTTTTTTCCTGACACAGGGCTTGGTGCTAGCAAATTAGATGGGCTCTTGTCCAAACCGATTGCTGTTTCGCTGTTAGGAGAGAAGTATAGGTCAGGGACATGGGTTGGAGTGTCATAATATTTAAGAACGCCAGATGATACTTTAGACAATTGTTTGTAAGAAAACACTTGACAATGAAATTTCCCTCTTAACTGGGACTGAGAAACTGAATTGTTAAAAATGTATGATCGGGCAGTACGGTGTGCAAAATCCACTCTTGGCAAGAGGTCAGACTGCAATGTATATACTTTAAAGACAATGGCCCTGGTGCAGTATGTGTAAGAGTAAGCAAAATGTTCCGGAGCGAGAGTGGAGTTGATTACAGGGATGCACTCCAAATTTAGTGAATTTTGGAATGAATTAATCGCTGAATTGACAACAAAGTTAAGTGCTGTTACCTGCGTTTCTACAGGCTTTCCCTTGCTTCCAGTCTTGTTTAGTGTCACAGATTTAATGGAGTTTAAGGTAAACGGAGCTGTTCCATGCTTTACTTCAGATGTTGGATGTTCTGGGAATGCCTGTGGCCAATGGTTGAATGACCAGCATTATAAATCACAAGAAAATGGCAACAATGCAAAGAATCAAACATATTGCTTACAGATGCATTTCATCTGTCTTTTTGTGAGAGTCATTAAAAGGCTATCCATACAGTAAGTCCTAAGACTACGGCTCTGTTCTTTAATGTTTTTATAATGCCAGAATGACACAGTGGCATAGATGTGATGTTTGTCCATTGACACTCATCCTTCCATTCAAATGTATTGCTAAATAAAAGGGGGGGTGTGTAGGTTTCTGGATCGGAGAATGACTGGTATTTGTTCCTTAACCAGAGAAGCTAAAAGCTGGAAGGGTACAGCATTGTCCGTGTAAATGGAAAGAACAGAAACCAGCTGGAAAAAGAGTTGTTCGTTTCCAAACCAGGTCAAATGTACAAAAGCTCATATTACATAGTCTTACGTATTTGCTTGTCTGTGCTAAACTATTACTGATTTTTAAGGCATATTTGGCATGCAGGGGAGGGATTCCCGTGTTCAGTACCTGCATTTGCTGAATGTTTGAGCAAATAATCACAAAGAATGAGTAGAAATGGCCAAAAATGCATGTATATTAGAGAAGCTAGAATGAAACCCTTAATGAATCTGGAAGATTTGAACACTGTTATGAACATACAGTTGTTTTAAAACTTTGCATTTTGGAACAATGTTTTCCTTGGGATGTAAACTCATTGTTTAGTGAACTTTAGTTTTCAGAGCATCCCAGCAATGTAATATGATGTGGTAGAATCTGAGTCCACTTCTTTTGCTGCATCTTGGAAGACTGACTTTCAAATCTTATCTTTGTTCTGTTCTTAAAGAGAAGTAATTTATTATATAGCAGCTGATTCACTACCATGCATTTATGCTTTGTATTGTTTCTGTTGCTTTCTTATTCTTCAAAGCATCTTCTAGCTTTAAAGAAGCTTCTTCAGACCTCAAGTGATATAGATTTACATCCTCCCATTACAGCTGATTAAAACAAAGGGAGAGGTTAAATGACCTGGTCAGGGTTATGCAGTGAATCAGTGCTGCAATTAGGACAGAGGGAGAGGGGCATTTCTCATAAATTTGTTTTAACCATTAGGCTGATGATGACGAGCCATGGAATGAGACGCCACAATCAAAAGAGTGTCCCTGGTATTTCTGTTTTGGTTTTGTTTTTCTTTTCTGCCTGTAAGGACAGGTGCTTTTGCATTTTTAGTCTGTGGTTTCTTAGTCCCCAGATCAGTTTTAGGGAGCTAAAGTCAAGCTGTGCTGCTGGGCTGGACAGCAGAGGTGGGTGATGAAAGGGAAGAAGGTAGCAGAAGGCTAACCATCTCCACTATGGTGTAGGTCCAAAGGCGGGGGCTTTAGAGCATGAGCTGAAAAGCTTTCCTGTTTCAATAGTGGTGATGGTAATGTTTTCCCTTGTATGTATGATCTTGTGTTTGAGCTAGTAATCTTTGTGGGGTAAGTGGTACGTGCTGGAAAGCTTTGTTGGTGGTTGCAGTCCAGCATAGCTGGAGTGAAGAATTTATGGTCCAAGGGCAGGATATGGTCCACGGGCAGAATATGGTCCACAACTTGCAGAGCCTGTGGCCACATTTCAGTCCTTTTCCCTGCTGCTGTTCAATTCTGCTCTGGGGTGTGTACATGAATGTGTGGCTCACCAAGCACATTTGAAGGGCCCAGGCAGCCCTCAGTCTGTGACCTTCCCTGGGGAGATGTGAGGAGCAGAAGCGGGTGTGATGTGCCAAAGCTGATTGCAAATCTGGAGAGTAAACCCCTCATCCTTCCTGGTTGCTGAGAAACCAAGTTTTTACAATGTATAAATAATCTGTGTGTTTACCCAGGAGCCCTGAAGTGGGAGGCTGATTCTGAAGGTATCGTAAAGGATGCTCCTTGTCTCTTCTAGGGAGTGTGTCAATTTACTCCCAAACTTTCTGGCTTAAAGTAGGGAAAAAAAAAAAAAAAAAAAAAGATTTAAAGTTCCCTGAATTCTGGTCTTCCAATTAATCTCAACATTTCATACCTGATGATGATGCTTCAGGTTGAAAATACTCATCTGAAATAATACATTGCCTGATTTGGTTTTGTTTCCTTGATTCAGTGTGATCCTGCTTCCTGTGATAAATGGCTTTTCATGTAATGGGTGCACTGATTACTCCATGGCACACATCTGCTAAAGGATGCCTTTGAAAGTCAGGCTAATTTGGTGGGTAAGTGGCAGGTTTCTGATTGCAGTCTCCTTTCAATACAGAAGACAACTTAAACAAGACAATCCTCTCTATTTTTTTTCTTTTTTTTTTCACACCTTGAGTTTGGGGTTTTTTTCCATCTCTGTCTTTATCCCTCTAATTTTTCCCACTCTCTAGGTACACTTTGGTTTCTATCTCTTCATAAACAGTTATCAAACATGATCATGAGCAACTTTGATGTAGTACAGTTTTCACATAACAATTATGAACTCAAAAGCTTCACTACACGCAATTATAGGATTATGTAGTGCACTCTGGCTTCAAAACACAAACCATACACACTGGATTCTAAAATCTACATAGAAATGGCAATGTTAGGAATAGCTGTCAAAGAAATGCTTAGCTGATTTTTTCTTTTAATTATTGCTAGAAAGGTGCGTGTGGAAAGGAGTGTCCTATATTTCTGGGTGTTATGCCTCCATCTCTGTGTTGAATGTGTGCAGAAGGGCAGAGAGACTCAATATGACACAAACTCAGTATGACAATATTGTATCCTCTAATAAATGTCAAATGTGAAGCCCTCCCCCCTTCTTTTTTTTCCCTTCTTTTTTTTTTTTTTTAATAAACAAGACACAAAATGTTTTAATAGCTCTTAGGGTAAATCTGTGCTACAAACGTTCAGAATTTAGGGGTGGAACTTTATTTTCTCCTTTATTAATGCTTACAAGCCTCTGTATATGTATAGCTGTTACAGCTAAAACTGCTTTTATTTCACATAGCCTGTTTCACTGCACAAACCGGTCATAAACCGTATGAACAAAACCACCTTCTGGTGCCTGGGAGCTGCACTAGAAGGCTTGGCTGGTACTGTTGGAGCTTCAGATCCCACCTGGTCTTCCTTAGCCCTGTGCAAGCCTTATTTTTGAAGTGGGTGGGTATGGGGAGTTCCACTTCAGGGATGCACGAACTGAGAGTGGAGATAACTTACTCACATTTCAGTCTATGTAAATGATGTTCCTGAAAACAGAAGCTGGGTCTTCTAGCTCTGTCTAATGCTGTAACCACCATATCCCACAGCCTTCGTATATAAATTTATCTGTATTTTAGATATATATATACAATATGTAAAATACTTCCTCTGAAGATTTGCTTAACCAGACAAAATTATTGGTGTTTATGGGTCCAGAGAAACAGGATTGACAATAAAGTGAACTGAAGATGGGGCAAAGATTCCCATCTTTACTTCTGCAAATCTACGGTAGCCATCGGGATGTCCTTTTTGGCCTGATATAGCATGTGCTCTGCCAGTGACACAGCGTGGATTTCAGACACAACTGCATCCCGGAGGAGAGGCCTCTGAGGATACCTCTTCACTCTTACTGGTGTGCTAGAGTTTGTGCTGAGATGAGGTGTGTGGCAGAGGGGAATAACTGTATGTATGAAATACGGATACAGTTTAGGTTAAATTGATCTCTTTCTTGCTTATTAAAAGAGCTACAGATGGAGAAAACCTTGACATTTTTGGTACACTCTGCTTTTTCTTTTTGATATCTAGCAATCTGTCTTTTAAAGAAGAGGTAATTAGAATATATAGTTGATCAGGTACTTGTATTTTCTCATTCCTGGTCACTTTATGAAGAACAAGTTGAAAGCTCTGTCCTGTTCTTTGTACTTTCTTATGGGTTTATTTTGAAGGTTTTTTCCATTGTACTTCTATTTTTTTTTCCTTTTTCCCATAATAAAGTTTGAATTTGGAAGTGTGTGCGAATTTGAAGTAGCAGAGTTAATGATCGTCTCATCTGGCTTTCTAAAATAGTGCAAGGCACTGAGTCACTTCTTGCCACTAATAAGTTGCGTCATTTTGCCAGGATCAGAATGTTCCAGTCTCAAAGCAAATAGTTTTAACAGTGAAAAACCAGTTGTTACCATATATACGTGTGTGCGTGTGTATATATATACACACTCTCTCTCTCCCTCTAATATGTCGTCTTATCCAAAGCTGATGATTGATCCTACTGTGTGGGGGGCAGTGAATTAATAATCACCATTTCTTTCTGCTTTACCTCAGCCTTCAGTTTCAGCAAGGGAGGAGATAAAAAATGCATTCAGACCATAGTGTTTTTAAAAGTGATGTTTATAAGCATGAATGAGGAAAAATGTGGGGAGATTGTATGGGGAAAAAAAGGTAGAGGGAATACTGGACTTGTCAGATTAACTTTTTATTGTGGTTTTATTTCCAACATGTTGGATGTATCATCTTTCATATCCAGTCTTGAAGTGATTTCTGTCATATCTATGAGTTCTGTTGCAACGCTCTAAGGTAAATTCTGCAAAAAGCCACGTGTGTTCCTCCTCCTGGTTGCGTGCAGATATTTGCTGTGCTGAGCATTTGATATGTTGATTTTGCAGACTTTATCAAACAGGAATGAAAAGCACCATTTTTACACTGATTATTTTATGTCTGTTTATCTTCTCATACTTTGCCAGCAAACCTAGTCCGTTTTGCCATCAGGATTTCACCAGGCTAAGTCAACGTTAATGTTTCAATAGCCCCACCGGTAGGAAATTCCCCTCAGATGGGAAAAGCAGACTGCAGGGGGAAAGCCAGCTGAGCGGTACGTGTGTAGACAGTACAGATGTGCAGGGACCCTTGGCCCAAGAGGCTCAGGTGCTGGGAGAGGCCAGGAGGGGCTGGGCAGCTGGGATTGGTGATTGCCCGGAGATGGCTCTGGTTTATTCCCAATAGTCGTGCTAAACCCCTGGCAGGGGACTGTAAGCGCCAGCACACTGAATCTCATCTGAGAGAAATCAATTTGAAGGGCTTTGGGAGCCTGGATCTCATAGCACTGAAGCAGTCAGACCCCAGGATGTCTGTGGCTTTGTTCCCTATGTCTTTGGCAATGCTGACGTGAGCCTTATTCTGTTTCTGCTTTTTGCCCCCGACCGAACAGAAAAGTTAAATGGTCTGTGTACAGGAGAAAAATGCCAAACGGTGATGCTGAGATAACTGCTAAAAACATATGAAGGAGATTTTTAAATTTGCTGTTTCAAATCATCTTAACAACTGATGGATTATGATTATTAATTGAATTAGCAGGAAAATCTCCAATAGCTATTCTCACCATGATAGTGTTGAGAAAGGTTGAATGTTGAAAAATTAATGGAGCGACAGGTTGCAGAGGATGTCGATGGTGGCTTTGGAGAACAGGAGCTGAGCAAGAGGGTAGAGGCTGGCATTTGTGAGGTTACTGAAAGCCCTGTGCCATTGAGATAGTTTTAGCCTTCATGCTGACAAGTTCTATAGCTGCCATCAGTTGTACTTTGTACTTAGGGAGGCTCTTTAAAAAAAAAAAACAAAACAAAACAAAAAAAAACCCCAACCCCAAAACACCAAACCCATAAAAAGGCATCTGGCTTGTGTAGCAGGCTCATAGCAGGGTGGCTAGTGACCTGCTCCTTTAAGAAGGTAGTCTAAATACTGGATTTCAAAGGGGGGTAAGATGGTAATTGGTACAAACGTTTAGCATGAAGGTGAAGAGAATCTAGGTATCTTTTTTCCCACGTAATATTTTTGTGAGATAAAAATAGTGAGCAATGGGTTTAAAATCCTCTCAATTTAGATACGGGCTTACTATGTGATAAAGTTCCATGGCCACAGAGTGGGTGACAGCAGGTAAGGAGCGATGCTGTTATTTCCACGTCCTTGTGTTCTTACCTTAGCTCATATGGCGTTTACCTGACACTTGCGCAAGCTGTCTGCACAAAGCTTATGAGGAACATCCCCCACCCCCATTTTTTCCAACCCAGCATGGACTACCTGCGCCTATAATCCATGCATGGAAAAGTAATTTTAATGGTACATTTCTTCACTGTGATGTCTTGAACAGCTGAGCTGCCTGGATCGGCAACAAATTGCCGTGTTTTGTGGATCAAGGTAAGAAGTGCAAAGGGAACATGGCCTCAGAGGTGCCGGGCTTGCACAGCTATTTTGGGTCATTAGAGTTCAGACGTGCCTGATGTCTTCTAGCAGAGCATCATCCTGCCATCCACAGGAGCTAGATGACGTTTGATCTGCCCCAGCATGACTGCTGTTTTGCATTGATGCTCTGTGTAAGCATCTTATAGAAGCCTTCAATGATAACAGAGGATTTTGAGGAGAATAAGTCAGTCTGTCATAGGTAAAGCTGTTGAAGCCCCAAAGATTTGACAGGTAGATTCAGGTTAGATATGCAACATATATTTTCCATGGTTGTTTGATCAGGCATGTTTTTCAGCTGCCTTGGCTGGAAAAATTGGACAGCAAATCTCAAAACAAACACAAAAACTTTTGATAGAAAAGAAATACTGCTCCAATTTTCCAGCCAAATGCATTATGAAGTATTGTGATAGTCACCTGAATGAGCCACGTTGTCCCCAAGTTATAAAAACACAGAAACAAACCTTTATGTTAGGTTGTATATACCTATTAATATTAAACAGGGCGTATATATTGTTTTTATTTGCCTTTTGGGGGAGTTTTAGTTTTGTTTTTCATTTGTTTGTTTGGTTGGTTTTTTTCTGGTACATTTCTCAAGCTTTTCCTAGCCTATTGTCACTGGAAACTTTCCTTTACAATGAAAGCAGGTATTTCCCCATTGTTACCTTGCAGTAGGCATCAAAACTAGGGGAAAATAGGGAAGATCAAGAGATTTGAGGTAGGACGGTGACAGCTGGCCATACTTTGAGTGGTTCCTTGCAGAAGTACAGAACCCAAACCATGCTTTGTGTTATCTAGTAAAATGGAAATGTGTAGTATTTTTTCTTAACTATTTAAATGATCTGAAAATAGATACAAATTCTGCATAATTTGTGTGCATTGTGGTACCTTTCTAGTGAATTTTGGTACTGGTCTTCTTTGTACAGCAAAACGCATTAATTTTATGATAAAGGATCATGAAGTATTTATTTTTAGCTCAGTTTCTTACAGTCACACAAATCCCATTTTCTTGCTGTGTGCTTAAATGTGCGTTTTGCCATGTTCTCTGAGAGCTTTTGAGCTCATTGGCTATTCACAGCCAAATTTCTCAGAGGATACAGAGAGGTGAAAGGAATGTATTTCCTACAAGTTACGTGAAAAAGGTGGCTGGGTGAAAGGAGACAGAAAGGGACTCCATTCAGTTCCCTCCCTTTTACAACTGAAGGGAAAAAGCTAAGGTATCCTCAGCTTGAATTTCACATGAGAACATCTGCAGGGGTCAGGGAGTGAAACTTGGGCTTTACCACCAGCACAGAACAGATACAAGATGTTGCAGATAGGTTTCCCTAGGGAAGCATGCTCTTTTAGCGTTGGGTGAAACTACTTGGCCAGGCTGAAATGGTATGATGATAGGTAGAAAACCAGGTCCTCGTTCTGAAGCAGAACGATGTTCTGAAGCAGTGAAGTGCAGAATCCCATGTGGCTGCTGCTGAGTTAGCAGGAAGTACTCGCAGTGTTATCGTTATAGTGGATATACACACTTGACCCAAAAATATTTGTTTTCAGAGAGTATCCCTTCAGTGTGTTAGTGGCAAAGTGCAGGAAGTCATTTATTGTACAGCTGGTTTAAATTGAAACTTTTGCGGATAATGGGACAACTCTCTATCTCCTCCCATCCCCCTCCTGAAGTTTTCATGCAAGGGCACATTTTCCGTGACTCCATTATTATTTGAACATCAGGATATTGCATAAGCCTCTCTTGGGGAAAGTAGAATATGCAGAAGCAAAAAACGACCTATGCCCACCCACAAGGGCTATTAAACACAGCTTCACATATAGTGTCAATAATGAAGAACATTAGAGGGGAAAAAAAAGTGTGGGCATTTGAATGTTTTAATTAGTGGGGGTGGCAGTATTCAGATCCAGGTTCTCACGCTACTTTCTGCAATGACTATTTGCATGACCACGGGTATAACTCCTAACCTCTCTGTTCCTCTCTCTCCTGCTTTGAAATAGAGCTTTCCTTTCTCTTCATGGTAAAGTGCAGTGGCCAGAGGAGGAGAGGATAGGGAAGTGCAATTCAGGGCGGGGTTTTTTTGGTTGTTGTTTGGGGTTTTTTTTATTCTTTTGCCTATAGAATCTTAGATGAAGGAGTCATTAAAGAAAAATGTAAATAAACAGGCTAAGCCGTTAGACAGTTTGTGCAAATTGCAGAGTTTACTTTGGAGAAGTAGCTTTGGTGGCCATATCATATGACAGGCTTCATCCCAGACAAGAAAAGATTAACACTTGGTAAATTTATGTAACTGCTACTGAGGGCGAGCATTCCTGGGTCACCCTGCATTCATGTCAAAATAATGTGGAGTTTTGAGCATTGCACAAATTGAGGCAATGCAGTCCTGTGCTCTGTGATCTCCAGTTCAGTGTTGCGGTTGAAGTCGGTGGCCCAATTCATTTGACTGTCAAGACAGATACCTTAGGGTTTTCAGAATTGGGGATTAAATTGGTGAAGTATTTTACAGACTGCTTGAGCTTCATTTCCCCTTCTCTGCCTGAAAAGCCACCATCTCTGGGTTGAATGAAATTCTTGAAGAGCCTGTAGTAGTGCTGGAGGTGTGCAGGACAGGACGAGCAGGCTGCAGCCTCAGACCTCAGTATGGCCAGACCACTGGAGAAGGTGAAAAAACAAGTATGTGCTTTTGATGCAGACATCAAATCCCTAAGAGATAAAATGGTACCTCTGCTACTTGCTCGTAAATGCAGAATTAGCCTCTCGCAAGTCTTACATATTTTCAGAGCAGTAGCGCACAAAGGTGGAGCTGCCACTGTGTCCTGTTGGAAGCAGAAAGTGGTGGAGGGGAGCTGAAGTTTAGTTTGGTCTCTTCTGGCAGGAAACCAAATCCTACAAGCAACGAGAGGTCTTCTAGTTTTGTCTCTTATCCCTTGTCTTTGTCACTTTTCTAGAGAGCGGTGAGAAGTCTGTTGGCCCACGGAGCAAAAGAGGAACACGTTGTGTCCTCTATAACTCTCAAAATAGAAAAGAGAGGGGGGAGTGACAAATAAACACAGAGATGATTACATTCCAAAGGCTCATTGCTTTTCAAGTGCAAATGAAGGGGATCCGTTACCCAATAAGCCCCGGCACCTGCATAGCACTGAGAAAGCATATTTACACCATTGTGTGAATCAGCACAGATAGTGAAGTATCAACAGGCACTTCATTTATTTTGTGTCTAGGTTCAGGAGGGAAAACAGACCTTTTAAAAGTCGGTGCCTGTTTGCAACATTATCTTATCATATCCTATTGAAGAATGTCAATTGACAAATTGAGGGAAGATTGTATCTTCCTCTTTTTGAAATGTATCTCTCCTTAAGAGAAGGATAGTCTGACTGTGTGGGGCAGAAAGAGGAGCAGCCCTGACAGAATCTGGTACTACAAATCATTTACTTGAGATAAAATTTTGATAAGCGCTATCGAGAAACCACCTCGCTCTTTTTTTTTATTCCAGTTAATGTGAGCTGGCACTCTGTGCTTATTGCCCCTGCAGTTAAAGTTTATGGAAGTTCCACAAAGGGATGATGCCCTTGAATCTGGGACTTAATGACTGCTCCATCTACTGGTATTACAGCTTCTAACTGGAGCATCTTAGATTAATTTTGCTTTGTTTGCATGAATAGTCATATACAACCTGCATGTATCAGACCTCAAATCGACTACTACAAAACTACCGTGTTAAAAGCCAAAAAACCAAAAAGTTTGAGAGAGGAATTTGAAAATCATGTGATAATAAATATTCTGAGGTTATTTCATTTAAGTAAATATGCCTATTAAAATAAAAAATCTTTGGGGTCTGTGTGTTTCAAGCTCTCTTCGCACATGCCTGTCACAGGGCTAGGGGCTACTGTTTTTCGTTTGGTTTGGGTTTTTTTTCTCCTCCAAGTGAAAGGAAAGGTCTTGATGTGGTTCTGAGATTGCCACTGATGATGACTTTTAAGAGAGAACCACAGATATTGTAAGAGTGACTGTAGGCTTGCAAGCACTGAAATTGAACAAAATAAGAAATTTTCAACTTGATCTCAGGTTGCATTTTGGGACCAAGGAGTTGCAGACCTGAGTTTCATTGGAGTGGTGGTTGTTCAGAGAATGGACCTGTTTGCATCCATATGAAATGGAAGGTGCCTCATTTCAAATGGCAGCAGATCAGGAAATTGAGGGTTTTAAAACAAACTGCATCCTGCTTCATGCATACTGAACAAAGTTCATAAATGTGAGGGAAGCCTAAAAATCTGAAGTAAATCAAAGGTCTTCCATTATGAAACAACCACAAAAGAACACTGGCATGTCTTTAGGTACAGGTTGAATTTTTGAAAGTGTAGAGCTTATGGCAGTCTCTGTGAAGGTCATACAAAAGTGTGCGTATGCTGTGCTTCTGGAGGTCATGGCGTGTTCAGCTGGCAGAGTTTCCTTCCCAATCTGCTGTAATGAGGTTTGCTTGGAATACTGTGATTCTGGTCTTGCTTGCTTTTATTCTGGATTTTGTTAATGTTGCCAGTATAGAAGAAATATAACATCTTCCTTTGCTTCTCCTTATATTTCTGCTAAGGTCTTAAAGTCTTGTGTTAAGGTAGGGCTCAAAAATTTGCTACTTTCACTTCCCATATTTCCTTTTTTTTTTTTTTTTTTTGTTGACTGCACTGATGGTAAGCTTTTATGGAGCATACCAAGTCTTCATGTCTTTATCTCTGCCTTAGCACATGGTGTACACCTTGTGCACTAGTGAGAATCATTAACTTCCAAACATTGTAAAAAAGTTTATCTTCAACACAGATAGGTGAGCAGTCAGAAGGATGGAAACACTGCAAAAGAATGTTTTAAGTAGGACATTGATAATCCTTTTTATGGGCATGATTGAGTAAAACACTGAATATTTTGGCCTTGAACCAGAATAGCTCTTAACTGTGAGCGTCAAGCCCAAAAGTAAAAAGTGAAGACCTGCAGTGGTTTCAGTGAGGTTTGTTTCCTTGCTGACATTTGAGCACCTGCTTGCGTGGCTTTGTGGAATGTGGCTCCTCTTGGGTAGAGCCTGTGGAGGTGTAGGATGGGAAATTACAAGCTCCTCCTTGGCTCTTAGCTCTGTTTGCCTTTCTGACATTTGGCTATCCTCTGTTTTGCATATCCTAAATGGACTTCTTGCTTCGTCCCCATGTCCTAACTTGAATTAATCAGTCCTGGAAGTGGTGAAACAGTTTGGTGTTTGCAGATGGGGTACTCATTCCTGGTTATGCTTCAGTGGAGTTCCACAAAGGGTGAAGTTGTGCCAGCTGTTTTCTAACATGTCCTTCCGGTAGGTCAGGGGATCTTCCTGTGTGCTCAACGTGTACTGAAGTTACTCGTTCCCAGATGCTTTCTGAATTGCATTCCTGTCATTTGTGACCTCATACTTACCTATGTTTGCTTTCTCAGTTTAAAAACATGAGAGGATGAACATGTAGATTTTGCCACTTACACTTCCTTGAAAAATAAATTATTTTGCCATAATGTGTACTAGTTGGCTCATTGGAAAGAAATAACTTAGATTTCCATGGTGGATTTGTCTATTGGTTTGTTATAATAGCATATGATTTGTATCATTGTGAATATAAATAAATACAAATCAAGTATGGAGTTTGTTATTCTAGGAATAAATGGACTCAGAAGTATCCAGAGGATTGGAAATTTAATGGGAGACAAAGAAACAAATACAGTAGGCTACAGTGAAAAACCTTCTTCCTGTTTTCATAATTTTATTATTTGTTCAGTAATGGAAACACGATGTGGGTAAATTTCCCAGAAAATCTTCAATTTCCTCATAGACTTTCTGTGAGGTAACTCATAGACTTGTCAAAATCTGACCTATTTTCACGCTGCTGTTTACGTGTAGTCCTAAGTTTCTTCTCAGTAAAAGAAGTTATTTGGCTTTAAAACCTGATGAACTGAAAAAAAAACTTCATTGCTTGAACAATGTAAAACCTACCATGAATAGCATGCTGTCTGGTTTATTTTTGTATGTATATAAACCAGATATAAGAAACAATTATAACTGAGTTACCTCTTTTTCAATTAAGTACTTTAGCCAACCAAAGAATTTGATGACTTAAAAAAAAAAAAAAAAGAAAAATTACTTAGTTTGGGGTAGTTCTTCATGATTTAGTGACAGTAATTAGTAGTATGATGGGAAAGTACAAAGTGTCCTAACTCTAAAGCAACAGTTTTCTAAGAGAAGACAGAGGCACTCAATGAAAAAGGGGAGAGAAGACTGAGTCACTTAGTGAACAACTGGTAATTTATCTAAGTTTTCTTCTCAGTAACCATTTGATATTTTTCCATAGCCATGAGTTGGCACTCTTAGGTCTGACTGTACCAAACATTTTTCAACATGCTGAACACAACACATGGCTGGGTGCAGAGCTGGCAGCCTCTAGCTGGGATTCTGCCGGCCTGCGAGGCAAACAATAGTTTCCACTGAAAAATGTGGGCAAACCAAAGGTGAGAAAAATAGATGAAGAACAGATTTTGTTGCTGTTGGAAGCTTATGAAATTGGGTGTTTAACTCCTTTGGTCAGGCTTGTGTTCCTTCATTTGATTGTAGGGAGTTGATGTTGATTATATGAATGGATTTAGGATTAGAGTCAGCTGCTGTAGAATTGGTCTGGTGTTTATAGTAACTACATATTAGGAGGCTGGACAAGATGTCCTCCTGACGTCCCTTCCAACCTGAATTGTTCTGTGATCCTATGAGCTATTAATTGCTTGTATTTGAAGCTACAGAACCTTTGTAAGCATTAAAAAAGTCTCTTGATGGTTGCTATAAAAGGTAAATAGGACTATTTACTGTCATTTTTGTTATAGTAAAACACTTGAAATTTGTGTGCCTTCTCTGTTAGTACCTCTAAGTTACTACTTTGTGACTGGTTAGTTACGTTTCAGTGGCCACTACTGGATCTCTTCTCTCCAGAGCTTAGACCTACTTGCTAGTTAGTGTCAGCTTTAGCCTGCCAAGAGCGCACGCTCCTCTTAGAAGAATAATACAGGGGGAATGTGTTGCAGGCGTCTATGTCAGAAAACTTGCTTGTGAAAACGACTGCAGCTTCTCCTTTTACTGCAAATTGGAAATTCTCTAGAAAAGGGCGTTTGAGGGTGTATCTTCTAGTATGCTGGGAGTCAGTGGAGAATACAAAGAAGGAAATGTAGAATGAGAACAGACAAGGTTCTAGTTGTTTTGATGACAACCAAAATGGCAATCAACAGTTTTGTTTTTTCCATGACTAAAATACATACTCTTAGGGCTGTTGTACAAACATGTGATATGAGGGAGTCTGTAAGCTACATCTGTTAGATCCAGAGGCTTAAAAAGACAGACCTGGTAATTGATTTTGCATGTGTTTTTATTTTTTTTGGAAGGCAAGGCTGAAATAGCTCCCTTAGCTCTTTGTACGTGGGTTAAATGTGTTTGAATGGGTCCCTGAGCTCTTTTGTGCTTGCCAGTGATTTTGCAGAACATTATGAAAAGGGGAGAGGCAGTTGTGTGAATTAAGGCTTAAATGAAGAGCGGGGATAAGAGAGAGATTCTTGTTATCATGACATTACTTCTTACAAACGGACTCCAGTGACGTCAAGTAGTAAATTCTGGGGGCTTTTCCTCAATTCAGTGTTGGTGCTGTTTGATGAGTAGACAACATAAAGTGAACATAACAGGAAAAGTACTCAGCAGATTACAGTAGGATTTGTGGACACTAAAGCTGTCCTACATCATGATTTCCTGGGAGCGATGGGTTCTCCTGCTCTTCCTCCTTGTGCTTTATCTAATCTGAATTGAAATAAAATCAGAGGTGTGAATGACATCTGCATTGTTTTCTGTAAACTCTGAAAGCCATTCCATAAACTGTCCAGGTGATGTTTTGGACTGACACCTCTCAGCTCTACTGGTGTCTCTGGCTCACATGCCCATTTCAGTGTGCAGCCACAGGAGAGGAAAGAAAATATGTGTTCCTTAAACAAAAGCTGGGGAAAAAAAAGGCTGTATTTCAAAGTATCCGGTGAGATTACTAGAAACAGTTGAACACAATTTTTAAGTGGGCTTGATAGCATACTTTTAAACCACAGATTTGAAGTATTGTTGCTTCATGTTGGACAACTGGAGATCTGGCAAACTAAATGCCCAAGAGGATAAATTGGCCAAGACTATGAGATTTGATCAGCATTTGGTAATTTATTCTTTGTACCACAAGGATGCTTGTCTTCATGATTATTTTTTTTAATCTGTTCATATGAATAAAAATTCTTGCAGTACATAAAGTATATCATCTTTATACTGGACTAATTTTTCCCCTGTCTGTAGATATAAATAGAATAATGACGTCTTACTCTCTGGGCTCTGTGCATCATTCATACAGTGCATCTCCTTTCTAGGTCACAAAGCTCCCCCCCCCTCCACTTTTTTGATAAACACTGTGACAGTGCTCAAGAAAACAGAATTTCTTGCAGCTGAAAGCAGTGCCTCATTGCAGGATGGCAGTGAGGAACAAAATAATGAAAATATACATTTGATTCAGAATTTTAAAATATCCTCATTTCAGTACAAATATGCTTACTCTTAGGAGTGACTCAGCGATAGATGATGGTGAGTTTGAGGGGGCTGTTTAATTTTATTTTTCCAGTGGTTGTTCTTGGGACGTTTTAGTGAAGGGTGTGGTAGATATTACACAAGAGCAATGACTATATGGTAGAGTTGTCTTCAAAGTGAATTTTTATGAGGAAGTCATGATATTAACTTTTGTTTCATACAATCAGAACACAGATATGCTCATGTGATTCCAGTGCAGGTGATAGGATTTTTGTAGCTGAGAACTGGTTTTGCTGATGGGTACCTGCCAGTTGTATCCTAGTGGGTCTCCCCATTGACCAGAGAAACAGGTCTGGTGGTTTCCTGGCCCTTCTGTGTGTTGGGTGCTCCATATCCAGCAGAAATAGTCAGGTTTCTAGTAGTCTGTTGGCATTTCTCCAAGTGAGAGGTTAAATCACACTGAGACTTCTTTTTGTGAGTACTCTGTAATGAAGTTGTTTCATCATGAATGCTTTCTCTTGTATTTCGCGTTGACATCTGATTCGTCTTAGAGCAGGGGGTTGGACTGGATGAGCTCCGGAGGTCCTTTCCGACCAAAATTATTCTGTGCTGCTTTTGTACAGGCAGACTAGTGACTCCCAAATAGGGTGGGAGCACTATGTGTACCTTAAGCACTTATGCACAAAGCACAGTGATGCAGAAGTCTATACTCCAAGACTAAAAGATGAAAACCTTATTCAATCATGTGGTCCGCATCTCTAAGGAAGGTCAACAGGAGTTGGTTTTAACCAGTGGGTTAGAGCCAGCTGGGGGCCAGGCTGTTCTGCTGCATCTGTTGAAAGGAGATTGAAGTAGTGGTGGGATTTCAAAGGCATCAGTTTTACATGACAAGTGTTGCTGAGTACTGCAGTGCCACTTTGGTACATGATCTAGACACTACTTTTCAGCACAGAATATTTTCCTGTCCCACAGTACACTTCAAAAGTGATTTATAACTTGGTAAGTACTTGTAGCCTTGTAATTTTTTTTTAAAAAAATTACTCCTGCTTTCCCAAAGAAGCCATTTTTAGCTATCAGCTTTTTAGTGGTTGATTTTTTTTTTTTTTCATCCCTCCCTCCTTCCCCCTTGGTCTCTACAGGGGAAAGTAATGTAATTGTGGTTTCTAAACAGATATACTTGGAAAAAAAAATTGGCCAGAAATAACACATGAAAAGGCAGTTGCCATTTTGTTATGTGTTTATTAGGTAGCATCATCTTCTTTTTCTTGCCCCTCATTTGCCATCTGAAAATGTCTTTACTTCTCGTTTTAGAGGTGGGTCATTTTGAGCAACCAGTGGAGAAAAGAAAGAAAAGTTATACGTGTCTCATTTCCTTTTTTAGCAGGAAATCAATGTGAATATACATTAGCCTAGGCAAACGAGCAGCTGTTCTAAAGCAAGGTCTTGACACACAAACGTTGTAATGACGTACGAAGACTAATATATGTACACACAGAGAAATGTCCATGTATTTTCTTTTCCCCCCAGGGTCTAGAGGAAAAAAATCCTGCTCGTTACCATGGTCACTGTTTATAATGATAGCATTTGCCAAAAGTTACCACACTGCACTTCCTTTAGCTTGATGCTGCAAAGCCCTCTCTACTTGTTAACTTCTCTTAAAGTTTTGCTCCAAAAGAGATCAGATACAAAGGATTTGGTTCGTATTTTTTCTAACAGCCATCAAAATCAATAACAGAACTTCTCTGTTTTAGTGATGTAGGTTCATAATCTGAGCACACGCTTTATTCTTAAGAGGAAACCATTGTGGTAATTTGCTGGCAAATACTTACTCTAGGGCAATCGGCAAAGTACTCTTATGATTTCTGCTAACCCAAAGGAAACCACAAGCCAGTCTGTCATGGGTAGTTCCTGTGATTTTTCTCATACCAACAACTGATGCCTTTTTTTTTTTCCCTCTTCCTGTGATGCTGCAGCTACTTTACTTGGACAGCTTCATGCCTGCAAACCAAGCGTTCATGTTGGCTTATGTGAGAAACCAATTTATGCAGATACTTTTTGGTGTATTGGAAAGTTACCTGATCCTTGGCTTTTCACCTTCCTTGGTAAATCTACGGGTCAAATTTGTTCCTTTTTTTACTGTATTTGCATAGACTTGAAGGCTGGTGGCATTTCCAGAGATTCTGAAGCTGCAGCTTCTGTTATTTTTTTTTAATCTTATGTCTGCAGTTTTTAATATTATTTCTTTTAGCAGCACTTAAGGTATTTAATACAAAGCTTCTCAGGCTTTGTATTACAGCAGTATGATACTGTCTTATTTAATACAGACATCCAAATATATGACCAATGTAGATGCCTGGGCCTTATTGCCTAATATGAGATGTTTTCCAGATGACTTTGATGGACTGGGCAGTTTGCACATTAAGGGATTATTTGAACTGCATTTTGGAGAGTTTGCATGCGCAGGCAGTTCTAGCTGTGGTAAAAGATGAGCCACGCATTTTGTTGATGGAGCTGCTCAGTGCCAGCCGGAGTTGAAACACCTGGGAGATTCAGCCACTCCTGTGAAACTAAAAAAAGCACCTCTTGACTTGTAGAAATGATTGCTGATGTTTTGTTCTTCCTCTTGAGTGCCAACAGCAAGGGTAGCAGTGTTCAATTTAGGGACTTATTTTAATTCTCGATCTTTCCATGCACTTCTCTCCATCTAGAAAAACCCTTGTTGTCAGGAATACACAAGTGTCTCGGCTTTCACTGAGTGACAGTCCTGGTTCTGGGGTTTTACTGTTTTTCTTGTGAAGTACACTGGAAGGACGGATTATTTAACTGTTTTTATTCACCCATGCTGAGTTTGACGGCAGGCAAAAATCCTATCCTCTTCCTCCTTTGGAAGTGCTTTGGCTGTCCATTTTCTTTTCTCTCCCAGAAGAGGGATTTTTCTGCTTACAAACTGGATTTCACAATCACAGAATCCATTTTCCAGATGTTCGAGTATACTGTTTCCTAATGCTTCGAGTGCATTAACAAAAAAGCAGTGTCGTTTGGAGAGCATGTTATAAAGATATTCACCTTAACTCATCTATAAGTTAGTATGTCTGCCTTGAAATACAAGGAAGCCAGTTTTGCTTGTAAAAAGGAATTTATTTGTTACTTAATCAAGTTCTAATTTTTCCAGCCAATGGAGGAGCTGCGTGACTTCCTTTTATTTTGGAGGGTGAAAATAGTTTTGAAAGCTGCATGGATTATTAGATAAAATGCTGCAGCGAAGGGAAGTGGAATTCACTTTGCAGCTGATACTGCGTTTATACAGAAATGTAAGGCTTTGTTTGTAACAAAATAAAGACAAGTATATTTCCTTCCCAACTGAAGATAACCTGCTGCCTCATTCCCTTGCTAGTTTGTGGTGGTGTTTGGTGTTTTTTTGTTTTGGGCTTTTCCCCTGCACCCTCCTGCCTCCAATCACAGTACAACTCTCTTGGACGAAATACCTACAAATTGAGTTTCTGAAACCGTGATTTTCAAAGTGCTTAACTGGTTGTGGTTTCATAGTTACTTTAAGTTAATCTTGTTAACTTCAGGTGGCTGATGATGGAGGAATACTGCTTCCTCACCGTTTTTCTCCATTTTGTACCAGCACTGCTATTAAATCAGTTGCACAGTAAGCTGTCAGGAGCTGGTCCTGCTGCAAAACATAGATTTTTAATTTTTTTTATATATTTTTCCCCCTTGTTTGGTTTAATCTTTGTCACCAGCCTGAAATTGAATCAGATTTATATACTCACAAGACAGCACATGTATTCATTTGGGCACATTTTATCATTACAGTATGTCAGCAGGCTCTGCCTGTTGATACACAGGCAACATCAAAGTGTTTAGTGATAGATCACCGACTTTCCCCTGTGGTCCTTATATTTAAGACTTGCTTCTGCCTTGATTTTTATGTAATCCCTTGAAGTTGAGATGAATCTGATGATCTTTCAAGGAGGTATTTTTCATCTAGATCATTTTAACTGTTCAGTTTTCATCGTGGCTCTATAAAGAGTTGTATGTTGGCAGAGTGGAAAGGAGAGCTGATAGACTGCAATGAGAGGACTGGACTGAGGGTTAGGAGTCCTCTAAATGAGGGGTTTTTTTGTGGAATAAAATATATACCATGCCGTTGGTGCACATGGTGCTAATGGGGAGCTAGTGGCTGTGTTAATCTTCATTTCTTCACCCTCCCCAGTCTGCTTCCCACTGGCTTTCAGGGAGGCTAATGGGTGCTCAGCATTCATAAGAACTGGCTTGCTTATACTGTAATGATACCTACATTTAATATGCTACAGGTCAAATTTTGGATGTCGTGAGGTGCACTGTTTCTCTCACCAGAGACCATGGACATTCAGAAAACCTGTATAAATAGTGGGTTTAGGGCCAGTAGCTTTCATGTTTGGATCTCAAGGGGTCCCATTTTTATTTCTGCCCATTATTTTTATTATTTTTTTCCTTTGGCTGAAGTCCCTTATTTATGACTGAAATGGAAAAAACAAAAAATGTAAAATCCTATATCCTGCTGGTATTCCTTTCCTGTTGAAGTAGTGTCACATAAAGGCTTATATTTAGATTTTCGTGCCTACTGCTTCCTCACCATTGACTCGGCATGATTCTTTTAATCTTTCATGAACTTGGAATTCAGGCTGTTAAGGGTAAAAATACTGCTCTGTGGAGTGTTTGAAATCAAAGTAGCAACATGAGGACAGCGCCATGAACAGTGTGGAAAAGAATGGTTAGAATCACCGGTCTAGCTTGTTGCTGAATCAAGCCTGAGACTCTTTTTTTCCATTGGCTGTTGTATACACTGCCTGTAGTCGTGGTATCTTACAGGGGATTTGCAAAGACTTAGTCTTGGAAACTCCCAGAGACATCTAGACAGTCAAGAGATGCCCTAAGAAAGTGCATGAGAAAGTGTGAATTGAGCAATGCGAGATGAGATGTTTTTTTGTCCCCCTACTTACTGTCCTAAAGAGAGCACTTGAGTGTTGATGTATTCAGGACTGATTTGCCATGTCATGACTCAGTTACTGCACTGGAACTTGGCTCGGTGGTTGCAGGAAACTGTTGTTTGTTTCTATTTTAGCAAGACCCAGCGAGTCGTCTAGATGTCACTACTGTATTTAGAAGTGGGTGGCCAATGGAAGATGAACTTTTGTTGGTCCAGTTCACTAATAGTACAGAGTATTTATAATCGGGTGCAAAAGGTGGGAACCCGTACTCCTGCTGCAGCCAGTGTGACCCTTCCCAGGGAGCGTCGGCTTCGGCCGGGCTCCCGGGGAGAGCCGTGTGCTCCCAGGCAGCAGTCTGGTGAGAGAGAGACCTCTGCCAAGCCAAAAGAGTTAAGTGGAAGCAGCTGTGAAGCCCTGTCCTGTCAGCCACTTCTGCCAGTCACTCAGCTCTTACGGGGCTCCCACCACAGTGACTGCACACAGAGAACCGTACGGGACAAGGAAAACAAACTAGTTTCTTTTTCTGCAAGAAAACGAGCCCGTTTTTGTTTCTCCAGGCATCTCTTCTCCTGAACCAGCTATCTTACCGGAAGGAAATGATTTTTATTTCTCCCTCGAAATATAAAGAGAGGCTTCATAACGAAACAAAGGGTAGGGCAAAAGGTAGGGTAAGGCTGTCCCTCACCTTGTGCTGAGTGCTCTTCCCTTTTTGGTGGGGCAGGAGATTTTGCCTGCTTTTCCAGGTAGGACCCACAAATGATGATGCTTTACTCTAGAATCTTCCCAACCTCTATGATACTGAAATGTAACCCAGATGTGGTTGAATCCTGAAGAAAAAGACAGAGACAAAACAAGATGTAGAATTGAGTATTCCCTTCTCAGCTCCTGAGTAGAGCAGCTTTGTTTTTCTGCATTTGGAAAAAGCTGCAACTGTTGTGTACCACCTCACTTTGACTCTGATTGCTTTGAATAACTTAATGGCACTGAAACAAGAGATATTTTTGTTGGAGATGAAGGAAGAAAAAGGCTTCCTGTTGCTATTACCCGTATTACCCAGATTCTTTTCCATACCTTGCTTCAAGGGATAACATGGATTACATCAAAGTACGGATGAGATCCATTAATTAGGTGTTCGTAGAATTCCAGTATTTCATGCCTTCTCAAGATATTAGTTTCAAATGTGTAATCTTTAACTGCTTATTGTTGTGACAGAAATTTGATAGTAGAATACAGTATTAAGGAAAAACAATAAAAATGTATCAGTAAATCTTTACAGAATTAATTGGTGTCAATTACTGAATATTTTGCTCAAAACAAAGAAACCTGATAGTTTGTCTTCAGCAACTAGTGCCAAATACGGAGGAACTTCCTGCTTCTTAATTTCAATATTTTTTTTATTCTTTGAAACTAGGTAAACACATCCAGATTCACTACTGAATTTTCTTAGTCACGAGCAGGTTTACTTTCTATTCTGCTCTGTAAGAAACAGCTTACAGAAAAAAATAATCCCCTTTTTATAGTAGCTAAATAGCAAATGTTCTTCTGAGTGTGAACATAGTCTCCTGTTCATAGCTGCTGCTTGCATGATGGCTTGAGTGTTCCAGGTGAAGACATCTGGGACACCCAACTAGTGTGGGTAGAAACTTATGTAGGTATTTACATTAGGCTGTTGGGAGATGGTGTCAACTGCATGAACAGCTGTTAAATAGACCCTGTCTGTTAGTTTGTGAATGTCTAAAATTACGCTGATTCTGTTATCTTTCTTTATATACAGAAATAGAAGTAGGATTTTATTTGGTCAAGAGAAACAAGCTTGAAAGTTTGAGGTGAGTTCTGGTTTGCCTGGAAGAACCTTAATAACGGGGAGCTACCAGGCCTGTGTTTGTATGTTATTCAGGTGTATTTTTATTTGGTGTAGTAGCAACAATAAAACCAACAAAAGCACACAGTAAAACAAAACTGAGCTTATTTTGGCTTGGGGTTCACTAGACATTTACTGCAGTTGAATTTATCTGACTCTGCCGGCTTTAAGTTTACTAGTGAACAGGGTTCTGTAATTGTTTTAAGTTGTAACTTGATGGATGTGTTTGTTTAAAATACTCAAAATTCTGCTATGTAGTGTATCCTCAATCAACTATAATGTTGTTCTTTGTGATTCTTGTAACAAAAAAAAAGGCCAAGAAATGCAGGTTTCCTCTAGAACCTGTTCTGATTTTTTGGTAGGCCGTGAGTTACTTGATTTCAATATTCTATCCCTACTTTGTGTTTTCTTCTTTTCTTTTTTTTTTTTTTTTGCTGTCCTGACGAATGGAAAATAATCCCAATGCATCAAAAATGTATCAAAAAATGGTTTATGCTCTTAAACATTATCGTGCAGAAATCAGATCAGGAAAACATTTGGGTAAGGGAGTGGGTCTAGTGTTCGGGAGGATCCAGATCTGAAGCCATTAAGTGGCACAGTCATGTTCTTAGGTCACAGCCAGTGTTATATGAGAAAATAGTATCACGTTACACTCTTATGTTCTTTTGGGTATGTGAGGATATTTTTAAGAATTCTCTATTAAAACAGATTCCAAAAAAGCGCTTCTTATGAAAGTAGACATCAACACACCATTGTTTTATCTTTTGACTTACTAGCCTGGTTAAAATACAACTTCTTAATGGTCAAAAGTATTGTACTTCATTTTATGTCTTTACTATAAAAAACGGATGACTTCTAAATCAACACCTGATAACTAAGCTTGTGAGTAATAGTTCACCTTGGGGAAAACCTGTACATAAGACTTTTCCATTGTATAGCTAGAAGGTACTTTGGAGAGGTTAATTCGACTAGATTTTTTTGAAGTATACTTCAGTAGTAGTAATTTTTGTCTTAGGGCAGGTATTTAAAAGAAATCAATTTTCATGCCAGTAAGCAGTAAATGAGTTAGTTCATGTAAGCTTTACCACAGTTTTCTTCAGTAAAGTGAATAGGATGGCTCGTTCAATGCTGATTCTTGAGTATCTCTGTTAATTAACAGAGTAACACTCTGTTAATATGTACATATATTACAATACAGACAGAATATTGACACCAAATCTGTAAAATACAGGCGTATGCAACTATCAGCGTATTGTATTTCTGGTAGTTAAAGCTCTTTAAGAAACATAAGCAATTGAATGGTATAGATAAAGACAAAGCAAACCAGAATTGCAAGAAGGTTAAACATGTTTAGATTATCTATTTAAAATGTGCTTTCTTATATAGTGGCAGTAAGGGGTTGGTAACACTTAGCACCATGTTCCATGTCTTTTATGCTGCTTTTTGGCATTGTCATCCTGGTCACCCCGTTACTAACTTTTTAATTAGTTTGTGTAAATGTGCTTTTGTAATGTGGTTGTTCAGAACAATATATAAACCTTGGTGACTTCCAAGGGAATGACTTGCTGAACCAGGCAACATAGGTGGTGCTTGGTGATACCTCTCACCATTTTGTGCTCTTTCCCAGTGGAATTGCAGCAGGGCTGCTGAAACCCTTTCATTGCTCTCATACTGCTGTTTGTACAGTCGTTCGTGTAGAAGACAGAAAATAGTTGAAGAAGCAACGTATCATCTTACGATGTTAAATGCTGCTCTTTTTTAGCAGTTTGTCTTCTCAGGCTGTAGGCACTGGTGAGAAGTGCAAGCGTGGTTTGGTGATGCTTTCCTAGCTTGAATTAAGAGATCCCAACAGCATGTGTAGGCAAGGCAGTTTTTGTGAGGTCTGTGCTTTGCAAATTAAGCTAAGAGGTGGGTTGACCAGCTACAGGCTTCTTTGTGCATCATTCAAAAGGTAAGTCTTAGTGCTCAGCAGAACCAGCTTACCCATAGTTTTTCTTGATCTAGCAGAATGAAGATTCACGGTCTGAAAGCCCACTAGTGTTGGGCTCTACTTGGCTGCATCTGTAGTAAGGCCAGAAGAGGTGCATCATCTTGCTACTTCAAAGAGTTAAATTCATTTCTAAACTTAGCTTTTAGTGCGCATCCAACTTCTTAACTATTTTGTATGCTGCAACCATGAGATCTGGAGGTGGAGAGCAACTTCTCAGTGTCGCTCCTTTATGTTCTTCCTGCCAGGGTGTTTGCTTGCAATGTGTCTTTGGCATCAGAGTTTTTGTTCTGACCGTAAAGCCAGAAGCTGGTGCTGCTGTGCAGGGTTGAGGCGAGGAGCCGAGGCTGTTTGCGTGGGGCTGGGAAGCTCTGGGAGGGCAGTTCTGTGCTTCCACAGTTCAGTGGCTGTGAAACGTGCTCCTCTCTGACAACCACATCAGAACTTTTCCTTTTTCATCTTTGCTAAATAAAAAGCTTTAGCCTCCTCCTGGTTTCAGGCAGTCTTTGGCACACTGGACTGCTTTTTATTTGTGGTTTTATGCTGGTTCTGACTGGGATGCTCTTTATTGCTGTGTGGTTCTAGCAATCAAATTTCAATTTGTTCTGTTGGCAGATGCTTAAGGCACAGCAGAAATTTTCTGTATCTGTGAATAGAAATATGTTGTTTTCCTTTATTTCTTAAACCTTTGGGATGATTTTTCATATCTCCAAACTTGAATGGTTCAAATATGTGCTCTGTGTGTATGTGTTGATTCATTTTATCTTTTTCGTTGCCATAAATAATATTTCTGTGTGTCTAGCACCACTTAGCAATGACAAAGATGGTTTTGGTGTGGTGGGTTTTTTTGTTTTGTTTTTTGTTTAAGCTCCCTTTGTTCTTAAAGGAGAAGTTAATAAAACCCACTTTCAAACCTTGAGGTAGAAAGAGATGATGTGAAATTGTGAAGTGGTTGATGAGGTGTAAGGGTGATGCGTGTATGAGGAAGGTATTGCAGCATATAATGCTTACTCTTTTCCTGTGAAGTCCATACTCTAAATAAGAAAAGATGTTATCTTCCATGACGTCCTTTGATCTTAAGTAAAAAATGTGTATCTTCACTGCATGTCTTTTGATATAGAAAGGGATTAATGTTTTCTGGCTTAACAACTGAGACCCCGTTAGGTCCCCAATCTGCAAAGACTACTACACTCACATGTAGCCCGTTGCTTCATTAAGTTAGGAGAAGTTGTGTGCAGTAAGGAGAGGTGTGCATGTGCAGTGGTTGCTGCAGGAGCAGCACTTGGAAAGGAAATTGCTCTATGCATCTCTGCAAGTTCACCAGAGCACTGTTCAGGACAGGGGATCACAAAAGTATTTTCTGCCTGCAAAATGCTGTAACGCTCTGTACTTTTGTCCTGTTGGAAACTGCTACCTTT
>NW_009647222.1:5256877-5289921 GCF_000708025.1 Charadrius vociferus
GTAGAATGTTGCTCTTATTTGAGGATCAATAAGGGTTGATATTTTTATAGCTATTTGCAGATTTTGTAAATAGTATTTTGCAGGATTGAGGGAAGATTGTGAAATTGCTAAGAAAGGATACGCTCAAAGTAAACAGCACAACACACTTGGGTTATACACATTAATAGAAATACTTAACTGATTGAATAGACCTCAGCATTGTGTAATAGCAATGATATTTTACATTCCAAGATCCCAAGGCGTGTTACAGTCATTAATTAACTGGGAACAATAACTTCCTTTGATGACAAGTAGTGTTTCCTCCTGATGAGGCACAGAGGATTAGATGCCTATCTAAATGCAAAAGCATACTGTTCTTAAAAGATACGTTTTAAAGTGCCTACTTTTTTCCTTTTTTATTCATTTTAATTTATGGGTGTGTATCACATCACCTTTCTGTTTGCTTAATTTCATCCTACTCTTCCTCTGCTTTGCAGATAGCAGAGGAGTAAGGAGCTTTGCTCAGAGAGCAGAAGAATATTCTGCTGGTGTGAATAAAAATTCAGTGCAATGTTATTTTAATGAAAAATTCAAAGCAGACACTGCTGTAAAGAGTGAATTTTCATAAAAAACCCCAATTTTTCTCTTACAAGAATAGTTACACAGATTTTTTAAAAAATATATATTCCCTAGCATATTGTGGCTTTTAGCCTAAATGAAGGATGCCCACTAAAGTGGAAGAAGATGGTGTAACATTTAAAAAAACCCAACCCACTGATGAAGGTTTTTTTGGGAAGGGAAGAAAGAGTTTATGTCCTTTCTCCCTCCATACCATTATGCTCTTTTGTCTTTTATCACATCAGATTTATGCCTTCTTCCTATGCAACTTAAAGTTTAGCTAAACGGGTATATTGGATGTAGGTGTTCAATTCTCAGGATAACGTGGTCTGGTCTCACAAACAGGAAAGGGTCAGCACTGTCCAGCAAGAAGGAAACCCACTGAAGTTCCTGTTTCCCTCTTCTCTGCAGAGTACAGATGGTTCTCGTGATTTACGTATTTTTAATAGCCCTTCATGGGATGCTGAAGGAATGTTCCAGCTGAGGAAAGCCAGTGTAGTAACACCACGAATCAGTGTGCCAGACTGATTCTTTCGCTTCCCAGGAAAAAAAAAAAAAATGCAATCAGAAAGTTGTTCTGGTTTAGACTGGATAAAGCAACGGCTGCTCCTGGGGCTGATAAAGTTTGGAGGCCTCTTTAATAAGGCGTGTTTGAAAATCTGTTTTCTCAAATTATGTCCAAATACTCCTTGTGAGCTCCCAGTCCCACCCTTTTGTCCAGTGCTGAGCCCTACACAGTTATGCAATGCAGCTTTTGAAAACTGCCTGCACGCTGTTCCTAGCAGACATCAACCTGGATGTCAGAGAGCCAGGGCAATATTGCTTTTCCCGTCCTTGTAGCTGTGAACAAATCCCTCTAAAAATTGCTTGTTCTATGGAGGATTGATACGAAGGATTTTTTTGTTGTTGTAGTTACTGGCTTGCTTCTTTTTTTTTTTCCTTCCTTTTTTTTTCCTCCTTTTTTTTTTCCTTCCCTCTAATCAGAACCAATAAGTAAGCTCTCCTTTTTGATTCAGGATTTCATGAAAACTGGTAATTGTAATGTGTTGGTCTTAATAAGGGATGCCTTTGCTATATAGGCTGATGCCAGCTGACTTGTTCATCAGAGGACAAATGAGTGAAGTACTAGATACATTGAGTGATCCATCTCACATCATATTGATGTTAACACATGCTAACAGAGGAATTAAATTTGGGAAGCCTAGTTACTAGCTACTGACGTACATAGCTTAGCAAAAACAAAGACCAAAACACTCCTACTCCATACAAACAAATAAACTTCAGTGCTCTCTCCTCCTCGCAATCAGGAATTAATTTAGTTGACTGGAACTTCAGGAGACAGTCCAAAGTCAGGTCCAAAGCTAAGGTGGTGATCTTAAAAGCTGTCACAGAAGTTATAGTGCATTTTCAGCTCTTATCAAAGCTGTTTGTAGTGAGCAGGCAGTTTATTTAGGTCCTGTACACCTCTCTTCTGTAGAGAGTTGAGTTGGTTAGTGACCCCCACCTCACACAAAGGAAACTTTTTCCCCTCCTTTGTGGCACTTTCCATATTTGATGAACGAAATTCCAGAAGAGATGGAAGAGATGTCCAGTCTGAACCTCTCTGTTTTCCATTCATGTCTGTTGTCTCTCAATCTCTGGCCATGCTCCACCATGAAGAGCTTGGCTTCGTTTTCTTGACACCCTCCTTGTTAGGTACAGGCAGGCTGCTGTTAAGAACCCCAAAGCCATCTCCTCATCAGGCTGAACCAGCCCAGCTCCCTCAGCCTCTCCTCAAAGGGAGGTGCTCCAGCTCCTGATCATCTTGGTGGTCCTCTGGCAAACTTGTGACAGCTCATCAATCTCTTTCTTCTATTGCGGGCAACACAACCGGACACAGTCTTCCAGATACAGTCTAACAAGTGCTGAGCAGAGGGGATGATCCCTCTCTTCCCGCGAGCCACCGGCCGTGTCCCCGTTGGTAGGGCCCGGGAGGCCGCTGGCATCTCTGCTGCCGGGGCAGGGCTGGCTCGTGCCCAGCTCGCTGCCCACCAGGCCCGGGGACCTTTGGGCAGAGCTGCTCCCCAGGCAGGCAGGGCCCGGCCGGTGTGGCTGCTGGGGCTCGTCCTCCCCGGGGCAGGGCTCTGCCTCCCCCCACCCCCCAAGTTGGTGTCATCTGCAAATTTGATACTGCCCTCCATAATTTTCTTCAGGTAGTGGGTGAAGAGATACCAGTCCTACAATTCTCCTAAATGACAAGCAAGTTAGCCCTGCCTTTAGGGAATCTGAAAGAAACTAGACCCCAAGCTTTCATGAGCACAATAGAGAAAGAGGTAGAGTAGATTGGAAATAAGCCTTTCAGGTTAGTAAATTGCCCTTTCTTTGTATTCTCTAATACACTAGTTACTTCCCTACACATGCGCACTGAGATTTGCAATGAATGTGTATGTCCTGAAAACTGGGATAGGATGGGAAGGATTGTGTACAGAGACTTGTTTGCTTTTGGGTTCTGCCCTGGATTTGCTATAGGCATATAGAAAAGCATGCAATGTAATGATTAGAACAGTGAAACTGAGATCGTAGAGCAAGTCTTTAGAAACAAATGAGTTTGAAATTAATATTATCAAAACATAAAACTATCAACCCTTCCCAGACATTAGTTCTTATTCCTGGGTGTTAGTGTTTTCAGCCTTAGGGTTAAATGTTGCAGGTATCCTAATTGACTTGATGCTGGGGTAGCCAGATATATTGCATTTCTGACTCCTTGGAAAAAAAATATTGTGAGGATAGGGGGTCTGAATGGGATTGGTGTACCATAGCTGTGTGCTGCTGCAGTGCACTTATTTCAATACTCTGTAGATTTAGGACTGATTTAACAAATGATAAAGGGAATTACTGGCTAGTGGAATTTGAATCGATGATGGCCTTTAGAAACTGTGAGCAAAACCTGTAGCAGCAGGAGACACTTCTGCTTAGGATTGTTCTGGGGGGTGTGTTTAGAAAAGAAAATTTATAGAAGCAGTTAGAAATAGGTGCGTGTTGGAGGTGGTGGGGGAAATACACTGTTATCTCCTCTTTGGGACTCTCAAATTAAGTGTTTCAGTTTCAGCTCTGTCCCTAGGACTTCATGTTATAAAATCTTTACATATAATTTAGCACATGAATTGGGGGCTTCTGGCTCATGAAGGTTTGTTTTGGCTGGGACTGGATCCTTCTGTTCCTTGGAGAGACCATGCTTCTTCCATATCAAGACTGAGGTAACTGGGGAATGATATGGCAGGTTTGCAAGCTTGCAGTGCAATTTAACATTTGTATTTGTTTTCATGCAGTGCATTACCTTTACAAAAACAGCAAAGCCTTTACTTCCTTTTTTCTTCACACATCTGTTTTAGACAAGTGGTAGTTCTTTTATTTTCATGGAGAAAAATATTGAAAAAGCCTCCTCGGCACAGAGTGGGGAAGGAAAAGGAAGAGAGAGAGGCATGAATGCTACTTCAGAAACTTAACAACCTGTTCTTTTCCTTGGAGGTTTTTAAGGAGAACACGCATGTGTCTTGACTTCTGTTTTCTGGAGAACACAACTGGGACTGGGAAGATCTGGTTTGTTTTCAGCTCTGGCAAGACTTTGGTGTGACAGTGGGCAATATGTTCAGGATGAGATTCACTGGAATGCGGAAATGCTTTGTAGATAGTTCAATAGACATTACTGGGCTCTCCACAAAGGTCTTGCTCTTAGTGTGCCTTGGGTGTTCCTGTTGTCTGAAGGTGGTGTTATATTTTTGTCTGAAGGACCTGTTACCCTTAAAGTGATTTCATCTTGCTGTGCTCCAAGTGACTTCCCAGGAGCTTTCTAGCTCCCTTTGGGTTTAGTGATTTCTTTATCTTCAGCACTGAAATATTGAGCACTATCATATTTTTTGTGGCTTTCTCTTTAGTCCCCACAGTTAAATCTGCTCCCCATCATAAATGCCTGCTTTGCATGTGACAGACAAGATGACTTACGCTTTAGCACGTAGCTTGCTCTTTTGGGTGGTTAGACAGAAGGAGCTGCCCTACTACTGTTTTCTCATGTAGCTATTTCCTTACTTTCTGTACGCTTCTTTTAAGCTGCCTATTTTAACCCTTAATCTTCAAAATCCTCATTCTCCAGCTCTTCTCTTATCCTTACCCAATAAAAGCTCTGCTTCCTTTCTCTTTTTCTACCACAAGATGTTTCTAGCCTTTTCCTACCACCTCTTCCTGACTATCTAAAAATTTTCTCACACAAGATTATCTTCATGCCTACTTACATGCTTATCTCACATGGTTGCTGATTTGTCCTTTCCACTGCAGGGGTCCTATTGAGGTATATAATCTATTAGCTTCTTTTCCCAGTAGCAACCTGTCTTGTAACGATGATGACTGAGAGATGAAGGGTTAAAATTGCAAAGAAATGAGACAAGTTATCTAGTCAAAAGGCAAAGCCATCATGAAGATGATGTATGTAAAGTTTCTACATGTGAGGATTTAAAATACTCTTTTTTTCCCATTTAATTTGCTCAACATCTTTTTAATTAAACATTATTTAAAAAATGATGCTAATTTTAGACTTCTAGATACTTACTAGGAATGGGAGTGATGCAGGCTTTTTGTTGTCAAACTTTAAAAGATGATCTTGGGTATCTTGCTTGAAAAGAAGTGTTATGTGTAGCTGTGGGGGATTTTAATAATTATATTCATGCTTGCTTTTTCTCTTGAGTTCTTGAGAACGCAGAATATGTGAACATGTGACTTTAGGAGCTTAAAAAAAGGGTAGGTGAACTTTAAATGAAGGACCAGTGCAAAATGAGAGTCAACATCTAAGAGAGTGCTGAGCATTTAGTAGCTCTTGCTGATGTTAACCTGAGTTCACAGACTCAAGGAAAACTGTTTGGCATCAATGTATGGGGGTTTTTTTGTTGCTGGGATTCTGTCCCTCTCTTCTGAATCCTTTGCCTAAACCTAGACTTAAATGCAAAGAGTTTAGGTCCTTATTCTTGACTCCTGAATCTGAAACATAAACATGAAGTATCTTTATGAGTCACCAATCTCCATTTTCCAGATACATTCTGTAATTTGTTGGGCTTGCTTTTATCCTCTTCTTTGGATGTATACAGCCAACCAATTCTACACCATTTTGATGCTTTCTAAGTAATCACAGCGAAATTTGCCTAGAACTGTGGGTTTTAAATTGGTCTATATACCGTGAGCATTTTTCTATAGATTTTTGATTCACTAGTTGAAGTATTTAAAAACTGTTTTGAAATAAAGGCCCCAGATATTTAACGATTGGTGATAAGGTAAAGACAGCTGTAAGACATAAATTCACTGGTTATGGGTTGTCTGCATTGGTTTCAACTGAAATTATTATGCTGATGTGAGAGAACAGACATATATCTAAGTGGAGTATTCCATAACAGTCTTATGATGTAATGGAGCAGTTTTGCAAAACTGTCTTTGCTGCTCTGAAGGGGAAAGAACTGTGCTGTCAAATAATGGAAGAAATGCACTATTCTTTATCCTATCCTGGTTTCTTGCTGAAGTCAATTTCTGAAGTACATTCTTAGATTCTTTGGGGTTGGAAAATTCTTCCATTCCTTTACATTATGAGGGACAGATCACTTGAAAGGCTACTTCAAAAATGATTTCTATACCTAGACTTGTTCTGCCAGTTACTTATTTGGTCATTTAAGGGCATTGCTCCATTCTTGTGTGACTGTGGTCTTCCTGCAACCTCTTTGCACCTTCAGCTCTTTGCTCATGTTTCAGAATGCCTGTTAATTTCTTTTTCCATAACATGAAGAAATGGTTGCTGTAAGATGGACCGACCCACCCACATTATCTTCTGTACTGCATTGTTTGTTGACTCAGTTTGGCTTGAGACTCAGGGCATCGTGAGATTTTGCAACCAGTGAGGTGTTACTCCACTTGTGCTTTCTGAAGATAAACCTTTTCTCTTAAAAAAAAAAAAAAAAAAATAAAATAGAAATAATATTTTCAAAGAGACCAAATTCATGTAGAAGATGAAAAGTGTTTAGGAATACTCAAGCAATCAAGGGCTGCTCCATTTACTTGTGGATTACCTTTCGTAGAGTTTAAGTAATAAAAACCTTTTTTTTTAAAAAAAAAAAAAAAAAAAAAAAAAAGTAGAAGTAATATTTTCAAAGAGACCAAATTCATGTAGAAGATGAAAAGTGTTTAGGAATACTCAAGCAATCAAGGGCTGCTCCATTTACTTGTGGATTACCTTCCGTAGAGTTTAAGTGTCTTGCACATAAGGCAGAAGAGTAGCTGGGGATAAAGTCCCAAGAAGCACAATTCATGTTCTTGTTCTTCCTATCTCAGAAACAGCTATTCCTCCCCTTTCTGCCTATTCTAATCAAGTGACCCGTTGTCCGGCCACTGTATGGGCATGCCTGTCAGTCTTCCTTGTTCTTAAGCGCACATTATCCTCCGATCCAAACTGCTTTGTCTTTAGTTAAGCACAAAAGCACAGTAAGGAAGAGCTGAATTGTAGCGTGGTCTCCTTGCTTCCTCACCTCCTGTATAGGCAGACTGGTAGAGCCATTTGATGGCCCATCTGAGCCTTGCGTTTTGCACCTGTACGTAATTCTAGGGCTGGATGTGTAGCAGTGACAGATGCTGAGCAAACAAATCAGCGTGTGCTCCTTCCTACAAAAACCTGATGATGCATGTTCAAAGGCATTGTGAAATTTCTGGTTGTGCAGATCCGTGTCAGGGAGGCCACTACAGCTCAGTCTGGTCTCCATCTTCTTGCACTAATGGACAGAAGCAATGTAAGTAGACGTTGATCTGTGGTGTTAAATTTTCTTTTTGATCAGTTGTTGGTAATTCTGGCTAAATCTTTGAAATGTGTAGTGCTGAATTCTCTACCTCCCTATCAGCAGATTTATTTTTAAATAACAGCGGTAGTAGTGATTTATCTACTGAACTAAATGCTGAAAACGTTTACTTTTAGAGTAAATAACAAAGTAGTTTAAAGAGCTTCCATGCAACATTTTCTAGAATGTTTTTCCCCATGTGCTCTAACTTAAAGGGGGGTAGGGGGGAAGACTCAAAGGCTTAGCTTGGCCTCAGGAACAAAAGTGCATCTTACACTGCTGTGAGTTACTCCTAAATTGCTATATACATGCACATTTGATCTCTGTCTGCTTGACTTAATTAAAACACTGGAATGTTTGTTCAGTAGATAAGAACATTTCTGGGAGTTATTTAAATTAGTAAGTACTCTGCTTACTGTCATTAAATGTCTTTCCCCCAGCCCTCCTCCCTTACTCCTCACAGTATGTAGCAATAAGTGATATACGACTATAAAATAATAACAGTTAAGTCACAGATGGTTGAAGATAAAACTTCTAAATGAATGCTGAATCTCTTCCCTGTTCATGGTAAAGGTTTTGGTGTGGAGGTGTTTCTTTTGTGTTGTTTTTTTTGTTTGTTTGTTTAAAACACTTTCTAATTAAAAATACTGTTGGTTCCATTTTACATACAGTTTTCATTCGGTTTGCATTTTTAATAGTAGCCATGACTATATATCCTACTGCCTACCTCGTTCCCTTGTGACAGTATTTACAGCAAGAGCTGATGGTGGTCACGTAGAGGTGCCTTAGCAAATACCAGGCTCACAGTAGCATTGGCATGGGCTGTTTTAGTCATCCCCTTTGCCAGGAGCCATTCTGCTTCTCTGAGGTGCTACATGTTTTGGGGTTAACATTCATGTCTCTAATACAAACACTGAGCAAGATTTTAAATCTTCTTTATTTGAGAACACAACCTCCTTGCGTGCCACTCCTTTCTACAATTTTCTAATGATTTAAATAGTGCTTAAACCTGACATGCATATTCAGTCCTGTTTGTATTCTCATTCCCCATTGAACTGGTATTTTTGCCTTGCCTTCTGAATTGCTCTTGCCTTTTTAAGAGCATCAAGACTTTGGCTGTAGGAAGATTCTCTCTCTTTTGTCAGAAACTTGGGATCTTGACATGAGTTATTTTTTTTTGAGAGGAAAGTCATGTGAACTGGAGTGACACAAGCAGTTCCCCACTACGCAGCTAGCAAGAACAGCGTATTTGCTTTATTGAGTTAGCTTCAGTTCTCCAGGCTATCATGAGAACATTTGCTTAAGCTTATGGCTTCAGGATGTTTATAGGTTCTTGCAAGATCAAGGTCTTGGTGGTGCGTTCATGCTGCAGGGTGGATGAGAGTCTGGTGAGGTGTCTGTTGTAGTGCTGACTGAGGGAATTCATTTCACTTCATTTTAGCTGCAGTGAAGTTGTAGATTGTCTAAAAAAATGTATTTCAGTATAGTGATAGCAAGTGGAATAGGCTGAATAATGTTTAAATATTTAATCAAGTATTTTGATTGTTGTATATTACCATGCGCTTTTCAGAGTATATTTTAATTTGATTTTTTTCCATCCCCTTTGTTTGAAATATTCGGCAAGTGTTTGTGTTTTTTCCATTTCTCAGATTTTACTGTTGCAACTGTGGAATTTATTTTGGTCTTTTAGACATGAATGGCGTGATGTTTACCTGTTCTTGTAAGGCATCCAGTTGCTCAACTGCTGTGAAGCGGATTTTTATTGTATCTTGATCACCACATGGATATCAAGTGTAAAGGGAAAAGACTGCTGTATTGCTTTCTTTCATTTTGTTAGTTGTTATTTTTTAATTTAATTTGAAAGAAAAAACATGGATTGGAAGGGCTTCCAACATGCCATAAGTCATCCTTTGTGTCAAGAGGTTAATAAGCTTATGGAAATGCCTGCTGCTTACAAAGCATGCAGGGCCCAGTGACCAAATGTTTAAGGTTTCTACCATTCTTTTCATACTTGGTGGCTTGGAATAAACCAGAGGCTACAATTTAATTCATTAACATGAGTTTTGTGAATTGAAAGCTAACTTGTAAAAATCCACCGTTCTTACCAAGGTTGGTTGTCTAAACTTTTTCATAATCTAGGTGTTTTCTGGACGGCACGTTTTTATTAATCTATGTTGCTGTCTAGTGAAAAACATCTGATCAGCAGGGAAATACAGATTTGTTCCAAGCAGGCAGAACTGGGAGGACGTTTGTCAGCATTTTCCATTACTTTTCTCTTTGCCATGTTCAAGATCAGTAAGTCTACACGATCTGGTACCTCAACTGGGTTCCTCAGGTCTTTGCTGAGCTGACTGTGCACCTTGTTCCTCACTGTCAGATCATCATTATTTGGTGCATTATTTCATGTTCTCCAGTAATATTGGCTCACTTAGGAAGGGCTTAAAAAGAACTAGATTTTCTTTCCCCACTTACAGTGTTTTGATGAGCAGGCAAAAGGTTTGAAGTGGCTCATTAGGTGTCTGTGTAAGAGAATTATCTCCCTAAAATTTCACTGTTGCTTTGTAGTGTAAATGGAAGACTAAGTGTAAGGAGTGGTTGTCATGTGCTTTGCTATGGATAATTTCTGTGGGATCTCTTCATTTAACAAATGCACAGGGCTACAAGATGCTGTAGGAAAAATGAACAATACTGTATTATTTGAGGGAATGGTATGTGGTTTTTACACAAACCTCATTCTGAGAAGTATAATTTAGGCTGTCACTTTCTGATTTGCTTAATTGTGCAACTTTAGCATTCTCCTCATATATTTAACTAATAAGTGACTGCCTGTTTTAATTACCCTCCTTATACCTCCTTATCCCCCCCCCCAAAAAAAAAAAAAAAAGAGAGATTATCATTATTTTTCTGAAACTACAGAAAATTATCATTGCTCTTTAGAAAGTGTGTGGTCAGGGAGTGGCTTTGCTAGGCAGTGCTAAAATAAGTTGTCCTACCTCACAAGAAATTGTTGGCAGGGAGACATATTAACACAGAGGGCTAATCTCGCATATGAATAAGGGGAAGTGCAAAGCTTTCTTCTTGAGCTTTAAGCTTGACCTAAGCATAGCGTGACTGTTGCTCAAAAGGTGGGGTGCTCTTCATTGCCCGTGTAGTCCTCAACAATTTATCTGCATTTGAGCAGCCAATCAGACTTGGTCAGTGAGCAGTAAGTATGGGTGGCACACGTGGAGGGTAACAGCCATATCATTTGCAAATCTGAGCAAGAAGGAGGATGGTCTTGTACCAGGCTGTTCAGGCAGCCAGTCACCATCAGAAAAAATCTCCTGTATTAAGTATACAGAATAGTTTGCTGATATTTAAACGGTGTGTTTATCTAGTGAAAGTTTCTAAGGGTCTTTTCTGGAAATGATACACAGGGCCCAGCAGGATAACAAGCATTGAGCAGTGCGGATTAATGCAGCAGTCTCTGTGTCTCATAAGGACTTTCAGCTGGCTCATTTCTCAGCTTTTCCTTGTTCTAAAAGTTGCGTGCACTCATGCTTTCATCCTTGTGTTTTTCCTGTTCAGTAATTTCTACGTACAGCTGCATATGCTGGATAATACGACATTGTTTCCAATGGCTTTATTTTCGCTGGAGGTTTTCTTTTTTTCTTGGTTTGAATTGTGTTTCAAAACTGCAAGGCTGTGTAATAACATTCATGAAGTTGAATAATTGCAGAGAGGGAGGATGGGGGAGGAGAAGAGCTGTACAGGTGTGGATATACAGGAAGATTACTCCAGATAGCAAGAACTGTAGAGGAGCTGGCTTGTGCAGCAGAAGTGCTGAGGTTATGTGAAGAACAGAGAAGGCAGCCAGCATGAGATGAGTGCAAGTTTGTAGCAAGGGAATAGAAAGAGAGCAGATCTACGAAGTATGTTGGATGCAGTCCATGGGGAGCTTTACAAACCAAGAAAGATATTGCTTATGCTGGGTCAGGTTTCTTTCCACGCAGATGTTGTGTTAGCTCTTGCATTGTCATTATCTTGGACCTCTTCAGTGTGACTAATATTGCACAAAATTCAGATCTTCTTTTCGTCTTCATGCATGTTCAAATGCAAGGAATAAACCTTGAAAAGCTTCCTCTGTTGCTTGTCCTTCCACTACCCTGAAGTAGAACTTTTAAGTAACTTCCCCTACTGGATTTTAAAAGATTAAATAGGGAGTGAGTATACTTTCATTTACAAATCAGAACTATCTTATGGGCTTTGGAGTTCCAGGTACAGAACTGTAAAAAATCGAAGTGTTTTTTACGTTCCGTTGTATGATAAGAATAAGGAAGGTGATTTCTGAGCTTCCTTGCCGTTTGTCTATGATAGCTGCTTCAACTCTGCTATGAGTTAAAGCGACTGTGGCTGGGAAGAGGCTGTGGACATAACTATATAAACTCTGTGATAATGCTTCATAAATGCCAGCTCTATGAAGAAACCCCAGTGTTTCTGTTTCCTTTGAAAAACTTAGTCTGGTTCATTTTGGTTCATGTTCCATTCCTGTGTTTCTCTGTCATTCCTTTTTCTCCTAGCAACAGCTAAACTGGGAAGTGGCTTTTGATGCTGTATGGTATTTAGACAATGTGTATCCAATGCCATGATCAAACCTGGCTTAGCGTAACTTGCCAGGGTTGCAAGCATATGGTAATGTCCGTAAGGAATTAAACTAAAGCCTTGAGGACTGGGCAAAGAGTCTTTCCAGAAGAGCAAGGGTCTGTCAACAGAATTGTAGCCCATATGTAATTCCTACAAATCTGTGAGCGGGAAATGCCAATGCTTATTAGACCATGCATTAAATATCATTGAACAGATGTTCTGAGAGCCTTTCATTCATAGTGCTTTTAGCAATGAATGAGGTATTATGCTCCCATTCTACATTTTTAAGTGAAGTGTAAAGATATGTTTGAAAAGGATAAATAGTGGAAAATGCACTCTCCTGCCATTCATGTTCCAATTCAGGTTTTTGTTCTCAGGTATCTAAAATTAATTACGCTAGAAATAAGTATTTAACAATACAGTCTCAACCTGTACAAAATATGAAATAAAACGGTGAGTATTATTTGTTTGTTTTCAATAAAATATATGTGTGTCGTGTGGCAGAGAGAGTTTTTCAGAAACAACAGCTCTTGAGATCTAGCCTTACCATTTCCTTAGGGCTGTGTTATCTTTGCTCTCAGGCTTCTTTCAATATCTGTGTGTTTTACTTGTGTTGCTTCTAAAGAATTTAGAAGGCTGCAGAGAAAATTAGGTGTGATGATTTCCTAAATCCTACTTGGAAAACTTCTATTAGTCTCTTCCACTTTCTTTTCCTCTCAGTTCTTTCCTTGTTTTACACTAAGGTGAATTACATTCTGGAGTTTCCAGTCTCTCTGCTGATTATAGAAGAGTCTTGGCTGTCTGCCTTAATCTAATCCTGATGCTTAGTCAACTCGATTTATACGAAAGGATCCCACCTGAGATTTCTGTTAAAGGTCACACAGGAGGACTGTGATTTTCCCATGGGTGACTCACAGATGCAGCAGCCCAGGTGCATGCATCTCAGACTTCAGCCTATTTGTACCTTTGTTGACCTTATGATGTACAGATAAATTTATCATGTTATGTGTGAGGTGCTTGGTCTCTCTCAACTACGGTGGTCTGATTTTAATAAGAAAAAATAATGTTTAGTTAAAAAAAAAAGGGGGAAAAAAAAAGCAAAAGAGTCTTGGAAAGGAGTAGAAAACAGCATTCTTGAGAACTACATCCAAATTCCCAGGGCTTAGGAAAAGACCTTCCCAGAGGCTAGAGAGTACCATATCTGCCTGTCAGGGAGCTCTCGCTCCATCCTCTTAGATGTCTGATACCAGCTGGGTGAGGGACGTTGAACTGAAACACTAATGAACCATTCACTGTCTTGACCGTACCAGAAGTGTGGCTTCCAGACTCCCAACATGGAGGAACTTAGCATTTAAAAATATTCCCCTTTTTGGTTTATTTTATCAGTCGCCAAAGAATGGTGTAAAATATCTGCATTTTGTACCTCAGTAGAGTGAAAAAAATACATTAACAGAAAACAGTAATTTTGAGGCACCTTCTGCCACCATCTTATATTCCTGTCTAGGTTCTATATCAAGCCTCTGCTTGGACTTTAAAGGTGTTTTGCTTTTTTGTTTGTTTTTTTTTTTTAATTTGGCTGACTTGTGTGCTATGTTTTTATGTAAGTCACAAAGACTTTTGATATCCCTTTGTTAATGATTATGGTAATGCTTATTCTTGTTTTCTCTTTCAAAGAAAAATATGAGAAAAACATGAAATTACTAATTTGGCTGTGCTTTGGGTGGAGTTGTACCAGATGACCTCCAGAGGTCCCTTCCAACCTAAGTTATTCTATGATTATAAATTATTTTAGTGAAAGATTCATGGGTTTTTTTGAGCTTCCCTCTCTGTAGTTTTCCAGTGCAGCGGTTTCCCGGCTTTTGTGTGAAGCCATTTTGGAACACAAGATAAGCTGTGTTTTCATGTTCCCCTGTTTTCTGTACCTTGGCATCATCAGCTGCTTTTTCATAGTTCCAGGAGTGAAATCTTTAAGACTCCTGTGTCATCTTAGTAGCGTTTGCTGACTTGCGCAGAGAAAAATATAGTCAGTGGAGTAGCATGTCCCTTCTGTCACCCTGACAAACAACCCCATTTCTTTGTTCTGTAAAATGGATCTGTAGCTCAAAGTAGCAAATTTAGAAAGCAAAGAAGCTTCCCAAATTCTGCTTCTGTACTTCTAATTTCAGTATTTTGAACTACATTCTGTGACACAGAAATGTTCCTTACCACCAAGTGGCATGTTCATTATGAAAGCACCCCCTTAATGGGTGCAGATTCAAGAAAAGTAAGAGAACTAACATGATTCAAATAGTTTCAGCCAAAGAATTAAAGATGACAATAGGAGGAATTCTAGAAATACCAAACTAAGTTAAAGAATTTGTTGGACCTTATTTCAGAACAGGATTTGTCGTTTGTGCTTAGATGTTAAATTATGTTTTGCTTTTCAAAGATTAATTAAAAACAACGCTAACCAAAAATGATATAAAGAACTTCATTTTGAGATGAACCTACTCTTGGGGTTAATTTGAAATGTTTCTGTTTCTTGGCCTAAGGTGATTTCTGCTCCCTCCCTTCCCTTCTTTATTTTAACTGAGCCATCAAGCCAGAGAATTTCATTACTCATTTAGCTCTGCTTTCAAGCTCTTAACATGCTTATCTTAACCATATAATTGGGCATTTTAGAATGTTAAGCAGATTAATTGATCACTCAAAATATTATCCTGTTTTACCAACAAATTGCATCAAACGTAGAGCTCTGAAATAATCTACTGTTTCCTGAGACCACATTTCATTTGAGAGTGAAAGAACAATAGAAGCTGGGAGAAAATACACTAAATTGGGGAGGAAAGTAGGAATCATGAGGGCACGATAGCAGGCTGACAAATAACCGTCTGGATCATCTTGCTTTCAGTATCCAGTCATCTTAAAAATCTTAGCTCTGGAAAGGACATATGGTGTGATCTGTTCCAATTCTTCCCTATCATGGTCAAGCATGTTATGCATTCCTCTTCATAAACCAAACAAGTTTCTAATTCCTGACTTACTGAAAAAGCGTGGAATTCTGCAAGCATTGCAATGCTTTTAGTGTTTGCTTGAAAGTTTCCTTGAAACTTGATTTCTTTTAGCTTCAATAAGAATTTTTATCTGGCAACAGTTAGTCCTTATCTTTTCATCTGTGCATGGTTAATTCTTTGGTGGGAGGTACTCATCAGGCTATGTGTTAAATTCCACTAATTTGTCTTATGCCAACAGAAATTACTATGGCTTTGTCTGTTTGTTATTATTTCAGAGTAATTGCTTTTTCTTTTTTTTTAAGGTCTGTTTTATGTTCATTCTGTTGCAAATTCAATGGAAAGAATGTCTCAGGGCAAAAGGAAAACATGTCAAATAGCAGGAATAATGGAGTACGCGGTCTCAGATTGTGACACTGGTGTTCTCAAACGTGACTAACAGCTTTTTGCTTTTATTTTGGTAAAACCATTAAAAAGTCAGTCCTGTTCTAAAACGACACCAAAAAATGGCAGCTGACCGGGTTGTCCTTGAAATGCATGAATGGGCTGGTGCGGGTTTCGGCTGTTTGCCTCTCCCCGGACGGGGAGAGTGCTCTCCCTGCTGGCTCTCCAGCCGAGCCTCTGGCAGCCGCTTGCAGCAGGGGTGACCCTGTGCCAGACTCTGCTGAGTCCCCGGAGTGCCAAAGCCTTGAATTTAAACAACAACCACCCAAGTAAATGTAACAAAGAGAGCTTGAAAATCTTCCCTAAGAGTTTTCAAATAGCTCGCGTGCTGGTCCAAATGTACTGTTGCTGCAGTTTTATTGGAACTGGGCATTTTAAACCTTCAGGGGATTGCTGCCGCTGCTTGTAAAGCATGAGTGTTGGATAAAGTGGGCTGATGATAAAGGTCCACAGCCTTTTCACGCTGCTAGGGACGACTGAACCCAGTTCTACCTATGTGGAGCTGTGGTATAGAACAATTTGTTTTTAAATGTGGAATGTCCTTAAGAGAGAATTTTATCCTAGAGTTGACAGACAAAGATGACAAAAAGTTTCATATATAATGTGCCAGTGACAGTAACGATTTGTGTCTGTTCACTGACTCAGAGTTAGATGAGGTTGAACATAATATACATTTTACTGTTTTTCTTAGCTGCCTTGTTCTGCCTGGTTTTAGATTCGTCCTAGATCCCTCTTCAAGGAAAAGACTGTTTCTTAGTACTTGTCTTCATAAAAAGAATTTCGTCTTTGTTCAAGAACTCTAGACTCTAGCTCATTCCTTGCAATCCCATTGAAATACATGTTTTTTGCAGTATGTGTAAAATTGCTATTGAACTGGCACGCTGATTTTTGTCCTAGGACAAACCACATTCCCTTTGAAGAATAAAGTTCTTGATTAGATTAGCAGTTTCTGAGTATACGTGCTATCCATCTATCCAGTCTCAGTACGTGCTATCCATCTATCCAGTCTCAGTTCTCAGCATTTCAGTTGCAAGTTGTTGGGTTGTTATTTGGAAAATGAAGTTCGTTTAATTTGCAAAGGTAGCAAATGCATTTAGAGTGGATCTGTGTGTTTGAAAGAGATCCCAAAGTGGTTGGAGAAGTAGCTATGGTGATCTAAGGATGTGAAAGGACTCCTGTGTCCTAGAGAGAGCCCAGTTTGTAGGCCTGCTTGTTTCTTTATTGAACACCTGCACCGCATCAGATCAGCCAATTAAAAAAGTGTGCATCATCTCCTGTCTCTGTATCTGGAGCACTGTGGACACGGTATGCTTCCAAAAGCTCATAATGACGTGTGTTGGAAAAGTAATTTCAAAACCTCTTGTGGTACCTTGTGCTATGAATAATACTTTAGAAAGTTAACGAGTTCTTACATTTTCTTGTCTGACTTACTGTCTTATGTTTTCAAAAAGGAGGAAAAGAAAAATGAGGAGACCCATTCTGAGGTCTGTGGACTGAACTTGAGGAATTTTTGAACTGAGCCCAATAAAGTGAACCTTAAGTTTGTAGCCAATGCCTTCTTCCATCAGTTAAGAACAGGAAAATATGGAACCATAACTCTGTTTGCTGTCTGTGCAGTTCTGATACAGCTGTTTTAGTGGAAACAAAACTGTTCACTTCACCCTCGAGTCCAGAAAGGGCTCTGTGTAACACTGAATTTGCATGTGTCTTCTGGCGTACTTATTGGTGAATCTTCTGAAGCTAGCTACTGCTGCTCTGGTGTGTAAATGCAGTAGTCCATTTTACAAAGTAATGATGTGTGCCTACATACTACAGAACAGAACTGAGCTCAGACTTGGCATTGAGCCCTCATTTTAGTCACTTGTGCTCCCCCCTGCCCCAGCCCCGCCTTATCTTGTCTCTTCCAGGACTTCACCCAGTGGTGCTTTTGGGTTCCCCTGTTCTGCAACTAGTTGATCACCTGGTTTGGGGAGGCTTATACACAAACTTTTGTATGGTTCTGAGTAAACACTGAGACAATATTTGCTCTAGCCTTTGTCCCTGAGAAGTGTTTGGGGGAGGATTGTTTAAAAAAAAAAAAAAAAAAAAAGTTTTTACTGATATTCTGATATTCACTATAACCCTTAATAATTTCTAGGCTTTAATTTGGGACCAAATGTGAGCACATCTTGTATTTATTTTTTGGCTAGCAGGGCAAAGTGTGTGTTTGGAAAAGGCTTCAGATTACACAGAGGTTGCTTGGACCACTGGCTTCAGCAGATGGAACTGCTTAACAGATACTCACCCCTGTTCTGTGTTCCTCCTTAAAAGGTTTTTGCATATTAATGGCCAGCATTTAGATAGTGATATTTTAAATCTCTTGTGTAAAGTTGAGAAATAATACAGCAGATATCGTAATCTGTGTCGCCTTCCTCCACCCTTCTGCAATAATGTTGATTGTAAAACCAAAAAGCTATTCATTGATAAAATCTTTCCCGAGCAGGGGTCAGTTGTCCATTTCCTGAGCCATACATAGCTCTGTTGAGAATACTGTTTTTCTCAGGAACAATCCTTCCTTTTCGTAATGTCTGTTCTATTTTCCATATGCTGTCCCTGGATTATTTCCAGGGAAGAAAAGAAACCACCAAAAAGACTGCAACCAAACCAGAACCACCAAATCTCACCCCAGCTTCAGTACTGTTGCAGCGTCTGTTCTCAAACTCATATGCAAGTACCTTTATATGGGGTCATTGCCGTACAGTTTCCATACACCAACATGTCAAAGCTCCAGTTTCTTCCTCTTGTAAACCATCTTAGACTTGCAGTAGCTTTAGGGTCAGCTTGCTTAATTAAGGACAGCAGAGTTTGGTCTTGGCTTGTGCTTGTGCATCTGTAACTTTTAATCTGGAAACATATTTTAGTCATTTTAGATGTCTTGCGTTTTTTTACTTCCATCACTTACGAGGTTTATTTGAACTAAATTCTGTTACAACAAATAATTATAAACAGTACTTCTGCCTAATACTTTTTATCTTACGATAGCAAAACACTTTACAAACCTCAAATTCTCAAGCTTTTATTTCTTAGAGTTACCGTACTTGAAAGCCAGGAAATGGCGGAGCATGGTTTGAAATCTTTATCTAATTACAGGCAAAGCTGGCATTCGCGCTGCTCCACCGTCAGCAGGACAGTCAGCCTGGAGTCTGAGAAAGAGAAGTGCTGGAGAGATAAAGTCGTGTGGAGGGGAATGGGAGGACTCTGAGAAACAGGATATGACACAGAGGCCATGGGAAAAAGTAAAATCTCCTCCTTTGCCACAAACCCAGATGCTCGTGCTAAAGCCGGCATTTCGGTCTGTAGCATCGTAGACCTCGGTAAGGTGGGCTCCATGTAGGCGTAAGAGCAGCTATAAAGAGCAGCTGGCATTTGGGGGCCTTATGCAGCATGCTCAAGTGTATGGTCAACGCTTAGTGTATGATGAATTTGAATAAAAATAATTATTATTAATGTTTGGCAAAAGCAGCTGCTTGTAGAAGCCAGGACAGTCACAAAAATGTGAAATTTTACGCTGAGAGAAGATTTGGGCCTAGAACAAAACACTGGGGATCTAAGGAGGAGGCCTTAGTGTTGCTAATGAATATCCACTTAGGCAGATTTGTCACTCATGTTTCTGAAAGTTTTGTGGCTGGATGAAAAGAATGTGCTTTTATTTCTTGAGCAGCTGTGCTTTTAAATGGGTGCAGCTGTACCACAGTGTCCATTGACACCAATTGCTTCATGATTTAGTGTATTGGTTGTAGTGGGTAAGTGTAGTCAATCAAGTAGGGCGCGCTTTTTTTGCCTTTTTTTTTTTTTTTTTCCCCTGGGAAGTGAGGAAAATCTTGTGAAATAGCTGAAGTTTGTTAGACTGGAACAGGCGCAACTGCAGTGTATGCGTGATGTTACTGTGAAAGCTTTTGAGGGATATGGAAGTCGATTATCGTTTGCTGTTAGCCGAAGCACAGCTTTGCTGGAGCTGTCTCTGTCTGTTCCAGCGAGGGCATGACCTGCCACATGCAACGTGGAAGTCATTTGAAAGATTTCCTATGGCAAGTACAACACTGCAGTTATGTAATGAAGTTTTTTTGTTAGAAGTATGTGAAAACAGGAGCTGCGAACTTGCAGGCAATTCAGAGCTGAAATTTTTCCTTATTCTCACTCCAGAAGGTTTTTGGGGTTTTTTTTTTGGAAAGTTTAATGGAATGCTGTTTGGCATTTTTTGATGGGAGTGAATGTGCGTGTCTGTTTTGAAGGAGACTTTTTAACCATCCCATTCTAACAGTGAATTTCCTAAATTCACAGCATTAGGAGAGGGAAAGTTTTAATCTTGCTGACAATTTGCTGAGTAGGCTCGGAAAAGGCCTTCGGTCTTCCTGTTGTAGGGATAAATTAAATATTTACAAAAAATTTTTGTAAGTATATGCTAAGATATTTCAGCATAGTCTTTTATTTACCCATAAAGTAAAGCTCCTATACTGGAGCTTTAAATCCTCATCTTAAGGACTTTTTGTAAAAGTAAAATTCAGAAAGACGTCGCTGCTACTCAACCTCTGTTAAAACTGAGGTGAAATATTAGGAGGTGGAGTTTGTTGAGGGAGTTTTTCTTTTTTTGTATAAATGACTATGATTTCTAGAAGATAAATAATTCCTCTAATTCTGCATGTCAATTATTTTATGTACTATTTTTAAATGTCTAATTTCCTGTATAAATAATACAGATAATGTCATTCCAAATAAAGCCGTGCCATTGCACTGTTTTACTTGAATGAAGATGCCCAATTATTTTCCCTTTCCTCATCCAAAAAGCAAACGAAAGCCTGTCTTTTAATCTGTTAGGCAGTTTTAGTTGCCCTTGAGAGAATGGTAAAGGTCTTAAATTTCTATCAATTTCTTAAATCCAGGTGGCCAGGTAGATGAGGGAAATACACATTATGTTTGGAGCGTGGAGACACTGGAGAAGAAGGAGCATTGGGAGTGAACTACTTAGCCGACAGCAGAGAATCCACAGGCGAGTGGTATTTTAAGTGGCCCCAGGCACGAATTTCAGTAAGTGCTTGGATTACCCTCAGCAGCAAAGGCAACAGGCACTTGTAAGCCAAACACAAGGGGAACCCATCTTCTGCATTCCGTGGGACCTTGCTGAGTTTGACCTGTGATTGTACTTGGTGATCCATCAGGCTTTCTAGCTCCAGTGCTTCTTTAAAAAAATGCTTAAGCTCGTAATTTTCTAAGGGGAGCAACTTGCTGCAGTGCTCAGGTGTGTTGAGATGCTGCTTTATTCATTTGAGCTCAGGAAATGTTACAGCTGCTTGATGGTTTTGTGATGCCTTTTTTTTTGTTGGCTTTGGTTTGGGGGTTTTTTGGTAGGGTTTTTTTTTTCTTCTTTTTATCATGCTTGTGTCCAACAAAAATTTAAGTTAGATTAGATTTAGATTTTTGACTCTGCTTTAAAGAGTCGTGTTAAATGAAAGAGTGAACTGAATACTAGGCTTCTTTACCTTGTCCATTAGCATGGGGATTTTGATTGATAAAAGTATTTTTAAAGGAGAAAATTGAACTACACCCTGATTTGTTGTCTGGGCTGTCACTTGCTCATGGACGCTGGAACTGACAAACCTTTCAGTTTATTGTGGCCCTGAGAGAGGCTTTTGAGATGTCACTGCATAACAACTGCCAGTGGCATAACCTTGCCAGTTTTTTTGGTAGCTGAGAAATCATCTTGTGTCTGGTAACGTTTACTGTCACAGCCACATAGATTTTTAGTACTCAAAAAACCTGATAAAACACTTGGGGTACATTGTTTCTTTCCAACTGAGGGCTCTTTCTGTTGTTTTTTGGTGTTTGTGGTGTTTTTGTTTGTGGTTTTGTTGGGGTTTTTTTGTGTGTTGGATTCTTTTTTTAATATTTGAAGTTGCTTTTTGTACTCCTCTAGACCTCACTTTTGGGAAGTTGGAAGGGGGGTTTGGTTGTTTTTTTCTGGTTTTGTTTAAATGTTCTCACTTTTGTTTATTTCCTATTTGGAAAAACATGTATGAAATTTCTTGTACTGTACTAGGACTTGGCAAGCTGCTTACTGATTGATTAGTATAGATATGTTGATTAAAAGTTCATTGTAAACCACTAAAGCCAACTGGAGTTACTTTTACTTGTTAGAGGGCAGTGTCTGCACTAATGTGGTTCAATGAGTAGAAAACACAACAATCCTCTCTGGACAAGTGTTTTCCCCTGAGCAGTTAATGCTTAGCTTAGCTAAAATTTCCAGGAATTACTTGTGTGGTGATTTAAATTCTACTAAGGCTTATACAAGCTGGAAATTTTGAGTTTGGTTTGCTCTTTGATTGCATTTAGACTAAGGTGGAAACCATTCTCCCTTTTGCCTGAAGATTACTGCCACCAAGGACAGGTGAATGTCTTTGGAAATTCCAAATGCAAACACTTTCTTAATAATTTCAGAAAACATTTGAAGTTTTTCTGATCAACAGCATGTTCATGAGCATGCCTTACAAGTGACGCTATTTTAGTGTCATACTTTAAAGAGTGCCACATCTGGATATGTCTATCAAGAGAATGTACTGTTCTAACATGCTCATGAGCATCCCAGTGTGACTTGGGTTGTTTCGTTGGTTCCTTTTCTCTAACATTATTTAAACTAGGATGATACCTACCTTTGAATACAGTATATTGAGTGCATACTGAGAATGTATGAAGGCAAAGGCAGGGACTGGGAGAATGAACTGCCCGCTGCAGGAGAAGATCAGGTTTGAGACCATCTAAGGAACCTGAAGGTGCTCAAGTCCATGGGACCTGATAAGATTTATCTGCAGGTCCTGAGGGAACTGGCGGATGAAGTTGCTAAGCCACTATCCATCATATTTGAGAAGTCCTGGCAGTCTGGTGAAGTTCTCACTGAATGGAAAAGGGGAAACATAACCTCCATTTTAAAAAAGGAAAAAAATGAAGACCCAGGGAACTACAGGCCAGTCGGTCTCACCTTTGTGCCTTCCAAGATCATGGAGCAGATCCTCCCGGAAACTATACTAAGTCACATGGAAATTAAGGAGGTGATCAGTGACAATCAACATGGCTTCACTAAAGGCAAACCATGTCTGACAAATCTGGTGGCCTTCTATGACAGGATTACAGCGTTGGTGGATAAGGGAAGAGGAACTGACATCATCTACCTGGACTTGTGGAAAGCATTTGACACTGTCCCGCAAGACATCCTGGTCTCTAAATTGGAGAGACATGGATTTAACGGATGGACCACTCGGTGGATGAGGAATTGGCTGGATGCTTGCACTCAAAGAGTTGTGGTCAACAGATTGATGTCCAAGCAGAGACCAGTGATGAGTGGTGTTCCTCAGGGATTGGTATTGGGACCGATGCTGTTTAACATCTTTGTCAGCTACAGGGACAGTGGGATTGAGTGCACCCTCAGCAAGTTTGCTGACAACGACAAGCTGTGTGGTGCAGTCGAAACACTGGAGGGGAGGGATGCCATCCAGAGGCACCTGGACAGGCTTGAGAGGTGGGCCCATGTGAACCTCATGAAGTTCAACAAGGCCGAGTGCACATGGGTCAGGGCAATTCCAAGCACAAATACAGGCTGGGCTGAAAATGGATTGAGAGCAGCCCTGAGGAGAAGGACCTGGGGGTGTTTGTTGATGGGGAGCGCAACATGAGCAGGCAATGTGTGCTCGCAGCCCAGGAGGCCAACCATATCCTGGGCTGCATCAAAAGAAGCATGGCCAGCATGTCGAGTAAGGTGATTCTGCCCCTCTACTATGCTCTGGTGAGACCCCACCTGGAGTACTGCATCCAGCTCTGGAGCCCCCGACATAAGAAGGACATGGACCTGTTGCAGCGGGTCCAGAGGAGGCCCATGAAGATGATCAGAGGGCCTGGAGCACCTCTCCTATGAAAACAGGCTGAGAGAGTTGGGGTTGTTGATCCTGGAGAAGAGAAGGCTCTGGGAGGGACCTTATAGCGGCCTTCCAGTACCTAAAGGGGGCCTACAGGAAAGATGAGGAGGGACTCTGTCAGGGGGTGTAGCAACAGGACAAGGAGTAACGGTTTTAAACTGAAAGATAGTAGATTTAGCTTAGGTATTAGAAAGAAATTTTTCACTCTGAGGGTGGTGAGACACTAGAACAGGTTGCCCAGAGAAGTTGTGGAAGCTTCATCCGTGCAAGTATTCAAGGCCAGGCTGGATGAGGCTTTGAGTAACCTGGTCTAGTGGAAGGCGTCCCTGTCTATGGCAGGGAGGGTGGAACTAGGTGATCTTTAAAGGTTCCTTCCAACTCTAACTGTGAATGTAATACACAGTGAGGTTGGTAAATATGAGTGAATTCAATATATGCTTCATCCATAAGCTATTGCAGTTGTGAGATCCATAGGTGAGGCTGTAGACTGGGACATGGATAGTAGTGTAAAGGGAGATTGTGCATGCTGCAGTTGGAGGCTCATTGTAGAAAATACAAAGCTGTACCATATTTATTATTTTGTAGTTGTCTGGCTATTAGGGACCATTTAAAATCAATATGTACATAATTACTTTAGGAAGGGAGGGAGTTTGATAGACCTGAAACTTTTCCCAAAGCCAGTGATGTGGTATGTAACATAATTAAAACCGCCCATTTTCAGAGCACTGCTTCAGTTTTATCATGGCAGTATTAATAGATTATTCCAGGTTAAATCTAATCATGTGATACTTATCAGGCATATAGTTTATCTCAGTTTTACTCTGGCCATGACTAACAGGGTCTTGGGTCCCACCATATGCAAGAGCTTCTGGCTCCCAAATCTGCATTTAGATAATTTCTCTTTCTGCTGTCCTATGAAATGATTGAAACAGATGTCCTTCTTCAGCTGCTTTCCTTATTTCCCTTATGCCTTTTTTTTTTTCTTTCCTTTATTGCAATGCAGCTATGGTATTTACTACTTTTCTGTTTAGTCCCGCGTTCTTCTGAATATTTATCCTTCTGCTGCAATCTCACCCAAAACTTTGTATAATTGTTTCACGTCCCTATAGATGCTCTTTAGACGTGACTCTATCTGAAGCTCACGTTCTGTGTGAGCAATCAGCCATTTTTTAAAATGCTTTTTTGTTCCTGCTTTATATTGAGCAGCTGAACCTGGTACCTTGTCTGTCCTTTACAATAAATTTTTTGGATCCACTGACATAACTAGTAGATTATAGCAGCCCCCGTTCAGCTGGACAGCAGCTTTTGCACAGTAATGCCATCTGTTTGTGTTAAGCAGGTAAGCCTATGTAAATGCAGAAAACATTGAGTTCACTGTATTGTCCTCTCTTTTCATATATGCACACTAGCGTCTGGCATTCACATGTTGGATGAGTTTCTGCTCTTTCTTGTGGGGCTGGATGCCACTTGGTTGCTTCTGTTTCTGGCCTTGTTTCAATGCAGTCTGTTTTGTAGTGTATGGGAGGGCACATGTTTTGTTGTTGCACGAGGAAACAAGGAAGGCTCCAAGGTTTTGGGTAGGGTGCCTTAAAACATGCTTGTCATCTAATCTCCAGCGGGGATAAAGTAGTAAATGTCAAATACATTACATAGGCAAAAAAAAAAAAAAGCAAAGAAAAAAAAATAACTTGTAATTAAATTCTGTAAACCAATAATAATTCCAAGCATCACAAATATTTTAATTCACTGGTCTGACTATAAATCATTTCAGCCACAGCTTGAAGTCTGTGAAAACTACCTGAATTGTGGCCTAGGGAATATTTGTGACCTGGGGAGAACGTTTTCAGCCTGTTTCTCTTGGGAATATAGAATATTCCCTACTCTGTAGTTGTTGGATCACTGAGTGGACCTGTATCGTAAACAACATATGCTGCTATCATTAATGGTATTTTAGGCAGAAAGCTGGCTTGGAAACTTTTCACTTTAGAGAGGGGACAAGAGTGGGAGCCTGGAGGAAACACTGCTGTGCCAGTTGTATGTGGGTTTAAAAACAAAACAGTCCCAGCACCACCCCCTCCCCCCAGCCCGACCTCTTCAATAGGTTATATCCCCACGTATCTGTTTATTTCTAATGGCTCTTGTAAATGGCAGCTTCATAAACTGAAGTATCCAAAACAAAGGCCATGAAGTTTACTTTGGCCATCTCAAGTAAATTTTCCTAATCTAAACATCAGCAGTGCTTTTCATAAATCAGTCCAATGACGTCATCTGTTCAATTAGTGAAGTCGGTATTTGTGTTCTGGCCTCAAAAGCTATTTGACCAGTTAATGTTTTCAGGTTTTGTAGTAGTCCAGACTTCTCACCAGCCGCAGTTCTCAGTAATGTGCTTGAAGTGGGAACACATTTATCAATAATTGCCACTTTTTAAGTGCAGATAGCAGACAGTGATTAATTGCTAGCCTTCTCTTTTGTCTACTAGGAATAACAAGCATCATCTGTAGACTTTGAAATTGTTCATAATACATTTTGCACTTTTTGTTGTTGGAGGATACAGGCGTCTACAGTTGAATAAGTATTAGCTGGTCTTCTGGGAGGAGGGAAAGAAGAAAAAAATATTGGGCGGGTTGTGTTTCCAGGAAAGGTAAAACGAGGTAGTGGAAGAGCTGGGAGTGAATCATCTGTCGGCCTGAGTGGGCTAGTTTGTTTTGTTTCCCAGTAAGTACTTGAACTCGAGGTAAAGGGCTACTTCAAAGAAATTCAGCTTTGGTCTTCCTTTCCTTTCCTGTGTGCGGGTTAGAGGGATCAAGCCCGTGCTGACGGGGATGTTGCCTGTAATGTTGGGGTGGGGAATGGTTCAGTTACAGCATATCTTTTTCTGTAGATGAAAATGCTTCCACTGCGCGCCACAGAAGTGAGAGAGAGGTTTATTCTGATAAGATTTTTAGCAAAATCCACCAACTGCCAAGAAACAGTCAAGCAGAGCAACAGTATTCTTTCTCTTAATCGCACCTTCCTCTCCCTATGTGGAAATAACAATAAGGGCTGACATGAGCTGAAAAAAGCCAGGAAATTTAGAGCCGAGGCTTAACTCCTATCCTTAGCTCACCCTAGCAACACATGTAGGCGTTGCAACACAGATGCTATGTAAGGTCACCTACTAGCAGCTCTGAAGTGTCAACTATGATTGAATTCTCTTAAACAGAAACAAAAAATTATCTTAAATGCAGAAACTTTTCCATATGTGCATGTGTGATGTATGGTTTTGTTTATGTTAATAAAGAGACTTGCACCAGTAAGTGGTTACGTGCTTGGCTTGAAATGTGCAAATGCTTGAAACTTTGCTCTATGAATTACTTTCTTTCACTGTCCTTTGAAACAACCTGAGCTTGGATTCCCATGGTACTATTTCTGTTCTTCAGCTTTCTACACACAGAAATTCTGTCTTTCACCCGACCTCCTGCTACTTGTCATTGCTGTGGCTTTTCAGGAATGGGAGCTTTGTGGGCTAGACAATCCTTTTTCCATTTCTTTTTCCCCACCTTATGTCTAAGACAAGTTAGAAGCCATGATATCAACAGTGTCATTGGCCTGCGGCAGAGGCTGAGGATGCAGCATCGGAAGACACTAAAGCCTGAGTCTAATTTTAAGGGATGTAATACTGTTAGATAGCTGGAACAAGTTCAGGAAATGCAGGAAAATACTGTCACCTTTACTGGTGAGATACTTGTAGGTGTCAGCCTGTTTCAATGGTATGCTTTTTGCTTCCTGCTTGCCCATTAACATGTGGCCCTCACTATAAAGGCTTAGTTGTGAATTGACCACAGACTTGCTTGAGAATACGTAAACTTTCCCTTAATGTTCTGTAGCAAATCTTCTAAGTCCTAGGGCTCATGCTTACCAAATTGCTGAACTGGTCATCTTCCCTTTGGTTTGCCTTCAAGCAAGTGATTGGGGAATTGGGAATGGGGAGATGTGAGGGTGGGCATCACATCCATTGCTGAAACTCGTGAGTAGATTGTGGAGGCTCCTTCTTCAGTGTAAATTAAAGCAATTTCCTGTAATCTTGAGAGAGAAAGAAAAATGCACTTGAGCTGGAGATGTCTGTTAGTCTTGCTGTTGAGACACTTGTGCAGTGTCTCTCTTCACTAAGCTTGATATGGTTGTGCTGTAAGTCACAATTTAACCCTGAAAAAATGGGCTTAATGGTTATTTTTCTATGGATTGAGGGGGTTTTCTTTATGATTTTTGCAGTCAACTGAGTGAGTTCCTTTTTAGGGGTATAAGAGGAGTTGATTTGTGAGAGAGTTAGAGAGTCAGTTTGAGAGGATGGAGGATTAGTTTAAAGGGCCTGTCTGTTTTGGTTACTTTTTCAAGAACATTCTTTGTAGGGATATTGTAGGAGGCAAAATGAAACTTATTTAAAAACAATTTCTTCACATACCAATATTAATGGCCATCCAGACAATCATGAAATAAAATTTATATTCCTGAAGTACCTCAAAAGCTTCATACAGTATCTTAATTCAGGGAAGACAATTTCCCATCAAAGGATTATGCCACAAGTCTTTCTTGTGAACGGTATTTTCATTAGGTGTTGCACGGGACAATTTCCAGTTTTGTAAAATAAAAGATTATATTGCTTAGCAATGGTTCACTCCAGGGAGTTTTTCTATCTGCTGATTTGTATAGAATCATAGAATTGTTTAGGTTGGAAAAGGCCTTTAAGGTCATTGAGTGCAATTGTAAACCCAACGCTGCCAAAACCACCACTAAACCATGTCCCTGAGTGCCACATCTACACATCTTTTAAATACCTCCAGGGATGGTGGCTCAACCACTCCCCTGGGTAGCTTGTTCCAATGCTTGACAACCCTTTCTGGGAAGAAATTTTTCTTAACATCCATTCTAAACCTACCCTGGTGCAACTTGAGGCCATTTCCTCTTGTCCTGTTGATTGTTACTTGGGAGGAGACACCAACCCCTACCTCTCTACAACCTCCTTTCAGGTAGTTGCAGGGAGCAATACGGTCTCCCCTCAGCCTCCTTTTCTCCAGACTAAACCACCCCAGTTCCCTCAGCCACTCTTCATAAGGCTTGTTCTCTAGACCCTTCATCAGCTTCATTGCTCTTCTTTGGACACACTCCAGCACTTCAATGTCTTTCTTGTAGTGAGAGGCTCAAAAGTAACACAGAATTCAAGGTGTGACAATGATGATGTCAGTCAACGGATACTGTTGTGGAGAAATTAATTTGGTAATTCTGGTCCTTGAAGAGAATCTCCATTCCTCGTATAACTTGTTCAAGATTATTGGCCTGCAGAGATGTTAGAGTCATCTTGAGAGAAGGCTGGGGGTGGAGTGCTTGCTGATAACCTAATGGCAGCAAATCATTGCCCAAAGCTTGGTGAGCATTCAAGAATCTGTAAAGAAACAGAAGACAGGATGATTTCTGGAGTGTGTTAAATTCAATAAGCGGAGCCTGCGTATTTTTTCTGAGAGGCTGGAAGACCGGATTCATGTATTATCTGGTAATTGTAGTAGATAGCTGGTTTATCGGTTGCACTATTATGGATTCTGTCTGACCATGCCCTTATCTCTCTAGCACTACCGGTTGCAGCGCAAGTACCTTTTTCCATCCTTTATGCAGCAGCTTCTCGCATGTCAGAAGGGAAAGCTTTCTCCTTTCACTTGGGTCACTTGAGCATGCCAAGGTCAGCGCGTGGGAGGAGCAGAGTCTGAGTGTCGAGGTTTGCTTTGTGCAAATAGAAAGAGACAGCAAAGCGGAAGCTGTGTCTCTAGAGACCAGAATTAAAAACATTCCAAGGGGTAATTTTACAAGTTAAATCAAATAATTAAAAAGAACACAAAAAGCAACTTAAGCTTGGGAAGGTGATGAGATGGAATTTGTTTGGGGTTTGCTACCTGAGTCCAGGGTGAAAGTGGGTAAATTTGCCTGCATACAGGTGAGGCAGGGTAGCCTGGAATAACTGCATTCCAGCCAAACAGGACAAAGATAGCTTTTCAGCATAGAAGAGCAAAACTAGTGACAAATTCACGAGCCGTATGATTTTCCTTGGGCTCTTTTATTGAGAGGAAATGACTGACATGGCCAGCACTAATTTCCCAGCCCTACTGAGAATGCTGTAGTGGTAGATGCATCTTCCTTTCCCATGTTCTGCTGGGATTACTTGAGTTACAAACCCTAACTTGAGTTATAAACAATAAAGGGAATAACCTCTGCCACCCCTGGCTGTTGTGTGTATGAGGTGAAACCATGCAGAAAGGGAGTTTCCTGGAGAGTCTGGGACTGATCCTAAAACCAGAACACACAAGAACATGGCACAGAAAGATGCTCTGATGTGTAAAAAGTGAAGGCGGGGACAGTCTATGATTTTTACATATATGGGAATCTGCATAGTCATGGTATGTAGCGCGTATGTTTTGATAATTCAGCAGCAACCACAAACTGAGAAAGCTGAATGAAGTAAAATGACATAGTGTATGGCTAACTCCTGGCTAAAAGCTGACAGCGTAGGCTGTATCTTCAGGGCACAAATATTCTTTTTCATCAGTCTGATTTATACGCTTAATTAAATATGGATATTTTTTTCAAGAAAGTAATCTGAGCCAATCTAATCATACAGGTTTTGATAAAACTATGATTTCTGAGTGGTGCTCTGGGGTGAATTTTTTTGAAATCCATTTTATCTAAATAAGCTAGGGACTTCTAAAAAAATCCTTTTAGGAGGCTGAAGGACACCTAAATCTTATCTTCAATTGTATGCATAGTAATCGGCCTTGAGCTACACATAACAGGTTGAAGAGTTTCTAGGGAATATAATTTTGATTATAATGAGAATAATTGCTCATACCTAGCTTCAAGAATGCAAATTTTTAACACCTTCAAAAGAAACTGCATTTCTGAGACTTCTGTGGTACCATGAGCATATTTGCCATGTATCAGGTGCTGCTTTCTTCCTTTTCTGCAGCAGTATCAGGGGAACTATGGGTAGTAGGAACCATGTGTAAAACTAGCCAGTAGATCCAATGGAGTTTAGTATGTCTACGCGTAGTGTTCTAGATAGTCTGTGATCAGTGATAAATATGGCAACTAGACTGGCTTCTAGTAGCAAAGTGTCTTTATTTAGGTTTAACATCTGGGAAAAAAAGTCTGAAAGCAGAAGATCTTATTTAGATATCTAACCATTTGAAGCTTATTCTCCTTGTGTAAGCTTATGCAAGAATTTTCCCCAGTAGAAACGAGAATTCATGTGTACAGAAGATAAAAGGCAGCTTATCAGCAACAACTTCGTTTTCCCTCTAGATTTTTTAGCTTTGTACTTGGTCACGAATCCTTTTGAGTTGCAGTTTCCCTGACTTGCGCTGTCCAAAGCCATTTTGCGCATACCTGGGTGGGGGGGGGTTAAACACTTTCCAGTACACTGCTGCTTCAGTGCCTTGTGACAGCCCCCAGTGACAGGGCAGGAGAGAACAGGGATGTCTTACCTAGAGTTCCATCATCTTCTTTTTTATTTTATTTTTGCAACGGGCCGGTGCAGTTCATGCAGTACACATCCCAGTACCCAAAGTTGGTTGAAGGGACGGCCGTCTCTCCATCACTAAGTGTGATGTGGGGTGCTGTAGCCTGAGGAGTGGGAGGCTGGGGAAACTGGGCTGGTAGCAAAAGCCTGGCCTGGATGTGCCTGTTGGGTGCCCAGGGATGCAGTGAGGGCCAGGCGGACACAGTGTAGGAGGTGTGGGTGAAACGGTGCCTGCAGCTGCCTCCTGCACATCCATCAGCTAAGCTCCCAGACTTCGATGGCTCCAGAGGTGCTGGTGCCCCATACTGGGTGCAGGAGCAGCTCCAGGTGGACTCAGCTCAAATCTATTGTGTTTACTAACTCAGATGTCAGCTTATGGAGGACTGTGCTGCCTGTTCCTCAAATGCAGGCCCCAAAAAGTAGCTCTGGCTCTGCCTGGCAAATAATTTGTTGCATTATTCACGGGATGGCTTTGTGAAGAGCCATCTTTAGTGTTCCTCCTTTTGAGACACTACTGACCTGCAGCCTAGACAAAGCCTCCAAAGGACAGCTGAAACTCGACTGTATTCTTCACCTGTCAGTGAATGGATGGTACGGTCCCCTTTGATGCCAATTCTATTTGGTTTAAGCATGAGTTACCTTAATCAAACCTTGCAAGAGAATTATGTTCCATGAAGTTAAATATTTTTCAAACACTTCTGTCTTATTTTTCAAGTGTTATGTAGACCAAAAAACTCTCAATAAGGTTGCTTGACCAAGTGTTTGTTTTGCCTTTTTAAACCATATCGTCCAAATCCATGTAGTGCTTCACAAAAGAAACTTTAGATATCCTTACCCCAGTGCATGTGAACATGAAAGGATTGTAGTACGGGGGAAATCTTAAGAAATGGTTCATTCCTGAACTGCCAGTGTTAAAAAACAAAAACAAAAACAAAAAAAACCAAACAAACAAACAAAAACAAACTGTGTGGTACTGGGGATTTTTCTTTCTTTTTTTCTTTTGTTCACATCAGCAGTTATGTTGTTTAGCATATATGTTACCCAACTCCGTTAGAACATAAAGCAATCGAGTTCCAAATTGAAAGCTTGGGGCTTAAGAGGGTAGGATTGTTCTAAAAATGAAAATATGTTCTAGTTACGGAGTATACTTTGAGCAAACATTAGCAAGGTTCATACTAGAAAATGCCTAAGTCCACAACAGTACAGGAAAAAAGCTTCACCTCATCATGTTATGAAAACAAACATAGTAGTTTGGTATTTCAGAGTATGTTGTGTTCTGAAGGGGAAGTATTGAGTGTCTGAATAGCTAATAATGTCAAACTGCTATATAATAAGTATCTAAAATGTTAGCAGTCTTATTCACTGATAAAGTAGCTATGTCAGTACCCTTTATAATACTCAGGTTTTTGTACCATGCAGTTATTTTTTTCATTCTTGAATTAAGTTGTTTAACTTTAATAATTTGCCTTTGCTGACAATTGGGGAATACTGTTCTGGTTTTCATTGGCATTAGAATTGTCAGTGCTACAAGCAGGGCACGTAGGAAGGCCCCAGAGCTCAGGGGATGCTCCTTGCTCAGCTCTTTAAAAGGATGGCTTGTAGCAGTTGTGCCTTTCGGACCCAAGAGTTCTGAAAGGCGTTTCCCATGGCATGCACAATTGTCTTTGAAATACTGAGGAAGGAGAAACTAGGTCTGAACAGGTGCAAGAGAGAAGTGTGAAAAAGAAGATGGAAAAGAAATAGAAATATTTCTGCGATAAAATATGACATGCTGTGCATTTCTGTTGAGAAGATAAGTTTGCCATTGAATTTAGAGGTGAAATACAGCCATATTGCCTTGGCCATACTTTTGTCACATAGCCATGTAAGTGAAAGGAGAGGTGTTTAAGGCTCTTAGGAACGCAAAATTGATCTGAAATTCACTTTTTGCATCTTGTGGACATTTGACTGCATGAGTACAAAGACATGTTACATCTTCAGGTTGAATTCTGGAGTGATTTTAATCTTTCCATTAAATTTGTTAAGATCACAATGTGTGGTAAGAGTAATTGTTAACTGAATTTAGACAGAG
>NW_009647222.1:5289961-5303838 GCF_000708025.1 Charadrius vociferus
CTAGATAATGCCCTCCCATTTTCACTTCTCAAAATAATATTAAGTAAGAGAATCTGCCTCTCCTTTCCCTCCACCAATCTCATTGTTCTGGGAAACAGGCTTTAACCTGCCCTTCGGGAAAACAGGCTTTAACACTGCAAGACCCAGGGGGGCATACATTGGTCACCAAAGAACAGGCACTGTTGGCACCTTTATTTCTTTTAAGCAATAGTACTAATGAACTTCAAGTGCAATCAGTCCAGCTTGTTGGATATTTATTATGTTAGCTGGCCATCAGCTTTTGGGGACAAAGCCTAAAGGTTCTTTATCTCATCCTTCCCATGATGATAAACGTCTATGTTTTTAAAAAATACGGTGCGGAATTACCATTTTATTTTCTTTTGTTGGTTTTGGTTGTTTTGTTGGGGGTTTTTTGTGAGTGAGCCTTTTCCATTCAGGAAAGTTGGACTTGTGTCTTGATAGCTAATGATTTATTTGGGCCAGAAGCTACAGGGAACTGTTAACGTTATTAAACTCCTTGATGGGGATCTCTGAAATTGCTGTGATAAGGGACTCGTGTGCATAGTTGGTCGTCTTCTTGCTCTGTAGGAGGCTTTTAAATGTATAATCTAATTTCTCAAGCATTCATAACAATCTATTTACACATAATTTAGAGGTCTGTCAGATCTCTAAAATTACCCTATTAAATTATTGGAGCTAACTTTTAATGCAGGTCATAATTAGTTCCTTGTTCCAGTAGGGAATTAAAATCAAGCTGTTAGCCTGTACATCTTCATCGAAGAACAAAAAGCTGTGGCTAATTATTCTGATGGTGTGGGACTGCTGACTGACTCATGATGCAGGAAGAGAACTTTTTTGAAATAAAATCTCCTAGGAGCAGAGCTGTGTATTGCATCCATGTTGCGGGCTTAACAGCAAATGATGATGCTTTCCTGGTCTGGAATTACTGGCTAGTTGTTTTTCAGGTCATACGCACTGCATTGATATTACGTGGTAATTTAAAATTGCATGCCATTTTACCTACAGTTTCTTGAAAGCTATGATGTGATACAATGTAATATAAACTAGATACTATGGGAAGAATAGCCATTAGTGATATATCGAGAGCAATGGGAACATGGATAATCCAGAAGCTTCAGTCTTTTCCAACTTAAATTCGCTTTATCATGAGGAGTGAAATCTCAAAGGCACTTATATCAGCCCATTCTAAACTGCTGCTGTTAACAAATTACACATTTGACTTGTAATCCTATTGGTGATATAGGCAGCGCTCGTCATTGCTATAGAGAATAGAACAAGAGCATCACTGTTATGATGAGCGTTAATCTGCAGGTCTGACTTCTCTCCTGGCACGTTCTTCTCTTCTCTCATTGTCTTCCTTCTGTGTAGCCTCTTGATTTAATTTCTTCACTGCACGCTGTCTGTAGCACTTACTTATAAATTCGTTTCTAACTTTGAAGTAGTTGTTATAACTGTGCAAGTGGCACACTCTGGTCTTGCTAAAGCATCATTTTTCTCATCAAGATAAGGAAAGGGAATCAGTTTAACCAAAATTCCCAGATGAACTCTGACCTGATGGACAAAAATTAAATGCACATTTCAATTTTAAAGAAAAAAAAAAGAGAAAATGGGACGGGAGAAAAACTGGAAGAGCTGCTTTGTGCATAAGCATATTAATATAATGAGATGGGGTACCGTAAAGGAAACTATGGATGAGTATAAGCAATACGGCCTGGGGCAAAGTAAAAAATTTTAACAAAATGTTAATGTTGAAGAGGTTATTTGGCTCAAAAAGAACAAGCAGAGAGTAGGGCTACATCCTTGTATAAGCATTATCATAGAATTGAAGAACAGTTGGAGTTGGAAAGAACCTTAAAATCATCTAGTTCCATCCCTCCTTCCATGGGCAGGGATGCCTCCCACTAGACCAGGTTGCTCAAAGCCCCATCCAGCCTGGCCTTGAACACCTCCAGGGATGGGGCATCCACAGCTTCTCTGGGCAGCCTGTTCCAGTGTCTCACCACCCTCAGAGTGAAAAATTTCTTCCTAATATCTAATCTAAATCTACTCTCTTTCAGTTTAAAACCGTTACCCCTTGTCCTATCGCTACACTCCCTGACAAAGAGGCCCTCCCCATCTTTTCTGTATGCCCTGTTTAGGTACTGGAAGGCCGCTATAAGGTTCCCCCCAGAGCCTTCTCTTCTCCAGGCCAAACAGCCCCAACTCTCAGCCTGTTTTCATAGGAGAGGTGCTCCAGCCCTCTGATCATCTTCATGGGCCTCCTCTGGACCTGCTGCACCAGGTCCACGTCCTTCTTATGTTGGGGGCTCCAGAGCTGAACGCAGTACTCCAGGTGGGGTCTCACCAGAGCATAGTAGAGGGGCAAAATCACCTTACTCGACATGCTGGCCAGATGTTATGTACTTGTTCTGAGATCCTGTGTATAGGGGGAGGGTCTTTACCCAAAGTCCTTACGCGATAGCTAAAGAAGAGAAGAATGAAGAATATACTATCATGAATGTGAGTTTTGTTTTACCTGAGTGCATGAGGGGACACATAAGCAGTTAATGTGGCTTTCATTTCCGGAGACGAAGAGCACAACTAGAAGAGAAACTTCTCAAATTTGACTCCAACCAATTGGAAGAAATGGGTTGAGTATGTTCAGGTGGGAAAGCAACGAATGAAAAGGAAGGATAGCAAAGTAAAAATGCTGGATTGTGTGTGTGTATGTACGTACATACGTATATACACATATACAGGACATGCAAACTGAGTCAAGGAGCTAAGGACAAATAGGGTAATGTAATAGAAGTAGCCATGGAAAAAAAAAAGAAAAAAAAAAAAACAGAAAGACTGTCACAAAAAGTAAGAGAAAACTAGCAAGATACGCCTGAAATATGAGGAGTCTTCATATGCAGGTGTTCAGAGGAAGACTCCATCCACATCTTCATGGAATGGGAGAGCGTATGATAGACACCAGTATTTTTTAAATTTACTCTTGACTGTCTAGCAGCTCTCTTTATGGAAAAGGTCAGTTGTGTGGAAGATGGCTGACAAAATTAATGTGATGAGACCACAGATGACAGCACTATATGAGGAAGATTAGAGAACATTCAGATGTTTTGGGGTAATCTCGATTTGATGAATTTCATGTTAGGACATGTAAAGAGTTGGTGGCTAGTATCCTGGAGCTGTTAGCAGCCATATTTGAGAGCACGTGAGACAGACCTGTCGATTAGTGTTAGAATCTATTTTTGAACAGGGGGAAAGTAGATGAGGTAGGAAATTTTAGACGTTCATTTCTCAAAACAACACGGAAGCAAAGTAGTCAAAATATGTTTAAGCACTTAAAAGAACAAAAGGAAGAAAACAACAGCTGATGTTAGTGTTTAATATTTTCACTAGCAAGCTGAACGATAGACTTCAGGGAGCTTTCATTAAATGTGAAGACCCCATGGAGCTAAAAGAGACTGTCAGTACCCTGCAGAACAGGTTTACATTTCAAAATTTATCTGGGCAAGTTGCAGTTGCAGTGTGGGAAATGAACTGCAGCTCAGTCTGATAAATGCAGATTACTGTAGCTAAGCAAGGAGGACAGGGAACAACTTGCTTGGAGCAGCTATTTAGAAAAAGATTTGGGTTTGTTGTGGATCACAGCCCGCACTTGGAAAAATAATGTTATGTGGTTGTGAAAAAGGTTAGTGCCATAATGAATACCTAAACTAAACTATTGTGTCAGCAAGACAAATCACATAACCTTTCTACTGTGCTCTGAAATTCTTTGGCTTCAGATTGGACTATTTCTAGTTTTAGGCCACACGCTCCAGGAAAGATATGAACCTAAGTCTGGAGGAGAGTACTTAAAATGAGTGGAGATAAAGAAAACATGACCTCTGAAGAAAGATTGACAGAATTTGAGCTGAGTCAAAAAAAGCTGGAGGAGTAACATGAGTCTTTAAAAGGCTCTCACAAAGAGGAAAAATTCATCTATTGCGTAAATTAGTAGAGAATAGGATTACTGGCACTGGAACCAGTGCTGTCAAACTAGGGTAACTGGGTGTCTGTCAGGAATGTCACCACCATAAGTGATTCTGATTCAAGGCAGGGGTATGACCTTAGGTAACTTAGAGGTTCCTTCCAGTCTTCGTTTGATTCAGCAGCGACCATACTCTGACCCCCAGCATAATAGCATAACTTTTGGCAACCGTGACCACTGAATCTGATTCCAGATGATAGTTGGTAACTTGCTTTTTCTCTTTTCAATGCATAAATGGATCTTAAGTTTTGCTAGAGAAATATACAGGCCAAGGAAGGGTGGTTGAGAGAAGAATCACAACAGCCTTGTGCTTGAAATAAACCTGCTGCTTTCCATTTCTACCTTTACTGGCAATTTGTAACTTACTTTGGTCTCTTGAAATAATTATGCACATAGATGTTTTGATGACCAAAGTCTAAAATTCTTTATATTGGGATTTTGCTCTCCAGATCAATGCTAATTTGGGAAGAATATGCTCATGCATACACATGCAACTTATCAAAGTCATAAGTGTACTTTATTTTGTCTTTCTTTTTGATTGCATCAATGCAAATTATTTGTAGTTTGACCCTATTGAAGTTTGCTTAGAGTGAAGTTTGCCATAACAGTTACGTTAGAAGTGCAGAGGTGAATGTTTTCATTTTAATTAGAACTTGATGGAGGAAGTAGGATCCACTCTCTGCAGTGGAGCTAAAAATTGGGAAGAGAGATGCAAGCCATTGAAAAAAAAAACAAACCAAAAAACCAACAACAACCAAAACAACCAGGTTAAGTTATAGAAATATAGAAATAGCTATTCAACTTGAAGAAACAAAGGAAGGAAAATACTGTAGGAATAGTGGGATATGAGAATATAACTAGCATAATAAAACTTCTGAAACACTCCCAAGCTTCCATTGGATCCTTACTTCTCTCTCTCTCTCTCTTTCTGCATCTTATTTGCTGCTTTATTTCTGTCACATTGACCATTGGCTATATATGCATTTTCATTTCACTAGAACTCTGAAACTGTTAATGCAAAGGTGAGTAATTTCATTGAGACTAGGAGCCATAAGTATGTGTTTAAAATGAAAGCTCAATACCTTACAAAAATTTAAAGGTGTGCTATGATTTTAAATTCCTTATGGAAAGCAATTGCTAAAATATGGCTACAGTATGTATTGATTTTTAGGCTTTAATTTAGAAATGCCCTTCTATTATTAGGGCAGGAGACATCATTACTGTCTAACTTGCTCTGCTCATCACTTGGAATGATGTTGGGTTTCCTACTGTTTTTAGAGAGCATCAGATGTTAGATTTAATAGCATAAATATGTGCCTTTTCTTTTGAGTGTCTTAATCTTTGTTATTAAGAAAAGTGCACAAGACACTGAGGCATAAGGATGTCATCCATTGCTTTACTTCACAGCTCAGCAGAGTGAGCAAATGTTCTGCACTTCTGCAGTTTTTAGGGCTCGTTAGTTGAAATGGTCAGAACTGTATTCAGTAGCACATTTGCTTTGCCAACAGAGAGTAGAAAGAAAACTGCTCTTTGCTTTGAAATCCAGCATATAATAAATTGGCCAGAGCAAAGGACAACCAGGGCTCTGCCTCCAGTTACATACCACAATGTTTGGTTTCTTACTAATTTAGTGGTTGACAGAGTTATTATTTTTCTCATATGGGTATCACAATACATAGGTTAATTGAAAGTGCCTGAGGCACTCCTGTATACCCATCATATCACTAACTGTTTTGTGTCTTTTACATGTAAAGCGGAACAGTAACGTTCTTTAAAATTTTCAGCATGAAAGTTAACCAGCCTCTTGTAAGTGTTACTCAGGAGGTCTACCCATCATGAGAGAGCTGGATGGACAGTGGCACAGACCTGCTTGCGATGACACTGGGGAAGTTGGATTAAGTTTGTACCACTGTGTTTTTCATCGCTTTGTCTCAAGCCTGTCAGGCAGAGGGCATTTTCGGGAAGTATCACGGGTTGGGTTCCTGTCTGCTTTGTCCTTGGCACCTCTGCGCAGGTCAGGGCTCCCGATTAGAGCCAGCGTGAGTGCAGTGATCGCTTTTACTGATCTGGAGACCTTTCTGTTCTGAGCTGTGCAGGGCTGGCAGGGAGCGCTGGCTTTGAATGGGCTGGTGTGTCTAGACAGTGAAGTGCCGTGCGGGAGTACAGCTGTGGTCTTGGAAGCAGTGTAGCTGTGCCCCAAGCAGCCACTAATTAGCCTGGACAGTGCACCACACTGACGTGGCAAGGCAACTTCCCGTACCTGAGCTGGCTCCCGTAGCATTGCGCAGGGTTGTAATTATGTGGTGTAGACTTACCTAGCTTGCTTTGCAGAAGCTGCCAAATGGTTATCAGACAGGTAACGATTTTGGCTGTTCTTGACCGCGGGTAGATTTGGCCTGATATGTGTGAGCTGACGAGTTCCATATCCCATTTCCAGAGGTTTTGCATTCTCTGATGTACAGTTTAATAGTTATTATGAATTGATTTGGTTACTAATACATTGTCTGAGCCTTTTATTAAAAGTGACAAACCTTTTGAGACTTGTAGGATTTAATGTTCTTGACTGGCTCGGTCTTTCAGGGTAGCTGTTTCTTCTGCATTTGCAATAACTGGCAGATCTCCTTATTAAATTCAATACGAGAAAAAGCGTATTTCCATTGAAATGAATACCTCAGGAATGAATTCTGGTTTAGTGGGAAATGTTCCAATCTGTCTGTGCTTTTATTTTGCTCACTGTATGAATCCTTCCATATATTTTACTGTATTTGTTTTTGCACTTATTTGCAGTGCCATATAACAGAGCCATATATAGGTATGAGTGCTTTTCTGTTCCTAAGCCTCTGCTAGTCTGTATATGCTTGTCCATGAATGTGCACACACGGTCTGAGCCCCCTGGTCGTCTAGCTGTGTGCAGTAAGATCAGTAAAATCCTGACGGACTGTTCTATTAAAGCACTTCTTTATTTTCTTTGTGATGTAATACAACTTACCCAACAAATCTTTGATACTCCAGTTTATTGGCACCATAGGCCAGTATTAAAATATCACCCAGTCAGATTTAAAAAATACTAATTTTCTAGCCTTTCTTTTTCCCTTATAGGCTAGACTTCTAGAAAAGTTGGTTTCTCTTGGCCTTATTTCATTATAGAAGAGTTGCTGTACTTGCAGACATGTCAGTACTGGAAATCAAGGATGCTGAGTCCTTATTGCTGCCTGTCAGATATATCTGTTTGTCACTGCATATTAAGTGTCTGCAACAGTTCCATCAGTTATGGGACAGCCCTTACCTGGCCACTTACAAGCTGTAGCCCATTCCAAACAATAGATTGAATAATTTAATAACTGTAGAGTAACTACATAGTTACTTCAGTGTTAAGTATATCAACATGATGTTCTCAGATGCTGTCGGAAAGGGAAGATAGCAGTGAGTCCATATAATGTGTTACACAGATCTGAGCCTTCTCCAGATGAGTAACTGTCTCCCTGCTTCCACCCCACTGCATCTCCCACATTCTTCCCAAATAAAGAAGAAGCTGTTGAAGAGCTCTGTCTCTGCTAGGAGTCTCACCACTATCAGTTTCCTTTCTGGTAGTCCTCAGCATGTGTCTTAAGCTGGTTGGTGAGTTAGCCTGGCAAAATGGAGTCTAATATCATCTGTATGTACAGAAGTAGACATGTATCTACTTAGGAAGCTCTGCTTATCATTTGTAGCAAGCAAATAGGGAATTGGCATGATCCTGGGATGACGTCTGCTAAGGGAAAAAGAGTAACTGGTTGGTGTTAAAGATGAATGTGACATAGGTTGTGGTGTAGTAGGGATAGACTCTTGAAAAGGGTTTTATAGACAAGGCATATCCCCGTTTAGTTGCAAGCACGCATCCGTAATCGTTCAGTTCCAACTATGGTTCTGGATATCTTGTTGTGATTGTAAAGATGGAATTTGTCTGGAAAAACAAACTGTATTTGAGCTGCCCACTGAGGTGTCTTTCATGGTCAATGGAGAGAAAAGGCGTTTCTATCAAGAAAGTCTTATGACATGTTACGTGCTTCATCTCACTGTTAGACATGACTTGGAAACACACCTGATGCTCTCCATTTGACTTATGAGGCAACATCTCAGGAAGTAGCTTGTACCTGAAATGTCTACACTGTATATGTCTACAAGTAGGAAGGATTAACTCCTCCCTGAGTTACTGATCAATAAGCATGTCTAAATAACATGTCTTCTCCTAATGACTGTAAGTTCCTCTGGTCCCATCTGGTCACGTCATAATCTGGTTTCAGTTATTCAATCCTCTCAGCTGCACTGGAATGCTGTAGTTAGTCTTAGAAACAAAATGTCTTATGTCTTTGAAGGTTTAAATGGTTCAGAAGATTACAGTCCATCTCATCAGCAACATACAGTGTCATAAAGGTGTTAGACCTTTTTTAACTTCTTTACACTGACTGTCAGTGGAACATCAAATCAGAGTATTGCTCTTAAATTCCAAGATGAGAATTGATTTGGGTTTGGCATACCTAAGATGCCTCAAAATCTGAGCTGGGGTTACTGCTGGCCTGTTGATTCTTTCTGCAAGAAAGATAACGTGGATCTGTGCTAAGAGCAAATTGTTGTTGGTATTTAGACTGACAGTAGAACGAATTTCTGGATGACCATATTAGTGATGATGTCTCTGCTTTACTTGAAGTAGGAAGTATACTACAACACTGATGTTGTTTCCAGGATGTTGGGATGCATGTCATATATTTAAAAAAACAAGGTGGGGGAGCCTGTACCAAAACAGTGTGTGTGCCATTGTGGTGTCATGCATTGTATTTAAAAAATGCAGTGGCATCACGGAAAAAAAAAGAAGTTAAGTATTATTTGAAGTTCTTGATATATAGGTTTCAATGAATGATGTCAGAAGCTCTGTTTATATAGTTTGGTATGGAGAAAGAAATTATTTCTCAGGTCCTATTGCCACATCATGTATAAGAAAGCACGGTTTTATGCAGAAGACCTGTGGGGAAAACATATCTGGTAAGTGGAATTTGAGTTTAGGGATAAAGTGTAGAGGAAATAAACACCCATGTGACATGGTCCAAGGGCATGGTAGGCTTGGGAGATAGCTATGTTGACATTGCTTACTTTAAGTAGATCATCAGTTCTTTCTTTTAAGATTGCCAGTTGTTTTGCTATGTAAGATGAAGAATGTTGCCATGTTTGCAGGTGTCCACCTTCCTCTGTCTTCTACAGAAGGAATCCAGCCAACCATCAGACTGTGCCTGACTAAAATTTAAATGAGTTGACCTTCCCCATGTGGATTCCACCATTTTGAGGAGTTGCTTTACATGACATTCATGCAGCTCAGTGGTATCCACCATGCTCTTCTCTTTATGAGTCAGTCCAGATGACCAAATACTAATCGGGAACCAAAGGCGTTCAGGAGTTTTTTGAGACTGGGACATAGTGTGATGTTTGCTCACTATTCAGTGATACCAGTTTAAAAAGTTACGACCACTCAGGTGTTCCTCATTTCTTCCTCAACTGAGACACAGTGTCAGAAAGTTCCCATTTCGTTTTAGTATGAAGAAAACCAGATTAAGTCACCTTTTTACCTGGGTTGGACATTACACTAAAAGAAACTGCATTTGTCTTTCCTTTGCCTTGAGACATGAGCAAAATGGCTTGTATCTGTCTGAAAAATATCCTTTTAACTTCTTATAGTCTTATATTTGATGAGTGGCCATTGATTTTATTGGCTGTTAAATGCTCTATATCTCACTGAGGCATGGAAATTAGTCCATACCAAGAAAGCCACAGATAGTCACTTGGCTTGGGCTTTGCAAGGGAGGGATACAGACAGATAGGGTTTTTCTTCTGTTGGTAGGTAGGATTTGGAACATGTATTGCTCATAGTTGATCCCAGGTAATGTGGGAGTAAAAAACTGGATGAAATGGAGCTGGAGTAGATTTTGTCAGTGGAAAATGCCTAGAATAATAACTTGACATACACAAAGAAAACTTCACCTGTATTGTATCAATATGGAAATGCTGGGCCATTTCATCCTACAAGTCTCTCTGTGTCTAACACTGTATGGAAAAAGACAACAGCAATAATCTGTAGCTTAAGCCTTTGCCACAGAAGAAAAAAAGAAACACAAAACAACAGCACTTCTCTTCTTATATGGTGACCTTTTTTCCTGTGTCCAACTGAGATATTTTCTGTAAAATTATCAGAAGGGAAAAAGGAAAGACCATCTCTTTAACCTCATTAGATTTTTTTTTTTTTCCTTCACTGCCTTTCTAAGGGAGCAGTTAGTTAAATATTCTTGGCAGAACCTCAAAAGATTTTTGGCGTGCTGGAGGGAAGGACTTAAACAATTAAGATAGTGTTATACCATACCTGCTGTAAGAGAGGCATTCTTTGGGGGGATGCAGAAGCCTTGGATACACGTTCTCTATGTAGCGCAAACAGATACTTGCTTGGGTGCTACTAAAGCAGTATGGATCTATTATTGGAAGAAACATCTGGGAGCATAAATGCGTTACAGTTTGCTCTGCAAGCTGAGCGTGCTCTGGAAGCTGGGAAGGTAGATGGAGCTATGATGCCAGCAGATTGAACACTTGCCTTCTTTCTTTACTATAATTGCATTTGCTTTTCAAATTAAAGTATTTCCTCCTGATTCGCTGTATGACAAGTCCAAAACTGTGATTGAGTGCAGAGCTGAGGGCATTATGCCAGAAACCAGGTGTTTTGTTTGATGAATAGTTGCTGTGGTTTTCTTGTTTTGTTGCATATTGAGAGTAGGAGGGAAACCTTTGCTTTCTCTCTCCAGGTGACTTTTTCCTTCTAGCACTAAGAAACTCTTTAATTTAAAAGGATAGATATTCACAGGACTATGGCCTTAGTCCAATATTCGTTAAACAGCTGTCAGCCTTATGGCTACCTGTTCTTCCACGCAAAGTCTTTTTTGTTGTATAGGTGACATTGTTAAGTCAGATACTGACACTTTTTTTGGGTTTTTTTCAAGAAAACTGATTCTTTGACAGTTGTCACAAATACGATATCAGTCGGTTCTGGTGCACTCAGTCAAAGCACTCTGGTGTTAGCAGTAGGCAGAATACTGTGAATCATGATATATTAATGAGGACAAAAGTAGCAACTTACCCTTTTCAGCAGTCCATTAGCACTCTTGACTGATTAACTCAAAAGGCAACCATAGTTCCAGGGAAATGAGTCAGCAACGAGTCAAGCCAGATCCTGAGTCATCACTGCACCCGCTCGGCCATGGGGGCTCACCAGGAGCCCTCTGCCCTTTGGAGAGTATAGCTGGCCAGCTAATGGAAGTGATCCTTCTCTTCCCTCCAGGGATCCTAAGGCATCCTGTAGCATGCTGCGTGTGCTTTACTCCTGTGCCAAGCAAAGGAGTAAAGTGGAGGGGCCACCAAGGCTGGGAAGAGAGGCTGAGGAGCTGGCTGTGATCTCTTTTCTCTCTTCAGGCTACCTAAAAGGGGAGTACAGGGAAGGTGGAGCCAGGTTTTTCTCAGAGATGCATACTGTAAGGTCCAGAGGCAATCGGTAGAGCAAGAGAAAGTCAGATTACACTGAAGAACTTTTCACGGAGCAGTTAAACACCAGAATGGTGCCCACAGAGGTTGTGGCACATCTACTCTGGGGATGGAAAGCTCACCTGAACCAGCACCCTGAGTTAATCTAACATTGATGTGAGCCCTGCTTTGAGCCGGCACTTGGACTAGATGACTTCGAGAGGTCCTTTTCAACCTAAATTATTCATGATTCAAAAAAATTACATGTTTAAGTGGGTTCCCAGTAAGAGTTTAATAACCTCATAATTAATCCAAACTGAGATTTACCCATAATATTTTAATTGTTCTGGTTTCTTAAAGAATTCTGTGCATTTTAAGATTGATGGCTTCTTCCCTAGATTTGGAGATCAAGATTTTTCTTTGCATTCACGGAAGATAAAACCTAAATTTTCAGGAAGTGAGACTGTAGGATTGTGAATGGTATAGGTTTGGGCTTTGGCTTCAGGCTGTGACCAAATGCTGCTATGTTGTTCATTTGAGAATCCATGTCCTCAGTGTTGATCTGTGTCAGTGATGTACCAGCTTCTCTTCTAGCCTTTGCTATCATGCATGGTAACCCCAAATTTGTAGCTAGCCCTATGGGCCTTTGTGGCTGGGTTTTTTTTTTTTTTTTTTTTTTTTTTTTTTTTTTGCTGTGGTAGAGGTGGAATCTCTGAAAGGCCAACATAGAAAGGGAATAGCTCTTTGTCTCTCCAGGATGTTTGTTATTGCAATAACACAGATGATAAAATGCATTAGACAAATGTATTGAGTTTCTCAGGCTCTGTGAAACTAGGAAGAATAACTATTTTTTTCTAGTTCCTTGCATCTCAGGTGCCATTATGGACTCCCAGGCTTTTTTCTCAGGGATCCCTTATGTTTCAGACAAAAATGATGTGCTACGTTTAATAAAAATAAAGTGTACTACTTTGATGTTCTTTTTCTTTCTTTTTTTTTTTTTTTGGCTTGTTTCATTAGCAAGTAGTATTTAAAAGCACTGCTTGAGTTATATAGAAATTCAAAGATAGATTTGCTTGCTTGCAAGAAAGACAACATCATCATGGGTTTGTCCTCTTTTAGGAGGTTGGTAGTCTTGCCACTCTTAAGTTTCCCCTTCACTTTTTCTCTCAGGGACTTCATTCTTTTACCCCTGACATTTCTTGAAGTGAATATTGAGTTTTTGTTTTTCCTGTCATTAGGCTGGCCTACCTCAAGGAAAAGTTCAGACCCTTCCAGGGAGAGGATCAAAGAGGTCAATTATAAATGAAAGGTAGGGGAAGGAGGGATATTTTCCTGTCTTGCTTCATCATTTTCACTGATGGAGTCTGCAGAAGCAGAACAGTCTGGTGCTTGTAATATTTGGGGATGGCTCTGTGTTTTCTGAGCTCATTATGGAAAGGAGCCAGCGAGAGAGCTGGAGGAGTGAACAGGCTGCCCACATGTTTAGAACGGGTTGGGGAGCTGCTTCAGGTTCCTATTTCCCAATCCCTGCCCACGAAAAGGAGGGAAGGGAGGAGGTTTCTCCTGTTCTTTTGTGGAGGGGGGGAGAGAAAGAGAAAGGAATGAAAAATGGAAAATGAGAGAGGGATGGGAAGAATCTGCCTTTTTTCTGCTCCTCAGGGGACTGGTGCTAGATAGAGCATTTGAGGAAGAAAATGCCATGTTTGGATTTTCAAATACTTGAATTTCAACTCTGCCATTGGCCGCAGAAACTTGTAAGGAAGTCCAAAAGAAACAGTCTTCCTCTCCAAAGAGCTTTAGCTTGCATCATGTAGGCTCCTTTGCTTGTAGAGTCATATTTAGTGATGTAATGAAAAAAAATGTGGAAGTGGTGTCTTTCAAATCTCGCTTTCAACCAACTTCAGGCCTGTACAAAAGAAATGAAGGACTTTTTATAGCCCGTATTTGTCACTGTGTAGATGAAAGTAAAAAAACATTCAGCTTTATCTTGGTTTGGTTTGTAAACTCTTGATAAATTCTCTTTTGCCCCCCCAGACCAGAGAGGGAAGAAAAATGTTGACTTTGGAAAGTATGACCTCTCCTCACAGGAGAGGTACTGATGTGCGGTTGGCTGCTTTGGATTCTTTTCTGGGTTTTGGGTTTGCTTCTCCCTCCCCACCCCACCCCCCCAGTACTCACCTACTGACTGCAGCCTCTCCTCTGGATCTGATGCAGGAAAATAAAATGCTGTGTCTTCAGCATGGAGAGATTTTCCTGCCTTCAAGAATTTCCATGTTTCTCCAGCGAATTCATAATTATCAGGAGTCAAGGC
>NW_009647222.1:5303868-5425757 GCF_000708025.1 Charadrius vociferus
GTAGGGAAATAATTCTGGGTAGCCTCTCCTGAGCGAGTTCGCAGGTTTTTCAAGTTGTAGAATTTGCTGCAACTTACGTAAAAATGTGCAAGCCGACTGTGGCAACACAGATGTGAATTCTGTGGCATCACCCTGCCTGTGGCAGTAGTCAAAACACACTACTTAATTTACTTCTACCACTTCAAGCTGTCCAAAGCAGAGTGGATAGAAAGCTGGAGCTTTAAATAACATTGTAGCAAAAGCTGAGATACTTATTTACTGTTCCCATTCTCTGCTTCTTGCTGGAATTTGACCCAGGTGGGAATGGAGGAGGGACAAGCAGGACAGGTTTCTGCCTGGTTTCCCAATTGCTTTTCCTTACCTTTCAAGAAGAGGCAAGGGGCCTTCTGCCCTGGCTTCAGCTGTGAGAAGGGAGTTGGAGGCAGCAGTGAGGAGTGATCAGTTGGCTTGGCCAGCCATTCCTCAGCTTGGTGGCTCAAAAGAAGACCTTCCTCCCTCTCCTCATGGTGATTTTTCTCTGTCCCTCGTGAAGAGCCACTGCTCAGATGAGGCGAGTGTCCTTCCTCCTCATGGTTGTCAGCTCATCAGAGGACGCATCAAAGAGCCATCAAAGGACCTCCTGAAATCAGGAAAAGGTGCTGCCTGTTCCCCAGACTCCTTGCGTGGAGCTCTCTGTCCTTTGTGCATCTCTAGCATTTCTCCTTGTTTCCTTATTCCTTGGGGAGGAGTAGGTGGACACAACTGGAACTGGAATATGGGTCCCCCTTATGCATAGAAAAGGAGAAAGCAGTTGTGTTTTGGACTTCATAAGCCTTCCTTAGTCAGATGTTTGTGATTACAAGGTGATCATATGTGTGGTTGTTACCGCAGTAACCATGTTTGATATGTCCCCTTCTGGTCTAAAAAGCAATTATTACTCTGATTGTGACACTTGTCTTTCTCATATGTGTTTCTGATTTTGAAATTTGACCTCTTTATTTATTGATCCTACTTGAAGTTTTGTCCACCCCTGAGTTTTTGAAACCCACCACCTTCAGTAGACCTGAACGCAATGGCTCTAGCACCCTCTGCATCTGAGGAACTGTGACCATAGAATCATAGAATTGTTGAGGTTGGAAGGGACCTTTGAGATCATCAAGTCCAACCATTAAGCTACCCTGACAAGACCACTTCTAAACCATGTCCCCAAGTACCACATCTACCCTTTTTTTAAACCCCTCCAGGGATGGCAAATCCCCCACCTCCCTGGGCAGCCTATTCCAAAGTTCAATAATGCTTTCATTGAAAAAAAAATTCCTAATATCCAATCTAAACCTCATCTGACATAACTTGAACCCATTTCCTCTCATCCTTTCACTTGTCACCAGGGAGAAGAGGTCAGACCCCACCTCTCTACAACCTCCTTTCAGGTAGCTGTAGAGAGTGATAAGGTCTCCCCTCAGCCTCCTCTTCTCCAGGTTAAACAACCCCAGTTCCCTCAGTCGTTCCTCATAGGGCTTGTCCTCCAAACCCCTCACCAGCTTTGTAGCCCTTCTGTGGACACACTCCAACACCTCAATGTCCTTCTTGTAGCAAGGGGCCCATGCCGTAGAGTGTCATGCCTACAATATCTACGTGTGCTGAGCAGCTCAGGAGGTATGCTGGTATGCGACCAGAGGGAGTGGTAGCCTAGACCTATCACCTGTGCGGTACTCGAGTCCTTTCTGCTGAGGAAGAGATTGATTCAGTATGGAGCACTGATGCTTCTGTATTTACAGTCTTGAGTGAGCCAGCAAAATTATATGGAGTTTAACTTAACTATTTTGTTTCAGAGAGAGCAAGTGAGGTTTGTTTGATTTTGGTTGTGGTTGGTTATGGGGTTTTTTTTTAACATAATTTAAATTTTTAGGCATAGGTAATTCTGGGCACTAGAGCACATGTAGCCAAAGATTTGTATGTTTCTGGACAAGCCCAGGGTTTTTTGAAACTTGCTTATACTAAGCGTATGCTTTATGCTAAATGTATGCATAGGTATATACAATTAGTCTTTGAAACCCAGTACAAAGTAAAAGCTGATTTAAATTCAAGTCCAGGAGCTTTTTATGGTAAGGTTAAAGAAAAAAATAAAAGGGGGGGGGGGGGGGAGAGAATGAAAACTCTTACATGGGATATCAAAATGTTAATATTTTAATAAAGCAGATTTCTTCATGTTGACCAGGTCACCAGAGCTACTGTAAGCAGTAGGACTGTTGTAGGAATGTTTTATGTTTCAATATAAAGATTGTCTTTGTAATTAGTTATTTTGATATTTTGCAGCTTTCCTTCTTGGAACTTGGAATATGTAAATATTCAGCCTTACAGACTTGTCTGCTGGAGGAAAAAAAATTAACTCTGTGAATGAGGGGGAAAACTCACTTGTCTGAGGGCTTAAAAAGCAAATTAACGTTGAGACCTCTCTTGTTTTTACGGACCCTAATTACAGTCAGCTAATTGCTGCTGTACCAATTGGACTTCAAATGTTAATTCCCTCTGTCTTTCCTCTGACCTGAGCACAAACATCAACATCCTCCATTAAATTAGACAACTGATAAAGCAGCAGGCTAAAATGCAAGTGCCCATTCATTCTTAGCCAGGCTTCATTGTAATGTTGTTTCTCACTTTTTATTCTTTCCTCCAAAATGAAGTAAATTATATAGAAGCACCAATAACTAAATAACAGTGCATGTCAAAAACCCTTCTGGAAGAACGCTATTGAAAGCTCAAGTTTACAAATTATTAGGTTAAAGAACAAGGTCCCAGGAAAATAGATTGTTAGCAAAGCAATATTGGCCTTAAATGAAGAAGACATTTAGAAGCTAGGAGAGATGTTTAACCTTTTTTTTTTTTCTTCTTAAAGACAGCATGTGGTTACCCAAACTTATGATTGAAGGGTTGGTTTCTTCTTTCAGATAGAGACTAATGTTTCTACTGAGTCAGGTAAATGGAAGTTGTCTTGCGTAGCTGAAATAAATAAATCTAAGCCTAAAATGATTTTTGATTATACTTTAACGAGACACAATTTCTGAGCCCATTCACACTGGATCATTTCACTTGCTGCATCCTTTAAATATTCATGAAACCTGAAGCAGTAATGAAGACAGGTCTCACTTTTCCAACTGTATACCTCATAAAACTCCACTGAAAAACATTGTAAAAGGATTTATTGAGCTTTCAGAAATAAGAAGGCTAAAATTACTGCATGAGCTTAACTAGCCTACGTCCCATTACCCCCTTCATGTTTTCTTCATGTCCTAAGTCTTTAAAATAGTATACATCTCCTAGGCATCTCTGCATATTTCTGTTCCTATACATTCCTTGATCCAGTTGTTTCACAGAACAAACCTGTGCTGGGTGTAAATCTGTGTTTTCTGCTAAGGGAAGCAGTGTTTTCTTAGATCACATTTTTGAGGATGCCAGAATGTGTTTAGAGAATGAGTCAGGAGATTGCAGAAGGAAAAATTTCAGGGTTAAGATAGGTGAATGATGCCCTAGAGTGCTGACTTTTTGTGCAGTACAAGGCAATTTGTTTAAAATCCAGATTCTTATAAGTGAGTTCCTGTTTTTATGACTGCTTTACTCCTTATCTTATTTACTGAATGCTTCCAGAGATCAATGGAACTGTTTAAAATATGGAAAGTATTATATAATATGAAAAATTCTCAGAAATAGGCCTCAGTTTTCTCATACTGTACCTTTCAAATTATTAGATTTATTTGACCTGACACTCTTTGTCTTAGCTCTCCCTTCCTTAAGGAAGCCTTATTCAAGTAAGTATTTTTGAAGCTTTCAGATACTGTGGTGATGAATGTTAAAAGCTCCCAGAAAAAAAGAAGAGATAGGAGGATTTCCATAGCTTGGAGTTAAGAAATTTTAATGCTATATATGCTGAAGAAAATGCAGCTGCTCATTCAAATGTATTTGTAGGCAGCACCCATTCTATGTGCCAAATGAGATAGGACCCTGCAGTGAAATACTTTGAGGCCACTTCATTAAGCTCTTTGCTGTGCAAGAGAAGTAAAATTGGACTTTTGAGTTAAAGTTCTCCCTGTGAAAAATCCACAGCCACGTGCTTGTTTGCAGCCTTTTATTTATTTATTTTTTCATTCCTAAGGTTTTCATTATTCAGGTGAACCAGTAATTCTGATGGATTGGATTTCTGACTGTCTTCTGGCCATAAGACTGTCATGTGTCCTAGCCCAAGTTTAAAATGTGTGTGCTCTGTTGGGTGAATGCTTGGGCACATTTCTCCCAGGTCTCACCGCTCTCGACAGATCTTACAAGTCTTTTCCCTGGCTCAGATTTCTCATCTTTGTTCATGGGCCCTGGCCTGTTCCCACCATTACGGAGTTCACCAGTGGCATGTTTTCTTGAAGATCCCAGTCCACACGTCCTTACTCTGTCCTCTTGTCTCCCTCTGTACCACACCCGCTCCCAGTCTCTTTCAGTCCATCGGTTCCCACTGTGACATGGCCAATCCCAGCTCCTTGCCAAATCCCACCGTGGATCTCTAACTCCCCCATGCCCCTATTCATTAATACTGTGGATTTCTTCCCAGGATTGTTTCCCTTCCTTTCCAATCCCCCATGACCTTATCACTTTGCAGTCACTTGCAGTGGACATAGCGTGACTCTGGAGCTGAGACACTCAGGCTTTTTCCAGGTGATGACTCTCAGCTTTCACAGCAGAAGACAATGAAAATTTTTACCCCTCTGTTTCATTATTTTACCAAGGAGATAAGGCTGGTTAGTCTCCTCAAAAGTACTTGAAAATCTGTGAAGAAGCAGTTCAGCAGTCTGTAAGCACAAAGCCCCACTGTTAATGAATGAAATGAGATAAAACTGAAGTGGAGTTCGTGATGGTAGGCTGAGGCAAACACTCAGGCAATTTTCTGCCAAGGTGCAGGGAGTCTTTCAAGCCATTTTAGCGCTGAGCATCACTGCAGAAATCTAGCAGTTCTTTTCTTTGCAGTGTTGGCCCTTGAAAATAAACATCATAGGCTTTGAGGAAGTCAGTTCAGCCTCAGCTTGGTGTCTCCCAACATTTGTTTTCCTCACTGGAAGATGCAGAACTGTGCGTTCCCAGCCCCGCAGAACCTGTGCGTGCTGCCATCTGCCTCTGCTGCCATCTGCTCCCCTGAGCTTGCCGCAGCCAGAGACGGTCCATGCCCTTTCCGATGGCTGAGGCGTAGCAACAGGAAGATTATCTAGCCTAATACTGTTTCTCCGGAGGAGCAGGGGGGGGAAGGTGGAGGTTTGCTGGTTTTAGCACACTTCTGTGGCTGTTTGGCACTTGCAGCGTTTGAGGGTGGTCTTCCTGCGATTTGGCTGCTTTGCATACTGCGTGGAAAAGGCCTTGTAGCAGAGACAGCAGGTGCTGCATATGCAAGGTGATTTTTTGGTTTTTCTTACCAGCATACCTTTTATTTCAAATTTAACACCTCTTCCTTTTTCCAGTGTATCAGCAAGATTCTTTCACACCTGGCTATGTAACCTTGCTTGATTGCATAGCAGCGATTCTTCAAGAGTTGGGGGGAGTTTGTTTGTTTTTTGGTTTTCCTCCCTGTGCATCTGAGTAGGACTTCAAAGCTGCGTGAGGTCATGCCTCCATTTTCTCCAGGTCTTGTTATTTAGCTCGATAAATAATATATGAATAAACTTTAGAGGTATATGTAAGTAGGCAATAGCGTGCACCCACAATTTCTTAGGGTTATCATGAGCTCAGTGTGTGTGTATATGTGTGTGTGTGTGTATATATAAAAATATATCCTTCATCTATATAATGCAAACTCCTTGAAGGACCTCTTCAAAAACAGCGCTAGGCAGTTTTTACTGCAAGAGTTAAACATTTGAAGAGTAGAGTCCCATGCATGGTTCTCATGGGCCTATTTTTAGTTTCTCTTATGGGAAGAATGGCAAAAAATAGACTAGGACCGTGACTTTGGATTTAGTGCACATAATGTTTATAGGTTAGTTGACAGGAGCGTGTGCATGTGTATGTGCCACAGGACTTTAGTACTACACTTCCTGTACATTCATTAACAGGACTCCCGGCAGAGCTACTGTAGTTTCAGTGCTCATAATACTAATTTTAACGTGCCGCTATAAAATGCGTCATAGCTCTGAAGTGCTATTTTCAGCCTTGATTAGGGATTACTGACCTGAAAGATCTGCTATTTCTCCAGTGAGAGGCTTTCTTGAATTCATAAATGTCTCTCTGGATTTGCCCAGAGTGCTTTGCTCCTCCACCTCTCTCCCCTCATACAGCAGCTGCGGATGGTGGGGGGGGACGCACAGGGTTTTGTTGCACTTACGGGGCCTTTATAACCTGCAAGTACCAGTGCTGCATCTTTTAGACGTACAAGATTTTGAACAAAGAAAATTATTTCAAATAGTCTTTCAGAATCTTTCGCTGCTTTGGTTATTGCTTTCACCTTCTGCTGTCCTTGCTGATTTTTGAAGTTTTGTTTGGTGTGACGGGCTCAGTCTAGAAGGCTAGTATTTCGAAAGTGTACCTTGCAGTTCTTGTATGGCTATGTGACTTGGAGCTCTTAAAGCACACTATATTCCCACGAGCATTTTCAAATCATGACTCTAGGAATCAGGTGAGAGACTGGGTCATAGAAACCTGCTGTCTTTTGTCTGAAAAAAAAAAAAAAAAACCAACCCCAAAACATTTAAAGGTTGAAAATTTCAGCAAACTAACTCTTGTAGCTATTAAACTTTCCATGGAAATACCTGCCTTGTATTTTCCAAGTCACTTTCCATTGCAGCTGTTTCCTTACTAAATAAAATGTCCTGCCTTGTTAGTGACTTGCTAGCATTTAAAAAAAAATAAAAGGTGGACATCTGAGCAAGGCTTACCTTCCTGTGGACTTCACACTTGTACAGAGTTTGAAACCTTTGAAAGGATGGGTAAATACTGAAGTAAAAAGCTTCCTATCCTCCAAGTCAGACAGAAAGGAAAGCAAAAGCCCTGATTTAATGAAGTGGTGCAAGAATCAAAAATGTTTCCAGAGTGCCCCCTCCCCTTTCAGTTTTACACTTACAGAATACCTGCACTTAAAAACATAAATCCTTGAAATGTTGACTCGACTGGAAATGAACAATTAAAAGATCCAGCCTTTGTTGTTCATCACTTACTGGGGAATTACAAGGCAGCTTTGATGCCTACAGTGCACAAATTTGTTAGCACGGCTCTGAATCGCGTGTGCGGGACCGGATTGTTCAACACTCAGTTCAATGGCTGTTAAATGAGCAAATTATTCCAGCAGCAAAGAGAGCAAATTTCTACCTTGCCCTCATTTTTCCACCCGTCTCTGTCATTCTCTGTTTATGGGAAAAGGAGTGAGGAGGAAAGGCAAATATTTCCCTGCCTCCAGGATTGCCGGCAGATGGAAGAGACACGCTGGTCACTCCAGTGACAGCTCCAGATTTGGTCCTTTGCCCTTTTAGATTTCACTGTCGTGAACGCTTCTCTCTTCTCCATGGTTCCAGCACCATAATAACACGCAGATTTGAAAAGCCATTTTCACAAAATTATTGAACACTGATTCAAAAACGAAACAAAACCAAACCAAACCCTACAGAGAGCCAGATTGAGGTGATAAATTGTGAGGGTGGGGTAGCAGTTTTTCTTTTAAAAAACTTGACTTCATCGGGCAGCTAGCTCCATTTCTGGTCAGATAAATGCTTACACCCGCTGCATCGCATGCGTGGTGTGTCTTTCATTTGCATTTTATAAATGCAAGAAATACTTGAAATAGGTTGCAAAAACTGATGGTTGGCCTGTTAGAACTGCAGAGTTATTACAAATAATGAAGTGCAGAACAAGGGTAGGGGGAATAAAATCTTTCGGCAGTCTTCATCTAAATACGTGCATTTAATTTCCCCTCTTCTCCTAAGTGTAAAAACAGCAGGAAGGCCCCGGAGCCCCTCAGAGTAGAAGAGCAAGTTAGAAAGCCCAGATTTCAGCGTGCCGGTGAGGAGAGAAAATCACAGAGCTCCGAGCCTGATGTGCCGTTTCCTGTCACCCCCCTCCTCTCCCCTCCACCAACCTACATTTCTTGGCTCCCATCAGCTCCGAGGCTGTTGGGGTTGTGACGTAAATGACTCACAGCGAGTGACCCCCGTGGCAAACCTGTAAAACATTATACGGCATGAATAAGAAGTCTCTTATTAGGTCTGCAGCTGGCGAGATGCAGACATATGGCAGCAAGGATGTTTTGGAAGAAAGGCACGGCTTGACAAAGAACCCAGTCTCCCGATAAAGGTTTATACTGGCACTTTCCTGTGTTTATAATACCATATGCCAGGGGCATGGCCTCTTTTTTCATCATATTGTTGTTTAACTTTTTTTTTTTTTTAAACCTAATCAGCCCTTAGGTTGAGGAGTCTGAGAAGCAGAAACTTGATATCGATATTATTTTCCCTTAGATTTCTCCGACTGGAGTTATCCTGTTGTAACTGCCTAGACTCAAATCTGTTTCATATATAAAGTGAAGTAAGTTTGTCAGGACCAATTGTTTCTGTTATGAGAAGGAACTTTTATTTTTGAGAACATTCTCAGAATAGACCCAGTATGGCCGGTTTTGGGTTTGTTTTTTTTCTCCTGTAGATAGTCAAGCCTGTTTGCTTGCTTGCTTTTCCCTATGTTAGTTTATTATTACAGGATAGTATAAGCATGGTTGTTTTCAAGGAGGGTTGCTATTTCAGTCTGTTTTTAAAACCTCTAAAAGCCTAGCAATCTTAATAATAAGCTTTTCCTAGATCTAGGCATCTAGTCTCTGATTTAACAACTGCACAATTGTGCTGTTCCTCTATCAGTTACTGTGATAACTGGTACTTTAAATGATCATCCTTGACCTTTGTTAGTCTTTCAGGCTAATTGATTAGTTAAATCCATATTTACAGTGGTAGCCAGAGAGATTTTTCATTGAGTGTAACTGCTGTTTTGGAGTTTTGTTACGTACAGGACCGTAGCCCTTAGGATTTCCACTTGGGGATCTGGCCCTGTTTTTCTAGAAGCTGCATAAAACCAGGACAGAAAGATGCTTTCCTCTGCCCCAGAGAACTTGCAGTCAAACTGCGTTTTGGCTTGAGGAAAGTTTTACCTTGAACTGTTTCAATACCACCCAGACCCATATGATACGCAGAGTATAAGAGCATATTAGGAATTAGCCCTCTTATTAGGAAGTTTGTATTCTAAAACGCAGTGAGTAGTTTTTCTGGCTTTTTGCAACGGCAATTCAGAGACAAAGTGACTCTTTGGCTGCTGAAGGCCGAGCTGTTGGTGCTGTACAGACTGTGTCCTCTTATGGCTGTAAAAATTCTCCAGCGGTACATAGTCACCTTGGTGAAACTTTTTAGCGGTTAAGAGTTTGTTAGGCAATGCACTGCGTGAGGAAAAAACTGAAAATAAATAGTTATAGCTTAGGCGAGATGAAAATAAAAGAAAAAAAAAACCAGCAAGAGCTAAAAAGAAACCTGGGCTCTTTTTTCACTTTTTTTCCTTGACTCCTCAAGATACGAATTAACCTCTTGTCTCATAACGCCTCCATATCTCAGATTCCCTAGTTAAATCTACAGCTGCTCGAAATACACACACAAAATATGTGTTCAGAAAAATCCTTGGCAGTAAAATGGCTTTTTTTTTTTTAATTATCATATTTTAGTTTCCTTAGCTTTGTCTGCCCTATGGTAGAAACAACCTGCGTAGTGATAAAGGACTTCATGGTTCCCCAGTTGCATTAAAACGACTTTGTTCCTCTGTGCTTGCTGATGAAATTACTGAGTTCTTGTGGCTATTATTTCAAGTCCTGGTACATCACAAGTGACAAGCAGGGTGCTTTTTATCTTCATTCTCTTGAAGCAGTTGGGATACCCTTTGCAAGCAACGTAGCACCCAGAGTGAAAGACAGAATGTTGGGGTGTGCGAAGTGTGGGCAATGCGTTACGAACCCCATGAACCAAGCAGACAACTGTGTACAACTGAATCACTCTGCAATTGTTTCTTGGAATTTTTCTTAACAGAGGCATTTTTATATAGTTGACTTAAGGAGCCATTACAGTCTGCAACCTCGTTTCTATCCTATCAGTGGGACAGGCCTTTTCCTCTGCCCTCAGCCTGTGGATCTGACAAAAATCATTAATTCCACCCTATGGGTCCCATGGGTCTGTCCTCCTATGAAGTGAATCTACTGCTTGCTGTTGTTCCCACGGGGACCTGGGGACAATTAGAGGAGACTGGTGAAGAAGAATGGAGCAGCTAAATTGGCCAATTAATCACTGTCTCTTGCTCGCTTGCTTAATTTAGGGATGGATTTTGCATCCTGTGATAGCAGTGTCGCCTTTTAAAAAACAAACAAAAAAATCCAGTGAACACTTTTCTGTTCACTGTGCAGTTAGGTATATCAACCAGATAAAAGGGTGAGCTGTATCTCCTGTCCCTTCTCATATTTTCTTGACTTCTTTGGAGCAAAAGGCTCACCGTAGTCTGGCAGGCCCAGTGTTATCCCTGTTGGATCGCGGAGATTTGGTTGAGCCTGAGGTTTTCCACAAGTATTATTTAGTAATCATCTCTTTCTGCAGAGATCCCCTCCATTGTGATTAAATGCAGATTTGTATCTGTAAGATATATATTAATTAATAGTTTGAGGGTTAGAAGACTCTCCACGTTCTTATTAAGGATGAAGAGGAAATGAGTTTCCTCCCTGGTGAGTCTACCTCCCTGGCCAAATGCTTCATCCCCCTGCCCCACCTTCATCAGAGGGGGAGTCTGTGCTTTTATGCTGGCCAAGTCTTTACAACGCGGCACTCGTCTGCATGTTTGTATTACAGCCATCGTTGTGTCCAGCCAGGCGAAGCGCTCGTAGCTGCTCAGGGTGGGCTGGCACCGAGCGGAAGAGCCAGGGTATCAGAAGCGTGTGAGGTACACAGGATGCATTTGGCTCAAAGTTGGTATATAAGCAGCATTAGAAAGGCTTTCTGCTGATATCCGTAAAAGTGAAATTCCTCCCTGGTATGAAATCCTGGACCTATGACTCCCCCACACGCAGCAAAACAAAAACAGCCATCTGCTTGTCATGTTCTTAGCACATTTCTGGTTTGGGTTTGTTGTTTGTTTGGGATTTTTTCCTTCTTTCTTCCAAGAAAGTTGACATCCTGCTTCCAACTCCCTCCTACTAGGGAATTAACTTAGATGGTAATGAAAATTAAAGGCTCCTCCAGGAATAACCGCTGCTATATTCTGCCCCATCCCAGCCATGAAGATGAAAAGGAAGGAATCTGTTTTAGACCTGGGTCCCCAAGCAGAGGTGAGTCTGCGCACAGGAGGACAGGCAGCTGATGCTGTCCTGGCAGAAGATGGATGGCAAGGTGGGAATCACAAATAGGAGAACACACGGCCGTAACTCCAAAGTCGTTTTGCACCACATTGTTGCTATGCGACAGGCAGTGCCAGCTAGGAAGCTGAAGTGCTTGTGCTACAGTTTAGAGCGGTTTAAGTTTGTACCCCTGGTCTAGGCTGCTTTTAAGGACACATTTCTCAGTGGTTGTATGAGCTCCAGCGATATTCCCTCTTCTCCCTCTGCCTCCCATTAAGTAACAAGATTACAGCAAATTGTTGGCCTAGATATAGCTTGCTGTGCTCCCCGGGTTGTAGATCAGACTCTGACCTCATTCTGTCTTTGCTCTCTGACGTCTGCATCCTGTGAAATCTGCTGGGTCCTTCGTCCTTACGGCTTTGCTCTTTACAAGCGTTTCTTTACAGTTCTGCACCCGAGGAGCCGTTTTGCTGTGCACGAGCGGTGGCATAAGCGTGGCTCTCCAGCAGCTCGCAAGAAGCTTGACTTTCTCCTGTGTACCATGTCCCCAGGACATCTGGGCTACTCTGGGGTGATCCAGACCTGAAAGCAGGGGAGGAAAGAAACCAGGCTTCAGCATCGTGAGTTGTCCTAGTGCCTGAAAGCTCCCAGCCTTATGGGGCGTCCCCGGCCGGGCGTTAGGCTGCCCAGTGAGCTGCTGTTGGCTCCTGCTCGTGAAACTCTCCTGGCTCCCTTTCCCCTGTGCATGTCTTGTGCCTCTTGACCTTAGATTGACTGGCCTGGAAGGTCTGGAAATTTCGCCGCTGTTTCTAAATCAAGAGACACCCAACAACCGGATTTGCAAGGGGGACTATGGAGGCATTTCAGGAAGGGTTTCCAAATGCAGCTTTCCCCAACAAGCAGAAACAGCCTGAATATTTTGAAATACTCTGTGAATGATTTTTTTTTTTTTTTTTTAACTACAAGAACAGAATAACTGATTTGGGTTAATAAACCCTTTAGAGCTTGAAGCAATAGTGAAGTTCTTTCCCCTGGGTTGATTTTTGTTTGGTTGGTTTTGATTTTTCGTTTTTGTTTTTTTTCTTTTTCAAATTTTAATTTCAATGCTCTGTAGTAAAACAAAATTGAAATGCTGTTGTTCCTAGATATTGAAACAGGACATTCTGGTGCCTTAAAAATGTCCTCTTTCTCACTCAGTACCTGCATCCCAAACAAAATATTCAGCGAATTCAGTTTGTGAAGTATTTCAGTTTTGAAGTAACTTGGTTATAATTCTTACAGTCAGGTCGACTGGTTGTGTTTCTTGCTTATATGCAGCTGCTCCTTGCATTCTGGGTGCGAGGAATTAGTCTGTTCCTTTACGAGTTGCTTCATCTCAGCTTGAAAGAACTTTTAAATAAATAATCGGAAGTCTATTTCATTGAATAAAATATATATACTTTAAAAAGAAGTAAGCCCAAAACCTCATGTATTAGTATGTGAGCACATTAGAGCTGTGATATCCATGTAGCACATTTTTAACGCTCATACTCTTATGAAATAATGACTTAGTATATATTTGTGCAGCAAGACAGTTGGAATTTTTGTGCTAATCTGTACTGATGCAATAGCAGGTATTTAAGCAGTGGATAAGCTACTGGGTAAATTTTCACATGCTTTCTGACCTTTCTGATGCTGGCATTGCCTAGTCTTCTCAAGTAGCAACTGAGATAATTTGGCCCTTGAGATAAAGAAGGAGAGATAAAGTTATTTTTAGCACTTGCTTGCTTTAGTTCTGGCATTTTGTTCTGTCCTGCCCATCCTCCTCAAAGACTGGAAGGATGCAGCTTGTTTATTATATTTTATCGTATCTACTGTGCTGGCTTTTGATACCAGGAAGAACTGAGGTTTGCCCTTCGGCAGCTTTCCCACCAGTGCAGGGGCAGCCCTTTGCATTCTGCAGATCACAGATCAGCCATGAATCCTCGGTTTTCAATCTTTGTATTTAATTTCTGCCCCCCATTCACAGTCCGGATAGTTAGAAGCCTGCTTTCTCTCTTAGAGGAAATTTATTTATTTCTTTGTTTGTTTGTTTTTCCTTCCCTACAATTGAGATTCCAAGAACTGGAATTTCTAAGAAAACTTGAAATGCTGTGAGAAATATCATCACTTGAGAAATAATCTGTACAACTGCAGAAAATAAGCATGTGTGTCTTCTGTAAGTTACAAAAAGAGTATTTAGTACTGTCATCTTAAGAGCTTCCAAATGTTTTGAGCTTATTATTTCTGCGTGTGGGCACTACCTGTATTATGTATCCCCTTATTTCTTGAAGCTGTGTAATTAATATTGTGGGAAATGTTGCATATGGAGGCTGAACCTCACCTTTTAGTCACAGGGCCAACAAAGTGTGGCATTACAGGCTTGTAGCGGGGTGTTGCCTGGGAGCCCCGTTTCTCCTCTGTGACCATCTCTTCCTCGACGTCACACTCCAGACTGCCACTGAGAAAGGCATTTTTCTCTCCACCACGAGTACTCACTTTGCGTGGCTTCTTGGTAAGAACTGAATTTCCTCTCATCAGACTGGCTACACGTTGGCAGTTCCTCAGTCCACCTCGGATTTTCTGACTTTCTCACTAACCGGCACGGGTGTTTTAACATGAACTGTCTTCCCCTGAAAACAAATGAAAATGTTTGTTCCAGGACCACACTGCGTGTGTTGGGGGGAGCAGAGCGGATGTGTGGGAAGAAAAGTATTAGGTTAGGAAAAATATTTAGGATATATACATTTTTATTTATATTCTATATTTAGGTATGAGAAGGGAAGTTTCGTGTTTTTTTTCTTCTGCAGTTCTCTCAAGCTCATAAAGCATCTGTTTCTCAGCCTCTGTCGCTCTTGCCTGAACCGAGGTTGTTGGTGGCCCTGGTTCCCCTTCAAGGAGGCTTTGTCCTGATAAAGTGACCCATTGAGAGGGCCAAAGTCATGCAGGCACAGGCGCTCAACATTCAACAGTTCATCTCCTGACAACATGTTTGTGGAAATAAGGGTCCTGACACTAATAAAGTAGGTAAATTGCAATTATCTATGATTTCTCTTTCTGAAAATGGAATTGCCCAGAAAAATGGAAAGTGGAAGAGAGAAAATACTCTCCAATTCATGGAGCTCTTGTGGTGAACGCTTCCATGCCAGAGATGCCTCATGCACCTTAATCACTTGATCTTGATGAATAAATCAGAAAGCCTCATAAGAACACTTTTTCTCCTGGCATTTTGGCTCTTCATCCGTTCCTCTCGCTGTTCATCTCTGCATCCACGTGCGAAGCTGAAGTGGACTCAACGTCTTTAAGGCTCAGGGAAGGTTCAGTTCAGGTCTGGCACACAGCTGTTCATTTTTCACTTTGTTCAAGTCATCTTCTCTAGCTAAAGTCCTTCTAACTGAGTAAAGAGGATTGCAGGATGCCTGTGTGTTTGGCCACAGATATAGGGGAAAAACTTTCACTATTTTTGATCTTCTGAGGTTTCCTATCTCTCCTGTTTTACTTGAGTGCTTTCTTAAAAAGGAAGGTTCTCGATATGTGAAGCCTGTCTTCTTTCTGATATTTAGAGGGCTGAACAGTTCATTTACAGAAAGAACGATAAGATCTCCTGGCAGCTGAAAACGAGAATAATTCTATTCCCCGGTGTATGCCCTCGGCTCCCCCAAAAGAGGAATTGGACATAAATAGCTGATCAAAATGAAGCCCCATGGTCTGATCCCATGAGCTGAAGATATTTAGTTTCTATTCCCAGTTTTGCAGTTCTGTGCTGGGTAAATACTTCAGTTCATCTGTGAAATGGAGATAAATCTTTTTTTTTTTTTTCTCACAAAGGTCCTGTCTGAGTTAACAAGCTTGTATGGTAGTCTGGAAATTAGTGCTTTTAGAAGTGGTTGATACTAAGATTTCTGTGATTTGCAGCTGATATATAATAGCAGGGAGAGACTCAAAGCCGTCTCACAGAGACTCAGACTAATTGTGTTTAACTGTGTCTCCCAGAAGACCAGGCTGGTTCCCAGCCTGGGAAAAAAAAAAAAGGAAAAACAAAGGACAACATCCAGGCCATGCTGAATTGATGAAAATAATGTTGTTAGCATTAGGGGATCAGGCTTATATCTGTAATCAGTACAGATCTAGAGATCTCTCTCTCTCATAGTCATAGGACCAGATCCACACAGCTGTTTAGCAATTAGCAGTGCTTCCCCCCCCTTTTGTTTTGTTTTGGTACCTAGAAATACAAACACATTTCCATCTGAACTCTCCTGGTTAGGGTAAAGTTGTGTATACTTTTGTCTATTAAAATAACACTTCTGCTGAATCAAAATAGCATTTTTACACAAGTTGAACATAAGAAGATGAAAGAAAAATATTTGGGACACAGGAAAAAGGAACTTAAATTACTTTTTCAGCAAAAAGGAAGGGGCTAAACACATCATAATGAGATTAATAGAAAGGAAAGCTCTTATTTCTGAGGGAGTGCTGAACCAGCTTGTCATAAGAAGAGGAAATACTGCTTTTTTTTGAAGAAGTTTGTTTTAGAAGTATGTTTCAACAGCATGCAATGTTAGATTATGCAAGGAATAAAATTCTGGGGAAAGAAAGAACCAATGGTGGAGGGGGAAGTAGTTACTCATATAAAAGAAAGCAAATTTCAGAAGTTTTTGTTTTGAATGGATGGACCTTTTTGACACATAATTTTTTCTTTTAACCACAGAAATGCTACTTAATTTTGTTGAAGCTTCCATTCCATTCAATGGAATGACATATTTTCAATGGAAGACTCCTCTGGCAAAGAATATTTCAGCAGCTTTCGTGTGACTCAGTTTAAAAGAGAGAAAACTGGGGTCCTAAAACAGGGAACAGGGCAGCTGCACGTCTCTCAGCCTGCTCCTTTGAGGTCAGCCCTTCCAGAACAGGCTCCTCTCCCCTCTGCCTTGCTCAGCCTTTCTCCTTCTCACTCTAAAATGCCACCTGGTATATCCATTTGCACTGTGACACCCCTGAATAGCATATATTTTGTGCATCCTTTACACTGTGATAGAGACTGCACCTTTTGTGGGCTCTGGTTTTGCTGTTAGCAGTACTGTGACGCTGTGGAAATATGGCTCGGGTGACCACATGGAATTAAATGTTGGCAGACAATGTTGCAGGGGAATATATTTTTATGATATCCCTCTAAGACAACGTGCGTGGTTTTATTACTTTAAAATCTTAGAAGCAAAGCTTCTAGCGAGTCATACTGGTTTAAAAGACAGGATTTCAGATCATGGAAAAACCTGCAACCATTGTGAAAAATCTGTTTTTACTTTGACTTCTAGAAATCTCCACTGAAATTACTGCCCTTAGAGGGGATGAAGCTGACTGCTGTTTTCCCCCTGTACAGTACAAGCCCTGTATTCATCTTCCTGGCTTTTGCCTGTTTATATCCAGCATCTCTGCAATCCAGATGGGGAAAAGCACATGTGACAGCGTGTGTGTGTGATTTGGAGCAGCAGATGGGTGCGAATGACAAACTGTTGCCTGTGTAGGCACCTACCTAGAGATTACTCAGAGTCCTGCCTCTGTGTGTTGTTCTTCTGTTCCTATGCCCCGTTATCAAAGAGGGCATTGTCAGGGCTCCTGTGTCTGAGGCTTTACCTAACTTGACAGGGATCCTGTGCAGACATCCAGATTTCAGTACCTTTCAGTACTGATGTCTGTTCATGACATGCCTTCTGTCTAACGAAGCACTGACTGTATTAAAAATCGTATAGGGAGAAAAGCAAGCTGGGATTGACTTTATATTCAACCTCCCCAGTAAAGAGAGATCCCACTTTGGTGTCTTTTTGTTCCCCAAGTGGGACTGTCACCCCGCATTTCTTGCCCTATTTGAGTTGCCTTTCCCTTTTCTGCTCTTGCTCTGAATGTGTTCTGCATAAGGAGAAAAGTGATGGAAGGTGAAATGCACTGAGAGAGGAGAGGTCAGTGTTTCTCTTGCGGTCCCACACCTACAGCTTTCAATATTCTCACTGCACGGGCACGCTGTTATTAGCTGGTACAGAATTTCACGCGTTGTCCGACAGCATGACTGCAATGAAAATGATGCCATTTCCAGCGGTGGGGAAATTTATGGCCCGAATGTCTTCCTGCATGCATTTCAGCTGAACTGTCACTTAGTTGTACAACTGGGAAGTCTAAAATGCATGTGTAACTCGCTTCCTTGAACTCATCCCTTTTGAGTCACCAGGGTCACCAATGCTGCGGTCGTGCATGCACATGTACTTGCTAGGTCAGGAATGCAGTTAGCCCAAGGTTTAGTGTCTGACTCGTGGCAGTGATTTAAAATCCACAATTCTGTAATTTCCCTACGTGTTAGTCCTGCCAGCTCTGCTGTGAGGCCTGACTGGGGTACCAAAGAGGAAGCCTCGCTCTGCCAGCTCTCTGAGCTCTGCTCATTTCATAGAGCCAGTGAAGCACCAAAGTTTGGTGCCTGTGGTCCTATAAATTTGAGGCAGGTGATCAAATCCTACTGCTGTCTGGCTGAAACATATATTCGCTGGCCAGGAATTTGTATGTAAATGTCAGTGTGAAATTATCGTGGTGAATTTTCTGTGACAGTTGTTTTTATTTTAAATGCTGCAGTTACAAGGATGAGTAGAAAAGATCCCTAGTTTGCTGCTGGATAGACATCTGAGCCCCATGTGAGCGCCCTGCTGAGGACAGTTGGAGGAGATGCGGGAACTGGGCTGCTTGGGGAAAGGGTGGGTGAAATGTGTCGTGCTGGAAGAAGATCACTGAACTGATTTAATTAGTTCTGTTTCAGAGGATTCATTTTTGCTCGGGTCACTGCTACGTTCATCTATTTGCTTTTTTCCCCCCTCTTAGCAATAGACAAATGCAGAGTGATAATTAATTTGGCAGGTTGATTGAGATTGGGTGGCAGAGAGGGGAGTTTTCCTGGATGAGTGATGAAGCATTGCTGGTTGAGCTTAAAGTGAATAGTCTGAAATAGAAAGTAGTTAGTATAAAATCCCCCCAAGGGTGTGTTTAAACTAAATGTACTCTGAGTTTTGACATTGAGGTTTTTTAGTGAGCTACCAGGCTCTACAGTGTAGTGATAGGACATTTGCTAGCTGGGGTCTAGCTGCTGAAATATCAGTGCTATTCTTCTGCATTGTGAAACGTCAAAACCAGGAAAATGGGGTGTTAATGAAAGAAGTAGCTTGTCTGTGTGGGTGTCAAGCTGGAAAGAGCTTTGGCAGAGCGATGTTCTTTTCTTTTCCAGGCCAACCCTGGAGGCTGAGGCTTCACCTGACCAGACGCAGTGCTGCTCTCATGGTGGGAGAAGGCGCTCTGGGTTATTCTGCTCTGTGCACTAGCTTGAGGGAGGCCAAATTGTGTGTCTTAAAATTTTCATTTGCAAATTTCAGCCATCCCTCATGTGCTACCATTAAAGTTAATGCGTTTCAGGAAAATGAGCTGCTGAAACTGTAAGAAATTATGTTTCTGGCTTTCTGCCTTACTGTATTTTAGCCTCACCAGGGGCTGATTCCTGTAATCACTGTTTTGTGTTTCACACCAGGTGGACATTAAGTTGCAATATTAAAAAAAGCAAAGTTTGTTTTTTCCTTTTCACTAAGTGCATACGGTAGCAGAATAGATCCGTTTTCTTCAAGCTATTGGATTCTGTTGCTTACAGAATTTTCAATTTTGTGGGGCAGAGGCACTGTAACCTTTATTTGGCTTCTCTGATCAAGCGGTTGGGGGTTCACTCTCTCACCCTCTACCCGCTTCCTTTTTGCAAGTGGCTCTTTGCCCTGGTGTGAGGTTTTGAGTTGACAAATGCGATCCTATGTGCATGAGGGAAGTACAGTGGGGACACAAGCAAGTCACACTTGCCCCTACCCTTGCTGCAGTGGCTCAGTTCCCTTGCAGAGGAACCACTTCTGAAGGTTAAGTGTCTGGTGAAACCTGCATACTTACTTTGTCCTAGGAAAATGTGCGTTTTTTGCCGTCTGAGACTGCCAGTAAGGATGTCAATTTGAAAAGGTTTTGTTTTTTGGCTTTGGATGTTTTTTTTCCTGTGTGGTAGAAACTTACCCACTGGGAATTGCATTGGGAAATTCCTATTTTTATACAGACTGCCAGAGAGTGGACAGCTCTTAGATTAATGCACTTACTAAACTAATTGGACTAAGTTGCCCTCCGCATGACCTTTCATGTTTTCATCATGGGTGATTCACCTAAAATCAGAACTTGACTGAAGAATCCATTAAAAGTTTTTCTACTCTTTCAGTGGGGTTTCAATTGCTATGTGAAAAGACATCACCTGTATCTTCAAGGAATTAATTTCTTTAGAAGCGGAGACCCTCCTGTGCACTGATAGCCAGTTGAAAAGAGCGCATGTCGTCTTTGGGGCCTCTGTTGAGTAACAGCAGAAAGTACAAATGCCGTATATGAAACTAGAATCTGTGAAAAGATGGGAAGTGAGAGAAGAAATAGGCTTGAAAGAGGGAACAGTATCGGTAACCTACATTGGAGAGGTGATTTTTTTGTAGAAGTCTCTATACTCCTTTATAAAATAAATCATCGGCTTTAAATACCTAAATGTGCTTTCAGACTACGCTGACTGTGCTGCAGTAGCTAGCTAGTTTATCAAGCCTGTGCCAGGCTTGGTATTGTGACTGGGGTTCTTAATGCATAGTTAATGATTCCCAATGGAAAAAAAGTAAATAAGCTTTCTGACTTTTTCTAGGAACTTAATTACACCAGAATGGACTTGACTGTGTAGCTTTGAAATCCAGGGACTTAATTTGTCTACTTTGAATAGGAAGCAAGGTTTAAGTAGTAATTTCCTTCTTTTTAACAATCTATTTTTGTTCTTTTGTCAGCTCGCTGTTACATTTAGGAGTCTTGATATTGCTGTGTTGCCCTGGTGTCCCCATATCAAGGAATCTTATTCTGTAGGTTACTGTCTGTAAATTATGGCCATGGCTAAGGGTGGGAGGATATCAGAGTGTCTGTGCCCACATTTTTATCTCACCAGTATGGATATTTTTTTCTAGGACTTTGGTTTTCATGATTATGCTCAGAATGGGAAAGTGAGTAAATAGAAAATTTGGTGAACACTTTTGCTTGTTGGATACTAGTCCACCAGAGCAACATGCCTCTTATTAATCCACCAGATGAGTTTGAGGGGATAAGAAATCTATTTATGATCAGTTTTCATTGCTTTATTCATTTATTCTGGAAATCTTTTAAATATCCAGATTAAGATAAGACTATTAATTTAGGAAGCCTTTGCTAAAAGAAATCCGCTCCACATCTGCTAGTAGCTCTTTGTGTGGCATCCATCCTTGGGGATCATTGAAGAATAAGAGTTGCTTTTCTGTAATAAAAAAATAAAAAATTCACTCCTTTACTGTATTTTACTACAGCTCTGCCTCCAAAACCTGTTGTTTAAAATCCTGTTTGATGTGTGAAATAGGGACCTGAGAAATTCGATGGTAGGGCTGAAAATAATAGAAATCTGTACGGATTTGTTTTACTACTGTCATCTGTTTAAGTAGTTGTAACAAAAATTTATATAAATCCAGATACAGGGTGTGGAGGTGGATAGTCCCCTGCCTTTTCTTTTTCCCACCTACGTTTTTTTTTCCGTTTCACAGTACCTTCACACTATCTAAAGTTAAACCTGCTCATTTCAAGAAGTGACATGGAGCAAAGGGCACGACAGTTGTCCACGAACCCACTGCTCCTAGTTTGCCGTATCAAATGTCTTCATGCCTCCTGCCACTGTGCACGGGAGCCAGGATCCCTGAAGAAGTCAGATGCAGTTTATTTTCTGGAAATATTTGAAAAGGTCATATGCTGCCATGAGAAAAGTCCTCAAAAATGTAGTCTCTCTTGCTGTCTCGCCCAGCGCCAGATATGATCTCATTCCTTTTATTCCTTTGGAGCTGAGTCCCTGGTTAAGCACTCGGGACAGTTTCTTCACCGTGCCTGCAGGACAGTCACTGCTGGTGCCTTTCAGGTTGTCCTCCTGCACCGCTGCGCCTGTTCCCCTCCCCTCAGCCTTACCTCGCTGAGTGCCCTATTTTCTGCGTTCCTTTCTGCCACGGTGGCTCAGTATCATGTTCGCTATCTCAACAGAGTATCTGATATATATTTTTTTCCTCTGTTTTGTGTAGCCTCTGGCCGTGCTGTGGTTTGTTGCTTGGCCTGCCAGCCAGGCTGTGAGAGGGCTGTAGGGGTTGAGGAGGCAGCTCCCTCTGGGGCTTCCAGCTTCACCAGGGTACCAGCTTCAGCGGGTTTGCCTCCATCCCCGCATGGAGCTCATCCTGCAGGGAAGCCGTTCACTGCAGTTCTTCTCCAGACCCATCCTTCTACCTCACTGCCTCTGCCTCCCCTTCAAAGCAACGCTAAGTTTTAATGCACTTCCACCTGTGCCTCGGTTTAAAAATCTTCTCTCTGCTTCCAGCTGTTGTCCAGCAGCCCACAAACCTTTGAAACAACATATTTGATTAGGAAGCAGCTGAAAGGCTCTTACACACACCCCATCCCCCCCCAGTTTATTCATTTAGTTTGTTCATTGTGGTGGGGGGGGGATGTTTTGTTGTTTAACCAGTCTCAGAACCAGGGCTGACCTTGTTGATTTGTAGGGCATTGGGAGCGTTTGGGTGGAGAGTTTCCTCCCCACTAATTGCCCGGCCAGAGGCCACGGTGGGGCGAGCACGCAGCTCACATATCTGGCTGAACAGCGCAGCTCTGACATCTCAAGCTTTAAGCTGACCCTGGGAGTTGGCGAGTGGTTGTGGAAAAGGGATTGTTTTTCCAAATATTGCAGCATTTCACTATCTGTGTGTCATAGCCTACACGTGCCTGTGTACGATCACGCTCACCACACAGCAAGGAAGACATCTCTGATGCTTTGGATGCTGGCAGGGCCAGCTGCAGCTTGTGCCGTTTGGTGGGAGAAGGTGGTCAGTGCAGCCATGCAGTTGCTCCGCCGTTACGTTGTCAGGATCTGGCAGTGCTGAATCTCAGCAGCTACAGCCCATTTAGCTTGTCGTGCTGATGGTGTCCACACCGAAACTGCACCCCCTAAGTTAGTCGAGCCAGTAAGTCACCTCGTTTATCTTGATTACCATGAAAGTACAGGGAACAGTCTATTGAATAGAAGGAATCCTACCCAAAATAGCATGTGCAAAAATCACTGTGAGTTTCTGTATGACCCAGCTCCTGCATTTTTGTAAAAATAAATGTTTCTTCTGATATGTAATCAAGGAAATAATTTGTGCTTTTTTGTTACTGAATAAGAAATTTATCAGGAACATTTTGTGCCTACATGCTGGTAACAAACAGTTTCTTTTTACCAGTGGAAATATGATGCTGTCTGAAGCATAGCTAATACCCATTCAGTCAGAGAATATGCATCATACTGTGCCCCATTCAGTGCAAGCTGTAAGGAGGCAGTGTCAAAGAACTCAACAGTGAGACACTGTTCCACATCCTCAACATGCCCATTCAACAAAATCTCTTCCGAAGAGGGAAGATGTTATGCTCATGTTTAAATACAGGCTCTGCTATTTTGGCGAAGGTTAAAACCAGGTGCCAGCCAGTGGAATGATTGGATGCTCCTATCTAGCTCTACTGGACACTGGTTCCCAAATATAAGCAACTCTTAAAACTGCTGGCTACCACCCAGCCAAAACTTCTCAGAATCTCATTGGTAATTATTTTTTGCTGCTACTAAATGCTCTAAATCCTTGCAGGAGTGGCAAAAAGGCATTTTTACAGGTTCCCAGCTGTTTGGGGGAGCTCCGGCTATCCTATTTGTGTGTTGCAGCCAGTTCAACAGAGTAGTGGATGCTAAATCTTTGGCACCCAATCACAGATGGGGCAGAGGAGCAATTTCTCTATTATTCCTGTGCTTTGCTTTGTGCTTACCTTTCGTTTATTCACTAGAGGAGAGCAAGGCTTTCTTATGCTCACTGTAATGGAAACACAGTGTCCAGCCACGGTCTGAAATCTTTAAAGTCCAAGGGAACAAGCCAGTCAGCTGGGGCAAGGTCCTGAAACATGCATTTGGAGTACGTAATCCTCCTTCAGTCTATTTGAATCCTATTTACTAACTTTGATGAGTTATGGCTGATTTAGTTCGCATTTGTCATCACCATCTAATTATTTTTATAACTGGAGAAGTGGTGTATATGCGTAAATATGTATCTAAATAAAATTCCAGCATAGTAGACTGTAATCTGAATAAAATGGAATAGGCTCTGAATTGATTTAAAGTCTTTTATTAAACACTAAGTATAATTGCTTCGTTGGTCCTCTTAAGTACCTACCATGAAAAGATCTGCTCATTCCCTCTAATAAAACTGTGCTGAGTGTTATATATGCTTAGATAAAAAAAAAAACAAACCCTGTGGTTTCAAAATGCTGTTGCATTCTGCTACTGAGGACTCCCTCCCCCTCCTAAGAATGTACATGGGACTGCTCATGTTCTAAATTTGGGGTTTTTTCCCACTTGTGCCCAATTTTGGAGGTTCTTATAATAAAAATATGCCTTTTCTATTTCTGCGAGTTGTTTTTTTGGATTTTGGGGTTGTTTTTTTTTTCAGCCATGGCATCGTTAGCAGTATTGCTGGTTCAAGGGTGCCAAAATCAAAACCTATGTCAGAAAAGATGATTTAAGGGAAAAGCAAGACCTAGAAACAGCTAAAAAGGCTTGAATCGTCATTTTTTACTTTCTGTCTTTTTATTTGTTTAGATCTCTTACGGTATGTGTGGGTCACATTTTCCTGCAGTTCTGTAATACTAAGGAGGCTTAGAATTATGGTTTATGAATGTTAATGAAAGTTGAGATTATTATTTAATCATATGCTTTAAATCACTAAATAGGAGAAAAACTGCATTTAGAGAGGTGAGAGCTGAAGATGCTATTTTTTTTAATGTCTTTGTTCAGTTTTCACATGGGTATCTTGCATATCTAATGCAGAGAATCCTTTATACCATTCCTTACTCCTTTGCAGGTATCATTGCATTAGTGAACACGTGGTTTACATTTAAATTTGGTTTTACAACCATGAAGCCTAGGGACTTTATAGTGTTTATAGCGACAGCTTGAGGTTTAGAGCACAGGCTACCACCCTACACGTACAGAGCAAGCCAGACCCATTTCACTTCTCTTTTTCTCTCTGTGACTGTGATTTTGCTATTAGGGTCCTCTCCATTCCCACCCCCTCTTCCATTTACCGTCCTCACCCTCAGCTGGGCCAAGGGAGGCTGTTTTCCCTGGAGACCTGTTACTCAATTTGTATGGTAGATCGAGCCAGTTGGCTTTAGCAAAGCCTGTGTTTTTGTGCATTCTTGAACATGCAGGAGTTGTTCTTGTTGCTGAAAACCGCCTTCATCTTTCAGTGTTAAAACTGTCAGAGCTGGGTTTTCAGGATGGTTTTAGATGAAATGTAAAGTAGATGCTTTCTGGGAGAGACTGAATGCATATAAGCCATTTGGGAGTTTGATTTTGTTTTTATCCCTCCTTTTCTGCTGCTTAGCCCCAGCAGCATGGTCAATAAGAATAACAATACAGAAAAGAAATTGGATGGTGTGAGGCCATTTACCATCACTCTTGACCAATACAATTCCTAGTAGTTCTTAGAGGAAGTGGTGGAGTCTGTAAAAGCCCTTCTGTTAGTGACAAACATAAATCGCTTTACCTACAAAGGCATTTTCACACACACACCAATTAATATTTTTTTTTTGTGATTTCAGAAGGTTAGCTCGGACTGAGGTAGAGTTATGCACATGCTTTATGTTCTTCTGTGTGTTTGAGGGTTTTTTTAATGCTGTTTTCTTCATCTTCTGATTTCTATAAAGCTTGTGAAAATTGTGATTTCCAAGTAGCCCAAGAGGTCGTGTGTACTTGCTTTCCTTCTTTCCTGCATTTTGTACTTATTGTTTGCCTGTTCAAATAGAATCTTTCCCAGGTTCAGAAGTAATCCTGGACAGCATGGCTTGTTGAGCTAAAGGGCATCGTACCGAGGCAATTGTCCCTCTGTAGGATATTGGCATGGCAGAGATTTTGTTGCAACGGCTTCATCTGTTTAGTTTTGTTTTCTAGCTTCAAGCTTGAAGCCCTTCTGTAAGTGTGATATACTTTTTATTTCATTTTTTTCTCCTCCTCTTCCTTCCTTTGTTACTATAGACCATTGCAGATATGCCAAGAACATTCTAGCATGAGATGAGAACTGTTTTCTAGATTGTGAGGAAAAACTACATTTTAAAGGCAAGTAAAATTTGATAGGTTATAAAAATGGGAGGAAAAGGTTGGCTTCATAGGGTCGTGCATTTTACTACCATGCTTGAAAACCACCAAGGTCTCTTAGCATCCTGGAACTCTTCCTTTGCTTCCTTTTGTTCACTGTTTTACCAGGTGGTAACCACAGGGTTAACTCAGTAGAGCATCCTGGCGTAGTACATGGCATACAAAGAGAGAGAAATGGTGTTGAAATTCTGTGTCATGGTTCGGGCAATGGATCCACCAGCAAAAATACTACAAATGCGTCTGATTCCACAAAGACACATTTGTAGAGAAATTACATGAAATGTGGCTTGTGTAACTCGCTATGAGGAGTAAGCAGTTTGCTAATAAAACTGTGCCAGAATAAGCAAGGGATCACTCCATTGGTTCCAATGCATTTATGACTGGTCGCTTCATTGGTGACTTTGGCCTCCCTTCAGTAAGTGATTTTGGTAGTTAAATGCTGAGAAATGAAGCAAGGACAAGTTGTTATAGCCTTCAGACACTCGTTTCTCGCTGTAGTGTTAGCTGCTGCTACAACATGCAATCTGTGGAGCGCCCCAGAATGGGCAGCATCTGATAGAGGAGCAGGGCCAGAGATGGGCTGACAGGCACCTGGAAGCCACGTGGGAAGAGGAACAGAGTTGGAGCTGCCTGTGAGGGTGGGGAAACACAGAAGAGCACTCTAGGGGCTGCAAAACTCTGCGTGGAGGTGTGAAGCACCAGGCAGTAACTGGTGAACAGGGAAGAGGGTGGGTGAATTGTGTCTGAAGAAGAATGAATGTTTAAGAGGACCGGATTTGGGCTTGAGGGTTGGTAGTGATCACAAGTAACCACCCCTGGCATGCGTCAATCTGGTTTCCTGGGACTGGTTGGACTGGGAGCATCCTTACATTTGGTATACCTCCTTTAATGGGAACGGTAACTCCGAGCTTGACTCTTAAGTGCATTGCTTATTTTTGGTGGCAATAGTAAAGCAACCTTTTGCTTTTGAGTAAACTATGGATTCAGTGAGGGTAGAAGCATGAAAAATCTGGCAGTGGTATCTCATGCTACGCTTGTTTTTAAGGGTGTGGTATGGGCTGCCAAATGTCTATAGGGCCTGGAGAACCACAGTAACCGTAGCCAAGCCTGTAGCATTAATCCTTTTTTCTTAACTGTGAAATCACAGGTGTATTTTTTGTGCTAATTTCACTGGTAGGAAGTTGTAGGTAAAGATATTGCTTATCATGCTGGGAATCACAGGTGGTCAGACTCATCCTAAATTAAATTTTCTTTAGCCAAGTAAATTAAGAAAGTGGGTACCACTTCCCGACAAGTCATAGGGGCTGAGGAGTTAAAACGGGAGAGGTTTTATTGGTCCACAGGGGCAGTAGCCATGAAGGAAGCACAGGTGTGAAGCTGTGGCAGAAGTTCTATGAAGCACGTAACCTTTGGTAGATGTATCTCTTGGTAGCTTTTGCGTGCTGGTTATGTACTGAGAGGCCAGCTTTTATAAACATCAAAGCTTGGTTTCATACAGTAATGAGCAAACATAACAGTATGGAGAAACAACCAAGGAAACCTGGCACAAGCAGTGTTTCCACCAACAGTATATGGAAAAAGGAAATAGCGACAATAAAACAAGGGCGTCAGTCGTGAGTCTGTATCAGGTTAAAAAAAAATGGTGTGACATTTCTGGTCCCATTTGTCTCCCTTTATGGGGGGTAGGTAATCATAAGTAATAAAGAAAGGAGAGAGAAGAAAGAAAGGATGAGTAGCAACAGTTGATGGAGAAGATAAAGATTTCATATAAGATGTTTGTGGCTTTCTTCATTTTTTGAAGTAGTTTTAATCTCTTGTGCTGAGGTGAGTGTTTTGGAAGCACCCTCTGCAATAAGCATAGGCTGTAAATCTCGTTTGCCTACCTATGACCTGGGAGAAGGCATTTCCTTTGGGAAAGAATGTTGGGAAAAGAAGAGAAAGAAAATGTTAGTGACTGTAAGTCATTACATGTCACATTAACCCTCCTCTCTCTCATTCACATATTTTTATATTTGCATTAAGCTATGCTCATATGAGTAAGAAAAAGCATTACCCAGAAGAGATCCTTGAGTAGCTGTAAAAAAAAGGCCAGCTCCCAGGCTGGAACACATGCCGGCTGAGCGATCAGAGACAGGATTATCAGCGGCGGCTGCCTTGTGTGCTGCCTTGTGCTGTGCCTGGGCACTCCCTGGTGTTTTCCAGGGTTTTATACGGAGGTGTGAGGGATAGCTTTATTGTCAGCAGTTCACATTTGCCCATAATCTTCAGCTACATAAAACAGTAATAAAGCCTACTGGGTATTCTCTCTCCTCTTTTTTTTTATCCCCCCACCATGACATGTATGGAAAGAGCTGCTGTGTGCAAATTTTATGTTGCTTAAAGAAAGAGTGAGTGCCTGTGTTAGCATGCAGTTATGAAGTACGGTAGCAAAAGATGGGAGAAGACAAATTACTTTTTCTGGAGTCCATCTGTACCATCCAATGTCTGACCACTTGTCTCACAACGCAGTCTCCTGTAGGGTTGCTGGAAGCTGAATTTGGGCTATAATTAATGCTTGCCTTCCTTTAACTTGAGGAGCTGTATACTATCACAAATCTTCATTTCCACAAGAACTCATTATCTCAAAACTGTCTCTCTCTTCACTTTCATCTGCAGTGTAATGACCCCAACCTGTTTTGCTTCAGAGGATATACCTCTACTTTTTTATTACACTGAGAATAATTCAGTGGTGAGACAGAATTAAAGCTGTTGCTTTCATGCCTCGTATAAAACATGCATTGCTATTTCACCAAATGTCCTATGGTTTTGGTAATGTCCTTGTTGATATATCAGCTCTCCTTTTGCCAGGTCAGTATTAAACATTTGGCTAAAGCGGAATCTATGGCAGTGGGAATTTTACTGGCCTGAGCAGTATTGTGACGCTAGATGTGTTTTGGCTCTGAATGTAAAGGTGCAAAGTTACAGTACCAACTCCCAAGTCTTCTCACCCTATTATAAAGCTAAGAGCTGTGTGAAATAAATCATAAAAGCAAACCTTTTTTTTTTTTTTCCAAAGAAAATGTGTAATAGATATAAAAGCCTGAATGTTTCAATTAAAGCTAATGAGTGCAATTTCTCACTTACCCATACTTTTCTTTGTTTTCCAGCTCATGGGGCATTCTGAATGGGATCACAAACGAGGACCCAGGGGCTCACAGGTCAGTTTCTCAGTATTTTGTGTTTCGCTTTGGCTTTTTGTAAGTTTGAGGTATTCAAGCAAGTCTTCCATCTGAGATTGGCAGAGTCGTTCGTTTTGTTAATATTTGCAGGATTGAATCAATAGAAAAAAGCATAAAACCGTGACAGCTTTCATTAATATAATTTTTGAGCTGTAATCCAAACAGTTGATCCAGACAGAGCTGAGTCATACAACATACAACTTGTCTTTCAGTAGCAGAAAGGTGGATTAGATGTATTGAGAAAGCATTTCTTACTCAGCTGTCTCCATGAGGATATCAAAGGAATGCAATTTCAAATAATGTGGATGTTTTGTGGTGGGTTTTGGTGTTTGTTTTTTTTTTAAACCTGAAAAACTTGTAAAACTTGGATGGCCCTCTGGCCTCATTCAATAATAAAGGGATTACTGGTGTTAGAATGGTGTGGGGAGGTGCAGGAAAGCCATGTGTAGCTACTGGTTTGCTCTTGACACATCGCTGAAAGGAAGTTATGCCAGTAGTGTTAATGGCATCACGTTGATACATTTTTAAATTAACTATAGAATTAGAGTTGCTGCAAAGGAGTCATTGCTACCAATATTGATGTTCAGGAATTTTCCTTCTTGGGAAAAGCAGTCTTTCCCATCTAGTGTTGAAATTATATAAATACATTATTAGGGCTCTGGTATTTCGGAATTGCTTTTCCTTCAGGTGAAGGTTTTTTATACAAATGTGAACATCTATGTCTAAATCTATAAGAAACAGGCTGTGGAGCTGCATGTTTGCAACCTTAATCTCGTTAGGGTAGTTCCTAGCCTAACCTTCATACTGCCCCTTGCAAAAATCACTGGAGTACCTGCCTTTTTAATGAGGAAATATCATATGTTAATCAGGAAGCTGCTATTTATTTTAATAGACAAGATTTACTATTTTTAGTAAAATTTTTAGTAAAATTTTTAGCAAAATTCAGTTACTAAGTTTTGCTTTTTTGTCCTTATTGTTGCAGAATTCTACTTTTTTTTTCCTGAAGTTTTCTAAGCATCTGTCTTGCATCTCATTTCAAAACCATCTAGAAATTTGCAGGAAATTCAGTATCTCGTTAAACAGTTTAAGATGGCTTGCAAGTCTGATTTTTTCAGGTGGCAGTCTGTCATTTCAAAAAGATAAAAAAAAAACAGAAAGCAAGCTAGTGTTCAGTGGAAACTGAGGAATTTCAGAAATCAGGGAAATCCTATCCAGGAAGGGGAGACCTGTTCAGTGCATAATCTCTTCTGCCTCTTCTGATGTGCTAGTTGATCTTGTTGTGTTCTTCTGGTCCAAAGAGTGGAACGTAAAGTGGACTCTTCTAAACTGTGGAGGGGAAGGCAGTCGATTAGAGGACTCTTAAGGTGGCTTACACTCCTTAAACTTTTCTACCATTATTGCAAATCTTCATCTAATTTTTGTCTGCGTATGAAAATGTGGGTAGTCTCTTGTATGCTCTGAACCATGCCCTTCAGTCCCAATGGTTTGCCTGTGGTGCTGATGGGAGTGTATATAAAGTTATGAAGTCTGCACTTGTGTTGCATCAGAGACGGAGGCCTAAGTCTTGTCACAGAATCACAGAATGATTAGGGTTGGAAGGGACCTCTGGAGATCATCTAGTCCAACCCCTCTGCCAGAGCAGGGTCACCTACAGCAGGTTGCACAGGACAGCGTCCAGGTGGGTTTTGAATGTCTCCAGAGTGGAAGACTCCACAACCTCTCTGGGCAGCCTGTTCCAGTGCTCCACTACCCTCAAAGTAAAGAAGTTCCTCCTCATGTTAAGATGGAACTTCCTATGTTCAAGCTTGTGCCCGTTACCCCTAGTCCTATCACTGGGCACCACTGAAAAAAGACTGCTCCCATCCACCTGGCATCCTCCCTTTAAGTATTTGTAAGCATTAATATGATCCCCCGTCAATCTTCTTTTCTCTAGACTAAAGAGACCCAAGTCCCTAAGCCTTTCCTCCTATGAGAGATGTTTCAATCCCCTAATCATCTTTGTAGCCCGTTGCTGGACCCTCTCCAGCAGATCCCTGTCCTTCTTGAACTGGGGAGCCCAGAACTGGATGCAGTACTCCAGATGCGGCCTCACTAGGGCAGAATAGAGGGGGAGGATGACCACCCTCGACCTGCTGGCCACACTCTTCTTGATGCACCCCAGGATGCCATTCGCCTTCTTGGCCGCCAGGGCACATTGCTGCCTCATGGACATCCTGTTGTCCACCAGGACTCCCAGGTCCCTTTCCACAGGGAAAAGGTCTAAGTCCTCATGCATGATACATCCTGTTGGCTGTGTGCCTCCATGCTTGAAGGATTTTTTTTGTTGCCGGCTAGCCATTTTTGAAGGTTTACAGGTAGCCAGTAAGAAATGTCAGAGAAGAGGATTTAGGTGGAAGGTAAGTGGTATCAGTCTGGTCCAAATAGATTTTGAATTAAAAGGTAAAACACATGAAGTTGACTATCAAAAAAAGTGTCTTGCTGCAGGAAATTGGAATTGAGATGTTTAATACTTCCCTTTTGAGTTTTCTGAAAAATTAACTCACAGGATGAAATAGTTTCCAAAGAATTTTTTAATTATTTGTTTTCATAAGGCTATGGTGTCTTCCAAGGAGGGTTCCAGGGAAATTAAGGTATTGCCTGGTTTCTCTCTTTAGCCCCTTCCTGAGAATAAGGAGGGCTTGCATGCAGAGTTCCTGTGGGCATTAACTCGGTTGCTGCAAATGCCCATCTATATGGAGTACAAGTAAAACCATTTGTTGGGTACTCCTAGGGAAGGTGGTACTTGGCAAAATGAGGTAACTGGGTACTAAACACACATACAAAATTATCTGGGTTTCAGTAGAGGCTGAGGAGGAGATAGTTGTAAGAAGATAACTCTATATAAATTTAACATTTTTCTCTCTTTTTCTGAGAATGGTTTTGTTCCTTCCCTCTGTGATGTTTTAGATACTCCACCACCATTTCATATTTTTTTAAAAAGGGGGGTAAGGATAAGTTCAGTGGAATTCTCTGCAGGTCACCCTGCAGTCATTTGAACCTTTCCTGAAGAATATTGTTAAATTATTAAGAACATTATTAAAGAAAACTATGTATCAGATTTCCATGTAGAAGACTCCTGCTGATTATTTTTTTCTTAGGCAGAATGTCTTTTAATTATTTTTTTTTAACAAAATAAGTAAAATTACTTCACCCCCTGAGAGCACATTCCTCCAAAACATGATAAAATCTGCAGATGTAGGATTTCCTTGGCAGAGCAGTGGTGTGTTTCCTCCTAAATCCATCTAAAAAGAAATGCATAATTTTGATCAAGTTCATCCTCTCATATTTCATTTGTGCTGTGTACAGGTGTTCTGCAAAGCTTCTAGAAAGCTAATTATTATAAATCTTGGAAGAACCTTGTAAAACTAACAGTCAGCATGCACCACGGAAATGTTAAATGATCTTGAATAGGATAGGAAAAGCCAATGATGCAAGCTCTCTGATTATTGTGTGATATCCTAGTGCCCAGTCACAAGAAGCAAGGAAGAAAAGTTTCGTTACAGGGAAGAAAATAAGCATTGGTTATTGCACTATAGCCTCAGACTCTCTCTTTTACATGGCTCTGAAAACTGTCTTTGGTAGGAATAATGTTAAACTGATTTTGACTGGTTCCTTGAAAGGTTAGGAGAAGTTTAGGAGGATCTGATTTTTGCATGTAGTATAAAAGACCTGTTTTATGATTTTGTGATTCAGTTGTATCGTTGCCAGTTTGCATCTTTAATAAATGTACCTTTTGTTAAACAAGGTCTTGCTTAAAAATTGAGGCAAGCAATCTGTTAGGTATGCTCCTCCGTCAAATGCAATGCATCAGTTGTTTAAAGATGAAGTGGCAATTGCCTGCAGGATCTGCCACACGGTAGCTTATGGTGTTTCCCTAGATCTGCAGGGCTTTCCTCCAGCAGAGAAACAGAACTTGGGAGGGGAGGTCTTTCGTGGCCAGTGGTAGCCTGTGCTGCTTGGACAAGCAGCGAAAGGGGGAAAAAAAGGGATTAGGCTTGTGTTATTGGGAGCCAATTTATTCGTCTTCCACAATCTTTTAATTCTTATGAAGTAAAGTGAAGAAAGTGGGAATATAGATCATAGGAAGCGACCTGCGTGTATGAATATTAGCAATGTCACTTGAGAGAAAAGGAGGTAGAACTACTAGTTTACCAAAAAATATAAAACTAAAATCCACATATAAACTCATAAAATTATTCTACCAAGACTCATTAAACAAAATTCTAATTCTGTAAAAATTTTTTTAGGAACTAGTAGTTTTTTTATGGTATGTTGAAACATGAAAGGAAACTACTACAGTGCATGTCATACTTCTTAATGACCCACTTGGAAAATATGTTCCTTTTCTGTTTGTGGGAGTTAAATGCAAAGTGAAGTAGTTACAGGTAGTGATGGATGTCAAATGAAATACACTGAGGCATATGGGAATTTCTGTTTGCAGGAGCTTGTCTCCTGGTAAGCATCTGCAATTCAATAAAATGTAAATGGGACAAGTAAAAAGCTGTCTTTACAATATTTAACTTGCTCCTGCCTTCCACACCAACACTGCACTCACTTTTTTATAGATTACATGCACATATATATGTGTATGTATCTGTGAACATTGTAGGATTCCTTTGCTTTTAGAATAATTTTGCTATTAAGGCTGCTGTTATTAGAGTGAATTATAGGTTGCCTTGAAAAGAGCAATGAGTTCCTGCCTACCTACTTCTGTTTTGGTGTTTCTTTTTCTTTTTTTGATCACTGAAGATAACACTTCTGTTGTAAATGCTTTATGCAGAGAATTTACTCTCTGGATTTGATGTTAAGCAGAAAGTGCAAAGTGAATTTCATTATGTTCCATGCTTAATTTTCAAAATTAATACAGGTTAGGATTTAGGCAGGAAGCTTCAAAATTGAGTTCCAAGTTAAAGAATTCCTAAATGTTTAGGAATGTTTAACCCACCTAAAGAAAACTCTCTCTCAAATAACACATGCAGTCTGTAAAACCACATCATCTCACTCATGTGAGGGAAAAATATTCATACCCATTTCTAGTATCAGTACATCCTACAAGAAAATGTGACTAGCAGAATTCATCCTTGGCATATTATTCCTCTGCAGAAAAAAATATGCAAACTGTATTTTAATTAGTCTACTAGAACATAATACTTGATACTTCTAAGGTATTTCAGGTGGGACCCATGGCACGCATTGTGCACACATTTTTACGAGGGACCTTGAATGTGTGGGAGTTGTTTGTTGCTCTGTCATCAAGCCTTGTTTGGCTTGCTGAAGATGTAGGCGTAGCCCCAGGAGTCGGTGGAATCGAGCGATCGTTCCTCCAACATTATAAAAGGATGATAATCAGGAGAGAAACACAGAGGTCCAGTGTTTTTAATTCTTTTTAAATATAAAAGCTCGCAATTATATATCTGAGGTGCTGCGTTTTACCCCTCCAGTTCCTAAGCAACAGCTATTTTCAGATTGAGTGCGTCTGGTGTTGTCTACCTACTTCATGCTTTTGCGAGGTAATTCGTCAGTGAAAGCTGGGCTTTTCACTGTCTCGCCTGATACCTTTTGTCATGGCACTCTAAGGAGCCGGATGCTTTAGAGAAACGGGAGAAGCTTGGGTGTAAGCGGTCTTAACCTTGCAGCTTGCAAAAACTTCTGTACATCGGGGAGCTCTGCCGTCTACAGCAATGAAGCACACGAGTCAGAAATAAGGTTCTTGGCACTGATTTGGGAGAAGCCTTTTCCTCGAGTGTGGAAAAACCTCTAGAGCAGATTCAAAATCATGAGCCGGAAATCTCTGTACTTGCTGAAGCGTAGATGGGAGTCGATTCCCGCTACTGACCAGGTACTGTGCTCCGGTGAATCTGTTGTGTCACTGTCTTCCCTTGCAATGCCCCTGTGAAGAGATTTATGGTGATTTAATGGTGGTGGTTGGGGTCCTCTGCATACAGTGAGAACCAGCTGATCATTACTTGTCGTTTCCGTGATGAATAGCGCAAAATGTTGGTAAAGCTGATTTTGCAAGAGCATATGCTTGTGAATGTGGAGGTGCCATGACAGCCCACTAATGCAGACTTAAGTAACCGACAGAATCTTCCTGTCTCAAAAATGGGACTTTTTGAAAGGTTTTAGGAGTATTGTAAACTGAGTGGCTAAGGAAAAGTGTAGTCTACTGCTGATGGGTTCCTCGGTGCATGTCTCTGTTGCATTTCATATCTTACATGTGTTTATCTATTTGTGAAATCACTGATTACAAGTAGATGTAATGCATTGGCAGAAACTCAGCTTTTTCAGCATCATCTTGGTTGATGCATCATTTCAAGTATGCGGACAAGGATGAGAGTAAAGCAGATGGAAAAGATGTAGACCAGATGTAATGTAAAAATTGTGCAATGCTGTTTGGAGCAAGAATCGTCAGTGTAAGTAGGACTGAGATGTGATGAATGGGAGTACGATTAGTACATTTCCTACTTCTTGCTCCAGGCACTCAAGGGTTCCGTGAAATTTTTTTCAATGGCTTGCTTGGGATGTAAAGACACGAAAAGAAATAATTCTAGTAATAATATCAAAAGGAAAGTGGAAGTAGTATCTTATTACGTGTTCCAACTCAGTTTTCGGTTTATAAAGCAGTTGATTATGAAGGAATGCCTTTGTTAGTGGGAAAGAGGCAACGTGGGAGAAAATTCTTCAACAGGAAGGAGGGTGGACTACAAAAATACTTCCCAGTTTTTGAGAAGGATCCTCCTGTACACTTTTCATTGAGAGAGGGAAGGGCAGATTACATGCCATATTTATAGAGTTGCAGATTTTAAAGCTGAATTGGACCACTGTGAAAATCCAGAGATCTCAGACACACTAGTAGTCAAAAAATACCATGCTGTCACATCAGGCCCATGTTTTCTGGTTAAATAAGAATATGCCTTTAAAATAGATCCGGTCTTAATGTAAAGGCTTCAAGTGAATAATAATTCACGATATTCTCTGATAAAGTTTTTCTGGTTTTTAAATGTTGTGGGTTTTTAACATCATGCCTTCTCATTTGACTTTTTAGAATTTAAATCTCCCACCATATCAATTTGCTACACCTTTGAAGGCCGAATTTAAAAAGTCTTCTTTCAGAATTTTTTTTTCCTGATTCTTTTTCCTAATTCTACTACTTTGGTTTTCTATCGTTTAAACTAGCTAAAATATTCACAATAAAAATAATAAGGCATTGTTAACGAATACAATTTCATTTTATTGAAATTGAATTGAATTGATCTAGTTCAATCAGGCACTCTTAAATCTCCTGGTAAAAGAGGGGTAAATAAATGCTCTGTTATGAAGTGAGTCATTTGTCATCTTGTTTCTGTTAAGAAGATGTTGAGACACTAATGTTGTTTCAAAGGAAACCTGTATTTCAGCCTTGCTTTTCCAGTGGTTCCTTTTCCTTACAATCACTCTAACCCTGACATTGCATTGCATCATACTGTGTTACAGGGTGATATGTCTGGGAAAAATAAGTATTACTTACGTAGGTGTGAGGCGTGCTTGACTGATCCTTTCCATCATCAGCCCCTCAACACCTCTGGAGGGTTTTAAAAGATAAAAGGAAATTTCCCTGGCCCATTTAGTGCTTTGGGAGAAGTGACACTCAGTGACTGATGCACATAGATGGAGTTGACTTGAGCGTAGTGTGAATCTGTAAGGATTGTTTGAAGGTAAACTAAGGGAAGGAAGATGATGTTCAGCTTCTAACCCACAGATATTTCTCTAGCTGTTTGTACTGCTCCTTACAGTGGGTGGAGTGGGGCTGCTCTGCTTGTTCTCCCCCTTGCTCAACAGTGCCTCATAGGAAAATGCAGTTACTGTGCAAGATGACAACCACAACAAGGCAACTCTTGAGCATTTTAGGCTGACCCTGTTCACATTGTTATCATACAAAAATAATAGCTCTGCATTTTGGTGCAAATTCATTATTTAGTCTTTAAAGGGATGCACTAGCTTGCTATGTTCTAGGTTAACCTTCAGGAAAAGATATTACATTTTGATAGGTACATAGTAACCTCATAGGTTATTTCTCTGTTCAGAGGAGATGAAAGATATTTATGTTAACAAATGACAATGCCTCTCCAAACTGGTTTACTGTATTACCACTTCTTTTTTTCTTTTTAAGGCTAAAGGAAGGAAATAAAATGGAATTCAGAAAGTGGGATTTTTGTCTTGATCTTGTTTCTACTTTAAAATAATACGGCAGGTATGACTTTTAAGGACATGGGAGCTGTAAGTCCACAGTGAAGTCTGATACTCTATTTGAACATACTTTCTATCTTTTAAAAGTCATTAAGTTATTTTTATTCCTCATTTTACATACTTTACATCAAACTGAATGAAACCCACAACGGTTTAGGCAAGGGTGAACAGACTGAGAAGTAGGGGTAGAGAAAAAAACAAGAGTAGTTACGATTGCTATAAACAATATTGTTGGGGGGGGGGGGGGTGTTATATAATTTTATTTTTGATCTTTTGAGCATCATTTATGCTCACAGATACTACATCACAGAAGTCTCCATGGTTTCCAGGGTCTGATATGACAAAGGAATTTTTTGTATGGTTGTTGGCTTTCTGTGTGTGTGAAAGAGTGAGGAAAATGGGTTTGAGTGTGAACCCTGACTTGGATCTTTTTGGTTTCAGTTGATCAGAAACGTCTTTTTATATGTGTGAGAGCTTTATTCTGCGGCCATTTTACATGGGTAAATTTAAGCAAAATGGTGATGAAGTATATATTGTGTATTAGCCTCTATTCAGCAAGCTGTAGTATCTCTTTGTGGTTGAACCGTAGAATTGTAGAATGGTTTATGTTGGAAGGGACCTTAAAGATTATCTAGTTCCAACCCCACTGCCATGGGCAGGGACACCTTCCACTAGACCAGGTTGCTCAAAGCCCCATCCAACCTGGCTTTGAATATTTCCAGGGATGGGACACCCACAACTTCCCTGGGCAATTTGTTCCAGTGCCTCACCACCCTCAGAGCGAAAAATGTCTTCCTAATATCTGTTCTAAATCTATTGCCTTCCAGTTTGAAGCCATTACCCCTTGTTCTATCACTACATGCCCTTGTGAAAAGGCCCTCGCCAGCTTTCTTGTAGGCAGCCTTCAGATACTGGAAAGCTGCTATAAGGTCTCCCTGGAGCATTCTATTCTCCAGGCTGAACAACCCCAACGCTCTCAGCCTGTCCTCATAGGGGAGGTGCTCCAGCCCTCTGATCATCTTTCTGGCCCTTCTTCTCTGGACCCACTCCAACAGATCCATGTCCTTCTTATGTTGAGGGCTCCAGAGCTGGATGCAGTACTCCAGGTGGTGTTTCACAAGAGCAGAGTAGAGGGGCAGAATTGCCTCCCTTGACTTGCTGGCCATGCCTTCTTTTGATGCAGCCCAGGATATGGTTGGCCTTCTGGGCTGCAAACACACATTGCTGTCTCATGTAGACCTTCTCATCAACCAACACCCCCAAGTCCTTCTCCTCAGGGCTGCTCTCAATCCATTCTCCGCCCAGCCTGTATTTGTGCTTGGGATTGCCCTGACCCATGTGCAGGACCTTGCACTTGGCCTTGTTCATCTTCATGAGGTTCATATGGGCCCAGTGCCAATACTGACCCCTGAAGAACACCAGTCGTCACTGGTTTCCATTTGAACATTGAGCTGTTGACCGCAACTCTTTGTGTGCGACCATCTGGTGAATTCCTTATCCACCAAGTCATCCATCTATCAAATCTGTGTCTCTCCAATTTAGAGAAATATTCACTGTAAGGATGTTGAGTATTTCCCTCTGCCTTTAATTCCCTGTGGATTTCATGAGCCGTAGTCTTTGAGTATAAGTTGTATTTGATACCAGTCCTAAGACAGGAAGAATCTTCTTGCATTAGCCCATGATGTAAACTTTTCATTGTTTCATTGATAACTGTGAATTTAAAAACAGGAACTAGATTGATACAACAATATAAAACACAAATAACACAATAATTGATATACAGATTTATATAGCCATAGATTGTTCAAAGGAATGTAATGTGTAGGTAAACGAATGAATCAGTAATATTTCTTTAGCTAGAAATGCATGCTTATAGCAGTGTAAACAATGGTAATGCTTTCTGTACCATTAAGTCACCAGTTTAGATTTGGATGGATTTGTGTAAAACCCATGAAATGATGCCTCTCTTACCTGCCAGTGTTTTACAGCACAGCTATGCCTAAGGCAGTTTGCATGTACGGTGCAATATCCTGTTCCTTACCACAGATCCGGTAGACAGGAGACCCTCCCATAGCCTATAAACAGCAAATAAACTGCTTCCAACATGACTTGAGTCATAACTCTCTGAAATGACAAATAAAGGGATATTCCAAGAGAGCTTGATATAACTACATCATGCAGCCACCATATTTTCAGTGTGTTGGTGTATGAAGTAATTCTGATGGATGCATTACACCAGATTTGTCAGGATTGGGAACTGTTTTCACTGAGTTTGGGTTGGTTTTTTTTATTAACGGCTTACTTAGCCACAGACCTTTTTGCTAGTTACATCTTGCCATTCTGCTCTGAATTGTTCTCACTCATAACCCCTACACATCCATGAAGATGGATATGTCATATCTGATATTGTTATGAGAAAGCTGGAGTTCCTGTGCTTTATTTTTCTCTCAGATGTCCGTTTAATCCAGTTTTCTTTGCTGCTCTCCATCTGCCCCTGCATCCAGCAGCCTGACAGCAGCATGGCACTGCTGACTGTCTTTGGCCAGAGCCAGCTTCACTGGGAACTTCATGCTGAAGAAGCACAAGCCTCTGCAAGACAGCAGTTCTTACATCTCGACAACAGGCATGAATGCATCAGTACAGATGTTTGTGTAGGGGAGAGCCACAGTGGAGGCTGGCTTACAAGCAGGACAGTATCAGGGACCTGGATTTCATCAGCCTTCAGTGCAGCAAGGATTCTTGGTGCATGCCTCCTTTCCGTGCAAAGGTCATGAAGCTCTTCATAGAGAAGGTGATGAAGCAATGGTTATGGGTGAGGAGGCCTCGGAGCCATCCGTGTGGGACTGTGTAGGTCTCCCTGGCTCACAGATAGCCTAAGGATTAGGAAAATGTGCAATAGAGCCAGGGTGAGGTGGAGACAAAAAGTTCCTTCTCCTTTCAAGTCCCTGGTGGGTTGTGCCTGGTTATTCCTTTTGCACAACCTGTCTCCCAGGCAGGCTACATCATGTGGTGGGAGCCACGCTCACCGTGGCACCACCACCACCACAGCACATGGTGTCTTGAGGAGGTTTCAATGGCATCAGACTAATAAACACACACACACACACACACACACAACCAATGGAGAGGCAATGCAAGCCAAGGTGGAGGTAATGCACTACCCTGTGTCATTGCATTTACTTAGAATCAGTGTGCACCCTCAGTCAGTTAGATGGGCCGCAGGAGCAGCAGTGCGAGTGGCCACAGGAGCTCAGCAGAAGCCCCCAGCTTCCCTTGTATCTCCAGCTTATCCAAATCCATGCACCCAGGTGTTACAGCCTCTTCAGTCATATCTCATCTCTGTCCCTACCTTCACATTAGAAAGGCTCATGGGGAATACGTGCCTGAAGCAGAGTTCCTGCTGGGACATGTCACAACAGTGATCCTTGCATCTAACCCAATCCCTCTTATTATACCTGAAAACGGTTAAAAAAAAAAAAAAATCCTGTTAAGTATGCTTTTGTGGTTTTCCACAGTTATTCATTGTTAATAAAATCTTACATTATCCTTTTGTTCAGCAAACAAGTTTTCAGAGATTTAGTGGCAGAGCAGAAATTTGTGGAGTTTGGGATGTTACGAGAAAGAGGCCTCATGGGAGAGTTGTGGCTTGGTTGGAATATGGCACTGGGGCAGGAGAATTGCTTTTGCACAGCAGGAAAGGTGTAGAAAGCTGAGATTGGGATTAAGAAATTATCTATAAAATACTTCTTTGCTTTCTAATGCAGCAAATGAATGATGTAATGCAGAAAGCTATCTCAAAGAAATAATCTGCCTCAGATTTGGCCTTGCTTCTCTGAGAAGTGAGGAGCTGAGCCACAGGCACTAGCTGCAACTGTGGGACCATTTCTGTTTGTCCCCCAGGCTTTCTACCCTGCTGCTCTAATGAATGTGTGGGAGGGAGACAGGGTGGTAATGAGCTTGGCATCGGAGAGAAACCACTCTTGCTTGCTGATGTACCACCACCACTGCTCAGGAGATGATGATAGAGGTTCTGTAGGTGGTCAGGATTTTCAGGATGTGCATTTAAGCCATGGAACAAATGTTTCCAAAGTACAACAGAAAGCAGTTCATTTCAGAAGGATCAGCACCAGACACGTATATTTGTTGTCTTGCATGGCTTTGGCCAGGCAAGAGCTGGGGCAGGCAATCTCAGTGCTGTGCATCCTTCCATACTGGCAAATGGCAATAAAATGTCCATAGTGATAAGTGTGATAGAGACATTGCAATAAATGCTGATGTAGAGCTGGAAGAGGCTAGAAGCTGGGAGGACAATAGACAGAATATGTCGTATTGGCAGTTGTGGCACAGATGATACAGGTAAACCTTATGCAACCTCCCATATCCATCACTTGTAGGATGGAGAAAAACCTTCTAAATTATGTCAGCCACTCTGTGAATCACCTTTTCTGTCAACTGCTGTATCCCAAAATGATTGGCAGTGGGACAGGAGTGGATTGGAAGCTTGACAATGCCAACCCTCTTCTTAAGACTCGGTCACCCTGTTATGTCAATATTCTTCATAGCTAAGCAGGAGCTCAACACGGATTTCCAGAAATATTGCCTTCTTGAAAACCTTTCTCTACTGTTAATCCTCCCAGGTTTGTAGTGCAAGTCTTGCTGCTAGTCAGGCAGTCCAGTTGTGTGACATAGAACAGAAGCTTGCTGATGATACTCAACTTAAATTCTATTTTACCTTAATCAGTGGGCAAGTTCCAGTTCAGGAATGTTGCAATTTGTAGGATTGTAGGACATCAGATGCTTAGGACATCAGTTATACTTGTTTGTTGGATTTAGGGGGATTTGAGATTTATTGGCATCTGACAATTAAAGTTGCTTGTTACCTTTAAGTACCCATAGAGAAATTTGTAGACTTTCAGAGAGTGTAATCTGCTGAAATTCAAATCCTCTGCTTTAGCACAAGCTAAAACCATCTGCAGGTTTTCAGGTTGCAAATTCTTCTAATTGCCAAAATTTTGGCATCCATATGCCAGTCTATGAAACAAAAACTAAATGGAGAATGTTCTGAGTCCAGAGTGGTGTACCTCAAAGAGGGTAGTAGTTAATGATGAGTAAAACAGTGTCCCTCAATCTTCTGGAAATGACTATGTTGGATAAAATTTTTCAAATACAGGCTAACAGTTGCAAGGAGAAATGTCAGTGCAAGCGTTTAAAGTTTCACAAAACTATAAGCAACTGAAAACAGGCTCTTATGAAGGGAAGCGATGGCCAACATAATAATGGGCGATACAGCTAGCTTCCTTGTAATGAAAAAACCTACACCATTAAAATTATATAGCACTGTGGCTTTTGTGATTATAAAAGACTAAATTTAGGGTGGTTGCAACTATTAAATGCTGAGAGTTGTGCCACAAGGTTTTCTTTTAATTTCCAATAACAGCTTAAATTTAACTTATTCCGTATGTGTGTTTCAGGTATTTGTTGCCTTCCAAGCAAATTATTGAACACAACCATTATAAATTTTTGGTTTCCTTGTTTCAGAGATGAACCCAATTATGGAATTAACATGATTAACGTACTTAATTTTTTACTGTGCAGTGATTATGCCTAGTCTTCAGCCAGGATGCTTCCACTGCTATGTTAATAGTAGCATTGCTAGAGGATGTGGGCTGCTCTAACTTTCCTTACTGAGTTTCCACATTGCTGTTAGTGTCAGAAGATGTCTTCAGTAATGAAGACAAAATGAATTGACTGATTTCACTCTATAATGGAAACTTTGGTTTAGAAGCATTTTTATTAATTCTGGGGTTTGGGGTTTTTTTTTTCCCTGTGCTTCATGTCCATACTGGGGAAGACATATACGCTGTAGATGCTGCTCTCCGTGATATTTTTAAAGAATAAATAAGTGAAAGTATTTCCTATTGTTCCTTCTTTACAAGAACACACGCTGAACTCTCTAGTAGCTCATTTTATGAGTTTCCCAGTGGAAAAGCTCACAGCTGATCGACTCCGTTCTCAACAGCAGATGTTCTTTTTCTGCTTCACTTTAGTAGTGAGCCATAATTTTGTTCTGTGTCTGATGGATCAGTGTTCAAAATTTCAAAATGAATTATTGGAGCAACCTCCTGGGATTTTTGACTAAGCCAGAGCTGGAGTAAATCTTAAAGTCAAGTCATAAAAAAGAAAATTTCATGTTGGGTTGGTTTTTACAGATCAAAGGTTCATTGTGTAATGGGTCTACATTGCTCAATTTTCAATTCCTGAATAACCTTGAATGTTACAAGAGCAGTATGAATTCTTGCAGTCCATAAAGGAAGTCTGGAGATTATCAGACCTGAATCTAGAGTTCATAATTGTTGAGTTATTGGGCTTTATGCAGGACTAAAAAGGCTACTTGGTACAGTGAATAGACAAGCCCCTAGAGGAAAGGTAGAGGCATCAGTTATCGAACTGCAAAAGAAAGAAAAAAAAAAAAACCCAACCCCACCCCCCAAAAAGCATGAAAAAGCTATCTTTATTAATGACTCGGATGATGGACAGAGTGTACCCTCAGCAAATTTGCAGATGATACAGAGCTGGGAGGAGTGACTGCTACACTAAATGGCTGTGCTGCCATTCAGAGGGACCTCGACAGGCTGGAGAAATGGGCCAAGAGGAATCTTACGAAGTTCAACAGAGGTAAATACAAAGTCCGCACCCAGGAAGGAGTAACTGCATGCACCAGTACAGGCTAGGGACTAACTGGCTGGGGATTCCCTTGACAGTGAAAGATCTTGAGGGTCCTGGTGGACTCCAAGTTGAATGTGAGCCAGTAATGTGTCTTTATGGTAGTGAAAGCCAACAGCATCCTGGACTGCATTGGGCAGAGCATTGCCAACAGGCTGAGGGAGGTGATCCTTCTCAGCTCAGCACTGGCAAGACACATCTGGACTGCTGGGTACAGATCTGTGCTCCCCAATACAACAGAGGCACAGAAATACTGGAGTCTGTCCAACAAAGGACCACAAAGGTGATTAAGGGACTGTCATGAGGAGAGGCTGAGAGAGCTGGGACTATTCAGCCTGGAAGGGAGAAGGCTCAGAGGGTTCTCATCAATGTGTGCAAATACCCGATGGGAGGGAGTAAAGGAGATGAAGTGATACTCTTCTCAGTGGTGCCCAGTGACTGGACAAAAGGCAGTGGGTACACACTGAAATACAGGAATTCATATTTGAAAATAAGAAAGAACTTGTTTACTGTGAGGGTGACTGAGCAGTGGAACAGGTTACCCAGAGAGGTTGTGGAGCTTTCATCCTCAGACATGCTCAAAACCCAACTGGATACAGTCCTGAGCAGCCTGCTTTAGCTGACAGTGCTTTGATCAGGGGAGTTGGACTGGACAATCTCCAGATGTCCCTTCCTACCCTCAACCCTTCTGTGGTTCTATGTCCCGTGTCATTGTGAATGATAAGGTTCCACAGGGCACTGTTACTTCCCCTAAAATACAGGAAGTTTTTTTTCTCAGTGAATTTAGCAGCTAAAAGCTGTGATGAGGTGCATTAGTGCTACCAGATACTTGTCTCTACTAATATTCATATATTTGCTGGAAAGCAGAATTGCCAAAAAGGTCCTGCTCAGGGCGTGGTGCCCAGCATACCATTCTGTGGCGCTTCCAGATCATAATGCCTTAACTGATGTCCTTCCCGTTTCTGGATGATGCTGGTAAAAAGCCTGGAAAAAAGTCCAGAGAGAAAGTGAATGGGGTCTTTTTCTACTAATTCTTTGCAGCTCACGGGGAGGGTGAGGGACACAGCGTTAGTGATCTTATCCTGCTTGTTGAGGTGTGGAAGCAGAAGGTGAGCTTGTAGAGTAGTAAAGACTCGTCCTCTCTCCATCTCAGCCCCATCGAGTAGCTGGAAGACACATGGCAGTAGCAGATGTTTGCCTTTTCATTTTCACTACACCTCCCCCGACACGCACACAAAATTGAGAGGAGGGAAAAAAAAGCTATAGATGGAGAAGGGGAACCAGAAAAAAAATCTTTCCAAACAGAGCTGGAGCTTTATTAAAAAACAGCTACCAAGTTAGTGATTTAAAACATATAATCCCTTTTCAGTCCACATGGATAGTATTTTGGTAGAAACCCAGATAACCTTTCTTTCTGTTTCCAGTAACTTTGCTTCTGAAGCACAAGAGCTCACTTCTCTAAAAATGAGAAGCTGTCACCTATTAATGCTGTCTATTATTCTTCTGGTATGTAACAGACAAACAATTTGAAATTTTCTGTCATGTATGGTTTTGGAAGTTCATATGCTGTTCTCACACACATGCCCTCAGCTTCAGAGTAAACCCCACACATACGGCATTTTCAGTTTTCGCATCCAGGATAGGGGGACCTGAATCTTCAAAGTTAGGTGATGGATATGATAGAAATGCAGAATGGCAGTAAGCTTTTTGTGTGTCATATTATCACGGACCAATTTTTATAGGTGTCTAAAAATAATAACTCTCTGCATGTAGAGATTGTGTTTTAGGACTCCTGGAGGGTTTTATGTGCTCGCTTCTTTTAAATTAACAGTTGGAGCTGAGTGAACAATCTGTGAATAATTATTTTATATTAAGTTCTTCATTAAGATGCAGAAAAGGAAGGGGGGGTAGCTGACAAGAGAAGCTGTAGTAGTACTTTCTATTCCTTACAACTCTGTGGGATGCAAAAATGACAAATAGCTGAAGTCCGTGATTAGGGTCTTAAAGGATCAACGTTGCCTTTGAGACAGTTCTATCTCAGAATGGCAATTGTTGCTGGGAGTTTGGTGTGGTTGCATTCTCATCACAGAAACAGCCCCTGGACAAAATCACACTGTAGATTTTGACTCATTTCTGTCCAGATAGGAGTTTTTGTACGTGTCATTTCTGTGTGTAGCTGCCACCTCTTGTCTTACAAACAGAGACCAGCTTTTTTTTTTTTTTGAGCTATTACTAATATTAGCATTGATGATAGGTACAGCTTGATGTTGGTGGAGGAGCAACACAAGACACAGTGGCTCCTTCATCAAAGGACACAGTGCAGATGGACAGTGGTACATCAGCATCTCAGTTGTGATAAACCCCCAGCATGCTTAGGCTATAGGAGGAAAGGACGTGCTGTGCAGTGAGTGTTTTTTACTGAAGAGCAAGTAGAGCATGGAAAAGGAAGAAAAGTAGAAGCTGAAATGGAATTGCCTTAAGAGAGGTATGAGTAAGGTACACGGTCTTGTCCTGTAATAGACACATGTTCTGGAGTAGATCTCACAGTCTCTTGACATGGGGTATCCCATTGGCTTTGGGACTGGACAGACAGTACCTTTCTTTCAAGATTGTGATGTCCCTTCTTCACACACACAGACCCCCCCCAACACGAAGTCTTAGAGTGGGAAGAAGAAACTGGAAAAGTTATGCAACTGGGCAGTGAATTCCTGAGATGCTTAAGGTCCTAGGGATGTGCTATTTTTGTTGCTGCAGGCATTTAAAAAAATGTACTTCCAACATTTTGTTTTGGAATTATTGCTGGAGTTCTGAAGTCCAGGAATTTTTAGCAAGTCCTCACCATGGGAGCAGAAAGAAACAAATCCAAGATATTTTAATATGGCACACACACATAGTTTTATTGTTGCCAAAGGGAAGTGCTCTACTTAAATGTCAAGACGTTAGCAACAGCTGACTTGAGAGAAATGATGTGGTGATCACAGTCCCGTTTCTAATGGTCACCTGTCTTTCACTGAAAACTACCTCAGTCTTTCAGTGTTTGGGAGGCATTTATTGTGTAATGGATTTGTAACCTGCCTGCACTCTGCTCATTTCTTCAAGTTGGGCTTGTCAGGGTCCTTGTAGTAGGGTAGGTGGACCTTCCTTTGTCAACATCTCATTTGTGTGTTCTAGAGGGAACCACTTGAGGTGGTAATCACATAAAGGCACAGCACAATTTCTGGGTTAGACTTTTCTTCTGGTGATACTTGGAAGTGCGCCTCCTGTTTCTCTTTCACTAGAAATTGGTGTCTCTTTATCTCAGCTGTCTTTGCTGGGGAGCTAGATAAGCATTACTACTTTAACTGGTATGGTTCTTCCCGTCATGGCACTTGATCTCATTTGGAGTACTTTTCTGTGTTTTTCTCTCACTTGCCTGATCATCCCTCCCAGGATGAAGCTAACTAGTTAGAACCTTTCCCCCTCATATCCCCTGCCATGTTGGAGTAACACTGATGACATCAAAGGACCTTTTTGGCTGTTATCGTGAAATTGGAATTTAATTTGATCTTGTCTGTAGGTTTCTCACACTACCATAAAATCTTTTATGGGTATTGATCCTGGGCCTGTTTTAAATGCATTTTTTTTAGCTCAGTAATACATGATTGTTATCTTTCAAGATATTACTTCAGGGACCCCAGCCTGACTGCTTCCCCCATTCAGTTGTCATGCCTGTCCAGTCCTTTATGAAAATTGGTGTGTACTACTGGCATCCCAAACAGACGTTTTCAGCTGACCAGAGTGTATGTCAGCACTTACTAACTCTTCTTCACTTCCACATTTAATTATATTCTTTTGTATGCTCAATTTACTGTATTAGGGCCTGTATCCCTTTTTTTTTTTTCCTGCAGAAAAGTTTGAATGCCTCTTAACTTTACTTTTTGACTCATCGGAAGCCTAGTACAGAGATCTCAGACCCGTGCTTCCTCCTAATTCATTTCTAGATTCCTCTCAGGCCTCCTTTGTATCATCTTTGGTTCTGTGTAGGCCTTTGAATCCAAGCAAAGCTGCCTTACCCTTGCCAACCTTTTTTTTTCCTTTTGCAGTGTTTCTAATATGGAACTTTTCCCATCCACAAAATGCAGTCTGGATTCTCAGTATTTAAACCTTAATCCCTACAATGCCCATTGCTTTGATCTTTGAAAAATGCTCTCTTCATTTAAGGCTAAATCTTCAAATTGTTCTCATTATTCCTGTCCATCTGTTACTACTTTTAACAATTTGATCTGCTCTCATTAGAGCCTATCTATACCTTTCAGTTTTTATCCTATATCTAAACTTAACTCTTTTACTGTGCCATTTTATGTAACCTAGTGACTTTCTCAAAACCAGGAAAACAAAAGATGACTCTCTCAATCTTCTTTATAACTTCATTCTGTTTCTGCTGATCTTTAGTATTTGTCCGTAAGTTTTTTTTCTATTCAGAAATTTTTTTCATTTTAGTTGATATTATGTTTTATAAGCCAAGTCCTATGGCCTTTATACTACAACATCTATTATCCTACATGAGAATATTCATAATTTACAGACCAAAAGTTGGCTCTTGTATTACTATAACTTAATTTTGTTTTTTACTCGGGTGACAGAAAATGCCTATCTCTGCAACAGTACTTTCACAGAAACATTATAACAGATGATGTGACCATGTTTTTACAGTTTTCTGCATTTTTTTGGCTTGCCACCCAGAGAACAAAGTGAATTTGGCATTGCTATTTCAGTTTATAAAAATACATTTTTTGTCTATGTAATGTAATTTGACTTTATTTGCCTTCTTTCTGTTAAAAAGCCACTAACCAGTGACATTTTATTTTATTGTATCTTATTATTATATCATAGTTCATTAACGAGAATGAACTGTTTAAAAGTACAGGGAGGGTGCAGTTATAAATAGGAGTAGGTGATGAAAACTGAAAATCTGAGGCAGGATTGCCACTGTGTCGAGGGGGATGGAATAGGCTGCCCTGTGTATAATGTGCTCTGGGTGCCTTAGCGGGGTGTAGCCTGATTTCTAAATTCCTGGCAGCCAGAAATATTGCTCAGTGAGAATTGCCATCCAGGTGATGCCTTAATTTGTTATGTCTGTGTGAGGATATTATATTAACATCAAGCAAGATTTTTGCATAAGTGAAAGAAGATGACTCACTGCCTTCTACTTTATGCCAGCATCTAGAATATAGTTGGTACCAATGTATCCAGATTTCTTTTGTGCACTGAGTATGCTGGGGGGGGGATAGCAGCCCAGTTTGTGGGTTTCTGCTGCCACACACACACCAGAGCGCTTGCTGCGTACTCAGTTTTCAAAAAGAAACTTGGCAGAAAACTGCCCTGTCCTGTGTCAGAGGATTCATCTCTTCAGCTGCTACTACTCCACACAGGTTTGCTTTCTGGGCTCAGTAATTGTCAGAAGACTTCTCAATTATTAACATGGATGAATGCATTGTGAGAACTTGACGTCAGCATTTGCCTCATGTTGTCCACTTCGTGACTCTGTGGTTAAAGTTTTGAGGCCACATGCAAATCTCTTGCTGGTGTTCTGTGCTAGCTTTCCTGATGGAAGAGACAAGATCTTTTTCCATGCTCCATGTTTGATGCACTGTAGAAGGAAGAAGTAGGAGGGAATTGGCAGTATTTACATTTGAGTTAACAAGCAAGGATGATTCTTCCAATGCTTCCTCCTGCTAGCAAGAGAGTGCTATATAATCCCTTCATAAACCTAATCCAAGCTCTACCTTACTGTTACTTCACTTCCCCCCACCCCACCCCAAGTTCTCCTCTAGTAGTAAATAACAGGTTTTTAATAAAATAAACACTGTTGGAGTGAGTCTGGAGGAGGGCCACAATAATATCAGAGGGCTGGAGCACCTCTCCTATGAAAACAGGCTGAGAGAGCTGGGGCTGTTCAGCCTGGAGAAGGGAAGGCTCCAGGTAGACCTTATGGCAGCGTTCCAGTACTTAAAGGGGGCCTACAGGAAAGATGGAGAGGGACTCTTTATCAGGGAGTGTAGTGGTAGGACAAGGGGTAATGGTTTTAAACTGAAGGATGATAGATTTAGATTAGATGTTAGGAGGAAATTCTTTTCTGTGAGGGTGGTGAGGCACTGGAACAGGTTGCCAAGAGAAGTTGTGGATGCCCCATCCCTGGAGGTATTCAAGGCCAGGCTGGATGGGGCTTTGAGTAACCTGGTCTAGTGGAAGGTGTCCCTGCCTGTGTCAGGGGGGTTGGAACTGGATGATCTTCAAGGTCCCTTCCAACTCTAACCATTCTATGTTTCTATGAATTTCCTACCTATACTTATGTCCATCCTGTTTGTTACAGCCCAACATTGCTCTGTAGCATAAACCAGCCCCCTCTCTAAAGTGCTAGCCATCAGTCTGCTACATTAGATAGGGTTTGCTTTTTCTAGTCTGCCCACAGGTTATTTTCTTCCTTCATAGATTCTTAGAATCATTTAGGTTGGAAAACACCTTTAAGGTCATTGAGTCCAACCATTAACCTAGCTCTGCCAAGTCCTCCACTAAATCACGTCCTCAAGTGCCACATCTACACGTCTTTTAAATACCTCCAGGGATGGTGACTCAACCACTTCCCTGGGCAGCCTGTTCCAATGCTTGATAACTCTTTCACTGAAGGAATTTTTCCTAATATCCGATCTAAACCTCCCCTGGCACAAATTGAGGATGTTTCCTCTTGCCTTATCCTTAAAAGGCTCTTCTCTGCATTTGTTGCAGTTAGGTAGAATATAACTTTCTTCATAGAGTGGATATAAATTAGTCCACCTCGGTATCTGATTAAAAGAAAGAACATAGACCAGGTATAAATCTATTTTTTAATCTTCTTGTAAAGCACAAGGCATTTAGTTCAACTTCAAAGCATAAAGTTTTTCCTCTATGTAGTATTCCAAGAGACATCTAATCTGTGCCTCGTTCGGTGGTATAAATGTTCCCTGTGCCTAGTGAAAAGGCTTTTTTCTGCTTTATCTAAGTATTATGTTTTCTTGTGACTGCATCACATCAATGCCTTATATTTGTTCTTCAATTGAATAGTGAACATGATCTTCACTGTCTAAAACGAAGAATCTTTGAATTTGGGCTGATTAAAAGCTCTTACTGCTAGTCCCCAGGGCTATAGCCTTTAGCTGCATTACTGAATTTTGTCCATTTCTACCACTCCACCCCTCATCCAGTTTTTTGTTATAATGTCCCAGTTCTCTGTTGTGTGGGAAGTCTCTTTAAACGCTGTTGTCAGCCCGTGTCATTTGCTGACTGTACTTCTTGTGAAGCGTCACTGATACGAACATTAATTATGACCTTTCCTAAGACTGACCCAGCCTTTGAGAAGCTCAAAAAATGATCTCTCTGTGGTCCACACTGACACGTCCTCACAGGTGATTCCTCAGATTTGTTGTCACTAATTTCCTCAGCAGCAGCAGCAGCCAGACTAGCAGTTTCTGGTATCGGTAACAGAAGCACTGCAACTGTGAAAAAAAATAGTGTGTGATGGCAGTGGGGAAGAGGTTGAGGGGACTCACACTGAGTCTGTCTCTGCTGTCTGGAGGACTGTAGTGATAGAAGTGGGTGTCATTCAACTGCATACAGGTTAAGTTCTTTAGGGACTAATAGTAGAAACGTGTGGTCCAGACTGGCAGGTTGACTTGCTGTATGTTGTGTGTATGATGAGCAAAGAGCAAGGCAGAGGCTGAGCAAAATGGATTTAGTGAACCATTTGTGTAATGTATGAATAGTGAAGAGTGGTAACGTTCTTGGATATTTTGAGTACAAGAACTCTTTAATTATGATATATATATGTGTATGATAATTAGCAAATAGAAAAGGGATATAAAGTTGGCCAAACTGCAAAAGAAAGTAGCATTGTGCTACATTGTGCATTTTGTAATTTTTCAGAGATTTCAGAGAAAAATGGAAGAGGAAGAATCCTAGTCCTAAAGAGCAAGAACTGAGTTTTCAGGGCCTTTTCCCCCCTTGAAGTTGTATTTCATTTAGTTATATGAATAAAATAGTTGAAGAAAAAGGCAAGGGGAATATTCTGTCTTGCACAAAAGGACAGAAAAGCAGAAGTCTTCTGCAGGGCAAATAGTTGTAGAGATGTAGTAAATTGTCAGTCTGTCCCCTAGATTACCTAATGTATTGGAGAGGAATCTACTGCTTAGATGCAATGAAGAATTGCATTTTATTGGTTTATTTTTCTTACTAGAACATTGGCATCAGCCTTGTTATCAGGAACTTACCCTCTTGCTTTGCTAGGATGTCCTTTATTTTCTCTGTCTAGTGTATAAAGGGAAAGCAGGCGACTGAGAAATTGGGCATCTTCAATTCTCAACTACTGAATGACACAAATCATGACTGCAGTGAAATAATTGTAGTTCTGTGTAACACTAAACAAGTTGGGAACCTGCATTAGGAAGTGTTTCCCACCAAGTTATGTGTGGTGATATGGGAGCTGGTAGTGTCAGATACAAAGTCCTTCTTTTGGCAGATGTTCTTCAAGGCATTTCTTGCAGCGGCTCAGCAAGAGAGTGACAGTACTTTATGCTTGTGATGTCAGATGACCTCATATCCTAAGAGCCCATAACATACACTTTATGCATCTAAGGTAGGATGTTAGATCCCATCCCTTTCTCAAATGTCTGAGTTGTCAGATATTGCAGGATGAATCTAGCAGTTCAGCACAGCTTTTTCTGCTCCACTGTCAAGCTGGAGTTTCTTCAGATTTGCACTTTTTGGGAATAACGTTTTAAATAATATATTTGCCATAGGTATACGGATAGAGCGTATGTGTAGGCATGTGGGAGGGATGTGGGTGTATGCTGCATTTAATAAGCCATCTTATATAATGCAAAAAATATTTTAAAACATGAGGAAATGTGTCATGTCTTTCTTACAAAAATCTTGTTTCTGTTGTTTATTATTCAGATCCGATATATCAGACAAATCTGCTCTGGAGAGCCAATTACAGCTTTGGTGCATATTGTGCTTGGTTGTTCGGTTCCAGAACTGGCCATAGAGAAAACAGAAGCAGCATCTGTGCAGAGCCTGTATTTTCAGCTCTGGAAATTACTTCCTGACCATGAAACATGTCTGCACTGCAGGATTTTAAAACAAATTCTTATTTGTTATTTGCTCCCTGATAATCTGTCCTGGGGAGAAGTGCAGATAGGTCTGCGGCTCCAGATCTTCTGGCTCTCCGGCTAGTTGCATGACTCCTTTCTTAGTTTGAGGAGTTTTCTGAGGAGTAATGAGTTTTGTCATTTTTTTTCAGTGGTTCATTTTCTGTTGATTGAATCATTTCATTATCTTTCAGAAGGCAAGGCAGAAAGTACTAATCCTAGGGAAGAACAACTGTTTCCTTTTGGAGCATGGAGTGAGTACTGATGAAAGAGGGCAGCTAGGCAGCACTCCTCGTGTAAATGTAATCATTTAGGTTTAGATGGCTTGCAATTACAGCTTAACCTAAATGGGTTGCTCTACAGGCAGAGAATCTAATTAAACCTAATTAGTCAGTAATTTATGTTTCACATCCTAGATTAACCCCAATTCCCTAACCCCTATCACTAACGTAAATCTGCTCAGAATTAGCTGGATAACAGAGGGTAGGGACTGGCTGGCCAGACCAGGTAACTACTGACCTTGTATTGAAGCCTTTCCTTTGGAAGTCACACCAACCATCACCTCTCATCAAAACTGATGGTCATGTAAAGGAGTCTTGCCAGAATTGAAATACATTTGGCTTTTATTTTGCGTTCAGACTTAGTTAAGGGCGGCCAAGAGGTTTCAGCTGTTCCAGCAGAAAGCTTCTGAAGGATGGACAGGAAGAGGGGTACCACATTATTAGCTTTATTTCTGTAAAATACTGCCAATGTATAAAAAGAGAAGGTGATATGCCAGACATTTTGTATCTGTTAGACTGTTATAAATAACTGATGATGTTTCTTGCCAAGAATACTTTGTTGAGACTAGAGCATTTTTTAGCCTGTTCAGGTAATTTTTTCAGTTGCTGTGTGTTGGAGTTTGTTGACATACGTAGGAGCATCCAATACTTTCAAGAGTTCTCATTAATTGTGGATTAGCATGTATCTGTAATTATTCTCCTGATTACTTCCCTGATTGAGTGTAAAAATGAATAATATACTTGGTAGCATTCACGTACAATACACAAATTGAAGAACAGGATCATAGGTCTTTCGGAAGAAGGTTTGCACTTCCCAGCAGGAGGAAAAATTAAAGAATACATTACTATTCTTTGATACAGACACATCATTAGTAGCTGCCACAGCAGATACAAATTTCCTTTGCCATTCCCAGTAAAATTGGATCACCTTCCCTCCCTCTGTTTTCTGATAAAATTAATACAATTGCATTAACATTAAAAAGAAAAAAAAAAAAAAGGAGCATGTGACCACAGCAAAGAACCAAAACAAATTTCAAAGCAGATACTATCTTTTGTACTGCTTGAATGCTGTTGGACTCTATGTGAGCCCAGAGTTGGATATAGTATAAGTCTTCATATCTAAATTACTTTATCACAAATTGGAGTGAAATATTTTTAAACTGTTTTCAAAGAGAGTTTGTGATCTGACAGAGGTTCTGCATGCTTAGACATCCACTGTCATTGTGGGGTGTATTAGTTTTTGGGGGAGGTGGTGGAGGGTGTTGGAAAGGTTTCCTGCATCGAATAGGTGCAGTACAGAAGAATCTGTTCCTCTGACTCTGTTTTGATCTCTCCCACCTCTGGTTTGCTTAGCCTACCTGCAAATGATGGTGCCTTGTCACTGCTTGAGTTTTGGGTGTGGATTGTGGGGGTTTGTTTTTTTTTTTTTATTAAAGACTTCCAAACAGTGTAAAATTTCATGGTAAATATAACTAAGGAATACAGGGGAGGAGATGCAAAACAAATGTCTTTGAATTGAGCTGGCACACTAGTAACTGTAAGATTAAAGGCTTCTTATATTGTGGCATCTTTGTTTCTTGCCTAACTTACCAAAGTCAACCTGTTTTGGGAAGGCTATTGATTTTGGCAGTACACTGATTGTGTAGATGCAGGCAAGATAGCTTCAGAATTGGGAACAGTTCAGCCTATACTAAAGCAGGCAGATATCCTCAATAACATTATCCCATTTCTCAGATCACCTGACTTTTCTGCTTCTAATAACTGAGATATCTTTCCTGGTTAGCTCTGGTGTCCCTGTACCACGCTACATTGCTCCATAACCATTGCAGTTAAACACCCAGCGTCTGTGTTTTATGGCAAGTGTCAGTGGACTTGACTACCTATAATTGATCAACTATTTGCTTGCCTTTGGTGTTTTGGGTTTTTTTTCCCCCCTCGTCTCATGGACAGTTGGAAAAAGATTACTAAAATTCAACTGTTTTCATGTGAGGGAAACACCAGGTGCAGTGGATATAGTTCAGAGAAGACAGAGCAAATTTCATCTCAAAAACAAACAAACAAAAAAAAATAACACCAACCCAACCCACCCCAACACAGCTAAAGCCGAAAAAAGCAGCACAGTTTGGCAGGATAAGTGCAGAGGCCTCAAGTTACAGAGAGATGAGGCTGTTTCTGTTGTGCCACATGAAGAACAAAGCGCTTGTGTGAGCTCCTGAGCAGCTGGAGTAGCAGGGGGACGAGGGGAGGCAGCGGCAAATCTGCTCAGGAGAGTAAACCTGCCCCAGCGCCTCCAGCATCTTTGTGATGATTGACATCAACACTTTCCCTCTTGCTTGAGATCGAAATGGCTTGTCTTTGTGCTGTAATGAAATAGTTCAGTACCGTACGACGTGGAAACTCGACATCTCTAAACACCCTGTGCAGAAAACTGCACGGGAGGGATTGCTTTTCTGCTCTCCCGCGATGTCAGCTACTGCTTCAGCCCTAGCTAAATATGCCGCTCATGTCAGAGGAGTGACTGCTCCTTGAAAAGCGCTCCTGACCCAACTGGCCTGCTTTCTCCTTCTGCTTTCTTTTGCATGGACACAAAAAAGTCCTCTGAACAAGTGAACCAGATTTAATCCTGCCTGTAAACTATTACCAGCACTGCCTCCGTAGCCAGCTGCAGTGTGTTTATCATCGATGAAGCTGTGGGAGCAGAAAGAAAGCTGCCTTTGATTTACCAGTCTCAGATGACGTAGCAAAGATGTCAGGAAAATCGTTTAAGGACCTCTTAACTGACCAGAGTTATTGAGTTTGTAGCAAACTAGGAATGGTATGATGTCGTTTTGGCACTGCTCCTTTTCCCGTGGTAGATGTGTTGTAACCCTTTTTGGAAAGTGTCTGTGTTTTGCATGTCAATGTGCTGATCAAGTTTTAGGTAAACGAAGACACAAAAGACTTAGTCAGTGCTTCAGTAGGTTTCTCAAAAAGCTCAGTTCCAGCTGCAAGCACAAATATTTTTCTTGTATATAAATCTTCTTTACCATAACGGAATTTGCAAAGCACAAAATAATTTTCCTTATGTTGTTTGTTTGGATTTTTTTTTTCTGCATTATTTCAGAGGAGGAGAAATGCCAAAGAGTTTGTGTGCTTGCATGTGTATGAGTCAGTGACCGAAGGCATGTTTTATTCATCTCCTCATTTTCAGACTGGAGATACTGCAGCACCCAGCAGGCATGACTCAGGTGAATCTGTGCCACTGTCGAAGTACTCTGGTGTTTCATACAGAATCCTTTGCCCCATCTGACTGCACTCCTCTTTGAAGTTACTGTGTAGCTTGTATTTTAAAATGTTTATGCTATTTGTAGAGCTTGCCCACAACCACCACCACCCCCCCAAAAAAAAAAATAAATTAAAAAAATTAATGGCTGAAGTAGAAGAAAACTGAGACCAAGAAGGAGGGAACACTGTTTTGCAGAGGAGCCTGGATAGAAATGGAATGGGAAAAAAAAGATGATATCTCCCCATCTCATCTTCCTGCCTGTTCAGGATTCATCTGTGTGGGTTATCCCGTGCCACTCTCCAGTGAGACATCAGTGTAGCTGTCAGATGTCTTCCACCCCCTTCTCTTAGCTTGAATTTAAATATTTTGAAGGTTAGTACACTTAAATTCGCACACTGATTTTAACAAGAAACCCGAGTTTGTGGGCTTCAATGTAAATCATTAGAATGCCAAATAACTGAGGTTAAATTTTTGAATGGTTGTTTATGCCAACAATTTATAAGAGGGGAGGAAATAAACCTTTTCTGAACAGCTTTCCTAACAGAAAGTGTGACTTAAGCCAACAGAAATGTGCAAATACATAGCGTAGTGCCAAAACTGCCTTACATGAATTAGATTTATTATACACCAGACAGAAAGAAATTCAAACATTTGCTTCAGCACTCATTCTGTGTTGAGATTTGAGTATGGGGGGGTGCAATCTATGCAAGATAAACTGCTCGGGAAATTCAACTTTGGAAGAACCCCCCCACCCGTGACATTTTTTGCAGTCAAGCTCACGTGATCTCTCCTGTCATTAGAGTGCGGGTGAACTTTCCGAACCCTGACATTGCAACTCTGCTCAGTGTCACAGCCCCAGTATGTCAAGCTCGTAACAAAATAAACCTCCCACCGGAAACAGCTTCTCTTTGAAGTTCCCAAACTTGCTCTAGTCTTGGTTTTAAAAAAGCAATATCATATATCAAATACACTGAAAAGTTATTTCAAGCTACTTTTCTATGATAAAGCACTATGGTTTGGCCATTGCTGTAAGTGCAGATGTATTTGTTGCATTCCAGGCTTTGCCAGCGCTTTATTTTATTTATGGCTTGCTCCATTCTTTTTTTATTTTTAATAAGTGTTGGTAAAATTTGTCACGTTGCTCCATGCTGAAGACTTCAACACAGTGGTAAGTTAAATTTAAAACTCTTCACAATGATATATGCGCTAGATTGGCTAGCACAACAGAGAATGCAGGGGTTAGCAAAAAGGCAAGTTCACAAATGTGAATTAGCTACTCTTTGTCAGAAATAATTTTGTCTTGATAAAATTGGAAAGTTAAAGTGGTAATGGCAAAGCTCAGCTACAAGTACAATGTTTCTACCTAAGCTAACACTGGACATGCTGACAGAGCTCTTACTTGCAGTGGCCCTAATTTGGTGAGATACTTGACTGTCAGCACAGCTATAGTTTAAAGTCTGTACATGCCTCCTCAGTGGTTTCCTGTTTACCTTGAAATCCTTTCTCTGTCACTGTGGTGATAGTGCAAATGTGGCCAAAGCAAGGCTGTAGTTACTTATCTTATTGAGGTACACTGCAAGCAGTCAAAAGTATGTCCTCTTGAAAAGAAATTATAATCGTACACACTTGCGCTTAGGTTCTTAAGGCTGCTATAAAAGTGTTAAAGCACCTTAGCATGAGAACCAAATTTCTTAATACCATTATGAATTAAATCAATAATGAAGTAAACACCTGCTTTAAAAAACTTGCTGAATGGGAACCCGTGTTGCTCCTTTTTTCCTCTTTGGCATCTTTTTGGAAAGGGTAAGGTCATACTGCCTCAGTGATCCACAGCATTGCATGGCTATTATGTTAGTAATGTAATCAAATGACCTGTAATTTCTTACCAGTCAACATCCTAGTACAAAGATTTTACCCGGAACCTTTGTCATTTTTATTCTTCCCAGGATATTAACATTTTTGCACTTTTAGTCTAGTGGAAAGGTTTAGTTAGCTTGTTTGCTAATAGCCTATAAAAATGTGAGCATAGCATCTCCGTTGTAAACCTTTGGTTGAGTTTCTGACTGTGATTTATAGTGGTGTCGTAAAACTCTGTGAAACCATCCTCAGATGAGGATGCGCAGCCTTCGGAGAAAGCCATTGAGTGCTCTGCAGGGCCCTTGCGCGCACTTGATAAGCATGGTGCTCTCTGCTTCAGCAGTGTGATAAAAGGGGGCCTTGCAAGCGTTTTAGCCATCGGTGCATGAGGCCAGGATTTCCATATTTTACCTTCCCTTGCTGGGTCTGCAGTGGCTGCCCGGATTGTGTCAAGGCCACATTCTTTCCACTGCCAGAGGTGTTTATGGTGCTATCAGCTGTGAATTGGGAAACGCAGAGCTCTCAGCAAGGGGTTGGCACACAAATAGGGAGAGAGGAATCATCTCAAATGGCATGACCGGAGGGATGTCCTTGGGTTTATATATTTTTTTTTTTAATGAACTGCTCAGTATTAAATTCAGGAGTCTGAAAGCTTTTTTAAAAGCCTTTGAGTTTACTGTAACTTCAGTTGAGGTAATGATTCTGAGTTTGCAAGAATCAGGCTAATGCAAGTTAAAGAAGGCCTGACTCCCAACCACCTCACACACAGATGCTAAGTAAGAAATGGAAGCAATTAACATAAAATTGGGTCTGTGTTTGTATGCTGTTATTGGCATATCAACTGAATTACTACTACCTGCGAGGCCTCCTAGGTTAGAGAAGTCCTTCAGGGCAGCTGGACACCTGTCAACCCTCTGTGCTGGATTTATTCCAGTAATGGCGGGATTGAAGCATGCCGGCCCAGGTTGGGCCTCCGTGGGTTTTAGCTTGCTCAGCTCTTGTCTCCAGGCTGAAATATGGAAGGGTCTCCAAGAGGGAGCAACATCTCTGGGAGGGCATGTGTATGGCTGTAGTTGGAACAGTAGATTAATTAGCCCAAATAAAGTTTCAGGTGTGTCTGGCAGGGGAAGGTATAGCACTGATTAGAGAGCAAGATGACTTGCTTGGGAAGCGGAACAATGACACTGGAAAACAGGAAATAGCAATAGGAAATGCTGTCCATAAAAGAATAAACAAATATTTGTAGAGGAGCATCTGCAAGTGGCACTGGTTTCCTCCCACGCTACTTAGTGTTATCAAAGTGACGGGCTGCCTTTGAATAAGTTACATTTAACATATGCATATTACAGGGAATGTCAGTGTCTGAATACTCCTCACAAACCTTGAAAATGAGATTCATTTCAGAATCCCAAATTTTGTCTATCCATCTGGGCTTTGTGTTAATTAGAAGCTGAAAGTTTGTTAGAATGGAACTTCGGGGGGTCTACCTGGGAAGTGTCCCAACAGCCATTTCTTGTCTTAGCTGAGGAGCTCCAGGATCTGGAACAGCTTCAGAAGGGGACACTCATAAGGACACAGGGAGGCTCTATTTCTTTTGAGTGGAAGATTGGAATGGACGGAGAGGCATCTTGCTGCTTTTGAAGATAACACAGTCCTCTGTGGTCCACAGACCATTTAGGTACAGGGGTTGTATTTCTCATGAGTTCACTGAAGTATTAGCCTGGCACCGGTGAAAGAAGGCATGAAAACTTCGTATTTATGGCTGAATGTAAGCTCTACTGGAGATTGCTCTAAGAAGAATCACTGAGTGGGAAGTTGTGAAGTCTGAAAATTGTTTATATTTAAAACAGATATGACATGATGCAGACCTGAGAGATAGGAGGAGAATTCAGAAAATCTGTCTTGTCTGTCACCTTTGTAGCTTTAAATTTATTCTCCTAGAGCTTCAAGTGGAGGCTTAATACCCATAAAGTTATGGAAGAATGGTTTTGTTGTTTATGTATTTTATGCAGTCAATAAAGAAATATTAAGCAGAAGTGATTATACCTGAAATGGCAACAGGGAAATAGCTGTTTCTCTTCTCCATCCTCTGATTCATTCCTATGTCAGGATTTACGACTAACTCAATTAAACACACACTTTCCTCATAATTGCCCATGTGCTAGCAGAAAGTAGTCAGTTGTCGGGGGTTTTGTTCGTTTCTGGGTTGGCTGCCTGAGAACACAAGGATTTGGGGAGAAACTGTGGAATTACCCATAAATTTTCTTAATTGAATTGAGCATGAGCTTTCAAGCTTAAGATGTGAGCAAGGAAAACTTTCCAGTTTCCAGGCAGAGCTGTCTCATTGCAGTTATTTACACAGCTCTGCTTTGACTTGCTGTTAAAAAGTTACACAGAGGCAGAGATTAGGAATTCAAAGAGCAGTTTTGTAAGCAAAAATGCCTCGGTTTCATTCAGTAAGAGGAGATGTGGTGAAGGAGGGAGAAAGCGGGGGGGAATGAGCAGGGGAAAGAAAAAAGGCTGTTACTTCAAGCAGGTTTGCATACGTCAGTCAGTGAGAACTTGATCCTGTCGAGCCTTAGGAGGAATATGCTTTATGTTACACCACTTCAGTGAGACAACTTAGAGCATGTAACGTATGTGGCCCTAGATGGCAGGTCAGCCTCCTCCCTCCATCTCTCCCTCCTCATCATTGCCCATCTTGCGTGGTTCTGCGTCCTAATCTTTTGAGCAATAGTACTGAGGGGATTAAGTTTCTTCCACAAAGCTACTATAAAATTTCTCATCTCTTATTAAAAGTAACCCAGAAGCTCCTCACTTCAGGGTTTAAATGCGGTGCATGGAGGACACATCCATCTTTTTAATACTTATTTTAGGGTGGTGTACTGTTGCCTTTTTCTGCATTTTGATGTGAATTGTTAATAGAGATCAGAAATAACTGAGGCAGTCTTTGCTAACAGCAAAATGTACTTAAATATAAAAAGATGCCTGCTTAGTCTGCGTGCTGTTAATAGTACTATTTTAGCTTATCATCGAGAAGGTAACTTACATTACAGACTTAAAATGTTGGCATTTTGCATGAATATTTGGAGATTTTTCTGTGTAATAGGAGCAATATTGTGCCTTCTATTAAATATAACATAAAATTGGTAGCCGCAGCGTATGTTATCCTTACCGAGTTTGAACATCATTTGTACAGCATCATAAGTCATTTATCTCTTGTCATCATTAAATATTTGTGTGAGATATTACTTAAAACAGTACAGGATTTCTTTTACTGTGTTCGAGATCAGTGTGCAAGAAATCTAGTCAAAGTAACCAAATGAGTGGTGCATCTTCCATACCCTGCAAAGTTCCTGGTGTATTGCTGGAAGTTTTCTATCTTTCCCTGTAGTCTGTACTGAGAGATTTGTTCCTCGCATACAAATGTTTCAGCAACCTGACAGAGTGACAAGGCAAAATAACGGACAGGATATAGTGCATGTTGCTTGATGCTTGGTAGCAGTCTCTGAAACCAGGGTGCAAGGGAATAGAGGTATAAAATAGAGGCAAGAGCTTACAGTTGCCTTCTTTGTGTGCTTTGGGACTTATCGATGGAGAGGGAGTACCACAAGGTGACAGACTCCTGCTTTCTGCCATGTCGGGGATTAGATGCACGGTGTTCTTCATTACTCTGCATCCTCGCAACCCTTCCCCTTCCCTAAGAGAACTGAAAACTTCTTCTGAAAGAGACTTAAGCAGTTATTTTGGAAACCTTCAGTAGCTCAAGGAGAGCAAGAGAGACACATTTTTTCAAGGAGGTGTGCGTAGGCAAGAGCGGGAGAAGGCGGTGCGTTTGCCTGCGCTGCTTCCCACAGAATTACGGGTCTCTGGGCTGACAGCGCTGCTGCAGGTTTTTAGTAACACCAGCCTGAAGTGCACACGCACGGTGGAAGGCTGCATTCCTCCCCCTCCCGCCCAAGGCTTTTGCTTTTTTGGGGGAGGTGGTGGTTGTTTTTCTGTGCCTGCTGACGTCAACAAAATTGCCAGATGGCATTTCAATGCTTTGCAAAGAGACAGGAGCCTTTTATTACTGGGGTCACGTGGATCCCATTCATTTGCATTCCCAGAAGTGGTCTAAAGCTTTTGCTCACTGTATAGGCAAAGAGTGCTCTGCACCTTCCAGAGACCCAGAGGCCCTTCTGTGCGATGTTGTTACCTTAAGTGGATCCTATAAGAGGCATACATAGGTGAAGGTTTTGCTTCACATTCATTTGGCTACCAAATATTAAAAGCCTCCAGATGGTTGTGGTTCACAGAGGTTTTCTGTTTTGGTTTTTTTTTGTTGTTGTTGTTTTGTTTTGTTTTTTAAATGGCAAAAGAATACTTTTGCAAGCATAGGGCAATAAACAGACCTAGCGCTTAGCTCTGATACAGATACAGGTGACTCAGTAGCTTGTGGAGCAAACATGCAAGTCCAACACTGTGATAAATATTAGCAAAGAAGAGGAGCTATCTGGGTTTAGATTTTGAAGCTTTCAGGCTGTAACGTTAGAGCTGGCCGGTGACGTGATCAATGCACTGAAATGGAACGTAGTCCCTTTATACCCCTGAAGAGATGACTGGGAACTCAGTACCAGATGCACAAGATTAAACCAATTTACTTTGCTGTGTTTGAGCCATCCCCACAGCAGCTGGGCAGGGGACATGGCAATACTTGAAGGCCAGAACAATCTCTTACTGACATGGTAACTCTGACGGTAGCCCTTGTCTGGCAGCTAACCCAGAAGAGAAAGAGCTTGTGATTAGATTTTCAGTTGACTGAGACCTTGGAGAAGTGGTGCTGGATGAACCTGCAAAACCCGTGGGGGAAACACAGGGATGCTGGAGAAGGAAAAGCCAGGCTTAATCTTGGGGAGCATGAGGCAGTGGAAGCCTTCTGCTTCTTGCGGGTTATTAAGCTGGTCCTTGGACTAGTTTCTCAGGTCAAAGGGAGGAGAAACGCATTTCTGTCTGAGAATGAAAGGTGGGAGCACTTTTTAATTTTCCCTGAATGAAATGCAAGAAGGTACCTGGGCTGGAGCACATGGGCTCTGTGGTGATGCAGAAAGGAGGCTAAGTAGTCTGGTTTTAACTCTTACATCACAATTTAAAATGAAAACTGCCCTAAATCTATATGAGATTATCATAGGCTCCAGAATGAGCAATAATCTTGGCTCACAAACCAGCTTTTCTTACATTACTATTTTGTTTTCTACCAATTTCAGCTTTCAAATGTGCCCCTGTGGTGCCTCCTTGCTCAGAGTACACTGCAGTCACAAAGATGCGTGTTAAGTTACCAAGGGCCATCTGTCTGAAAAAAATTATGGGGCAACATAACCCTATGATCTTTCCAAGTGTGAATATTTTATGGCTTAACAAAGTGCTATTGAAAGGCATGAAACAAGCAGCATCACATACTCCCTTTCCTGCTTGATAAGCCATGTGTTAATATTGCTTACCCTTGTCTTACCAATTTTCCAGCTGTATGACATGCACTAAGTTCTGGTGATTTATCATGGTATTCTGTGTATGTTAAGCATTGCTGCAATTCACATGGTGTTAAGTGGTTACAGAAGAACACACAAATAAATATAATGAATTATTGGACTCTTTAAATTTGGTACCGTTATATTCATGACTAGGAAGTGGAGAAATTATTGTAATCTGGCTCAGAGCAGACTGGTTGATGTTGTGGAGTATGAAGAGTAATAACCAACTTGACCCTGCTTTCATAACTCCATTCTTCAGCTGGGGGAAGAAAGAGTGCAGTTTCTTTAGGGCTGGCGTCTTAGGAAAACTTATTGCTCACGCTGTGCTCCGATACCTAATTTAATTTCACAGGGGAGTAGCGATTGGCGTTCACATTGTGATTCACAGATCATGGAACAGGAAGCAGCCTGTCAACTTCTAGGGAGCTGAAAGGAGGGAGAGTTGCTTAGAGGAAAACAAAAATCAGTTTTGTGAGGGAATTTGGCTCGTGAGCACAGCAGGCAGGCTTCAGTTCTGCAGTGACTCCTGCTGAAGCTAGAGGAGTCACTCTGCAGATTGATTTGCTCTTCAGTTTATCAATTTGTAGTCATGAGTGCAGATAAGTGCTTTGGTGGATTAAACACAAACAAAAAAAATAAAAAGAAAGAAACAACGCTCTTTCCTGTCTAGGATGAGAGGTTTTTGAGCATTCAATTTGAATGTGCCCCTTCTGTACTTCCATCCCAAATTAGCTGTATTCTGGATTTGCTTCCATAGCCTCTGTAGCTTGTACCTGATTGCAAACGTGTTGCTGAATACTTTGCGTCCTGTTGCAAATCACAAAAACTGAAAGCATGCTTACATCAATATGCACATGTAAACGCTGTCTTTTGTGTGTGTGTGCATGCTGATGTTTCATTATTAGCGTTTTTTGCAATATTCTTTCATTTTCTCTCTTTCGTTATTATTTGTATGTGGATACTGTCAGCAGCTTTATTTAAAAAAAAAAAGTACAATAATCTTCAACCAAATTTAGGGAATACTTTCCTACTAAATGCTGCACGATCGCAGATGGCATTTAGCATCTTCAACAGCTCTGGTAGCAGACAGAAATATAAAATGGGGAGAAGAGGGGCATGTATATGTTATCCTAATGTGTTTGATTTATTTCTCTGAAAGCAATTCTACTTTCTTAATACAGCTGTCAAGTACTGCATGTATTGCTGGGGAGTTTTGTGTTCTTACAGAAACGTCTGTAATCCTTCTTCTACAGAATACTTCAGTATGAGGGTTAGTTCAAAATGTTACAAGATTCCCTCCACCTCCTCCAGATACAGTAATTTCTTTGTTGTTTCTACAACATTTTAAAGATCATTGGAAAGAATGTGAACAGCAAGAGACTACTAGGCTAATATATAAAAAACATGGATGAAGATCTTTTTCCTTCCAAATTGATGGTAGCATTTCATGTGCACAGCAGTGACAGTCTCAATTTGAAGGAAGAATAGTGCCATCTGGTGATCCCTGGGAAAGGCTTTTCCGCACCTAAAGCTGCAGGATTGTAATGCCCTGTATTAAAAGTTCTGCTCAGTTGTAGCATTGCTGTTGTGTTATATCCTTTCCTGAAGCACTGACTCACCTTAAGCGGTTACCTAGCATTAGGTATCCTAGATAGTGTGCTCATTTATGGAAGTACTCGTGCTCTAGCCTTGAATATGTATTCAAACCAGCTGTTCTGTAATTTTCTCACTGGCATCCTCGTTATGAAGCTCTCATCCCCTTTTCCGGTTGTGATTTTCACTTCTGCAGCTGGATGTCCTCATAGCTGTGCTGCGTACCCCCCTCTCCTGCCCTCTCCCCTTTTCCTGTGCCGTTGACCCCGTGGGACACTAGCGGACCATCCGGGAGGCAGTAACCCTTAGAAGAAGGAGTGACATTTTGGGCTTTCTTGCTCCGTCCCGCTGGGAGCTCCCGGTCTGCATCGCTTGGTTTATAAGTGAGGCGGTGGCTCCGTTCCAGCAGAAGACCTGCACTCTGATCTCCTTTCTCCTTACGTTCTTGTCAGTAACAAAGGGCTGGCATCTAGATCATCACCGATGCTGCCGCTGCCCGAGGGGTAGCAGAGTTCAGCATGCTGCTCTGGAGCCATGTGGGGTTTTGCATGGCTGTCAGCTTGGTGCAGGGAGAAGAGGTTGCGTTACGTTAAAGGTGGATTCATAAATTGTTTATACAGAGCTAAACGAACATCATTTTACAATCAAAAATAGTTACTGTGTGTGGTTAGAAGTCTGCCAATGTACAGGTTTTATTTAAATTAATTTACTCTGCACTTGGTGGAACATCTTTTAACTGGTTCTCATTTAGACTGATCACATAAGCAAGCCCTTAAAGCAGAGTAGAAACCCCTAAATTATATGTAGAGTCAGAACATGATTTTATCTTTTTTGTCTGGTAACTAAGTACACCCAAATCCACACAAATCAGGCTTCAGAGTCAAATATGAAGTCCTATTTGTAACTTGTCTGTTTGTTTTTAGCTGGCGCGGGCTCATATGGTTCTCTTTATACACAAAGGATTAGCTAGCCTTTAGAGACAGCTTTTGATTTGCATTTTCTTCTCTGTTTAAAAAAAGGCCAACTAAATGTTAATTCCTTTCCTTCCCATTAACTCCCCACCCCCTCATTTAAATTGAGCTATTAACATGTTTAAGTTATAGGTATATTACTATATGTCTGTATAGAATTGGATCATTTTGGTCCCTTCCCACCTGGTATTCTGTGATTCTGTTACTATATAGTTAGTTATGGCTTAAAGGCATATTTGTATCATGTCAGAGAAATCCCATCCTAATTGAAGGCATCTTTTCTAAAAAGCAGAACAAGGTGGAACGTCATCACACTGCCTTCTTGTGCCACCTTGATTTTATTGACAGGAAATCAAACACATCTCTTGGATCTGACAGTCAAGATAAAAAGGGCAAGTGGATAAAGCATTTTGCATGTTTAATTTGGTGCGGTATTTCGTTTTGCTGTAATATCATATAGAATGTTTCAACTTTACTCTCTACAGCAATGGTAGCTTGCAATAAAAGATGAAATGGATATAATAAATTTGTACTCAGATTAAGGGAAGTTTTCACATTACTGGCAAAATGCCAGCGTGTTGCATGAATTGGGCATTGCTGATATATATTTTCTGTTCTGTGTTAGCGCTTTCCTAGGAATTGCAGTAATCAAAAGAACAAATAGTTTAACTGAAGTAATTCTTTCTAGAGAACGTAGGAACGTTTTGTTTTTCCCAAAAATCTCACCAAGTGCATTAAGAGCTGAAGAGGGGTGTACAGAAAGAATCGGTCAGTACATTTTTATTTTTGTTTTACTTTAATAGGATAAGCAGGGTATCTGGGGGCACTTGTAACACTCAAATTGAAGCAGTCAGGGAGATAACAGAGAAGCAGGAAGACTGAATCCATATGCTTCATCAGCTGATTTGTCAGAGCACCGTATGGCAAACAATTTTCCTCGTGGTCTGTTTCAATTTGTTAACAAATATGTTTACGTAAAACATTGCAATGAGAGATGTGCGTGACTCTTCAGCAAGGTCAGTGGCATGAAGTCAAGCATTTCATTGTGATTAAAGTGGTCTTTTATCTTTGTTGTTCTGAGTTTAACCTCCCAAAGTTAAACTGACTAGGGGGGAGACTTTCAACTTCAGTACCCTGCATTATGTCACCAGTGTTAGCAAACCTGAATATTGAAGTCATCTCAAGGGTCTAATCCATTATGGATCAGTCCCATTTAAGTCAACCATGAGCCTCTGACTGCAGGAGACACACTAAACCTCTCCAGAAGTCCAATGCAGTGAAAAATGTAAATGTGGGCACCAGGCTGTTCTGCAGGACAAGAAGTCATAACCTTTTTGAAAAAAACTGAGTAACTTTGTTTCAGCATTTTCAAAGTGAAGATTTAAGCTTTGCAAAGTTGACATGACTTCTTCCTATCTTTTAATAAAAATGCTTTAAAATTGCTGAAGCAAAGCCAAAACAAGCCCTTTCAGTTGCCAGAAATTCCAAACCCAATAATTTTTCTGTCAGGGTACAAAATATTTTTGCTGTTTGTCTAAAGTTGTCAATACACTGAGACTCCTTGTGCTGCCTAGTTTGAACCCCTTTTTCTTGTTTGTGAGGACACAGCTGCTCCCTGTGTGAGAGCTCTATGGCAAATTCACGTGATTAGAAGTGAAGTGTCATCAGCGAATAGCTCAATAGTATGTCCACTGATTAATAGGATTCCTCCTGAGTTAAAATACCAAGGCTTTTTACGGGTGTATCTTTTAAAGTGGTTGATTTTCAGTGTTAGAAGAGAGATTTGCATGTTGATACTGCTTTTCTAGATCTCCTTTTAAAAATTAAGAGCAGCCTTTTAACCCATCTGCCCGGAAATGTGAGCTTCTGTATGGTTTTAATGCACTGTTTCCAGCTGTTTTGAAACTGGCCTTTATTGTGTCCTCCTCCTTCATTTCAACTTGTCCATAAGTCTTTCTCTTCTTCTCCAAACTCTGGTCCTGCCTTTCTGCATTCTCCGTACATTCCCATACTCCTCCATGCTTCCATACATTTCCATACATCTACATACTTCTCTGTGCTTTCCTTGCCTTCAAGGACAACTCGAACCCTGTGCTGGTGCTGATAATGCCTGGTGGTGGCTGGTGGCTGTGTTGTGACCTCTCTTCTGACACTGGCAGGCTTCACCTCTCAGGAGCTGGTGCCGGGGTTGTACGTGGCGTGCCAGCTGGCCAGGCAGTGTAGGGCGCTCTGTGCGTTGTTGACCCTCTTGGCAGAGCTTGCTCAGTCTAATCAATCATTTTGTTGTTGAAGAAACAAAATGTTTAGTTAGTTATATACCTGCATGTGCAAGCACCCAGGCAGAGGTACCTTATTACTTGCCTGAAGAGTAGTAACTGTCAGTGCTCCAGGTGACTTACCTGTCGTACAGTGCTGCTTATTTTGCGTTGATCCTGTGGTAATGTAGGACTCAATAGTTATTTTATAGCAGCACTGGCACAGGATGTGTTTCTTAATTGTTGGCAGAGGTAGTAGCACTTTAAAGCCTTTAGCTTTAAAAGGCCAGAGTATCAGTACCGATGCTGTGTCTGCTGCGTCAGATGGTTTGTGTGCTAAGAAAGAAGTGATGATTTAAGTGGGCTGCATTCACTTGTTTTCTTCTAAATGTGATTTCAGTGTTGCTCTTGTGACAGTTCAGTAACAGTCCTAGTGACGGAGTTTCAGTGGGTCATCTTGTTCCTCCAAATAACGGCTTATATTGCACTCACTGGTACATCATTGCTCGTTTCTTACTGGAGTAGGTTCAAAGGAACCGCTGAAGTTCAGCTTCACAGGGGGATTTAACATTTACAAAACACATGTGGAACCCACAGTTGATTTTTTTTTTTCTTTTCTTAATACCTACACCCAGGCAGGAAAAGTCTCTATAGAAACAGAAGTCATTGTCAAGTTGGGTTGCCAGCGTGAGCACCAATGCTTCACGATTTGTGTCTGTTTTTTGGTCTCTATGGTCCTTTTGCCCTTTGTAAATGAGAAGCTGGTGCTGTTAAATTTAGATGTGAATTTGAATCCAAGATTTCCAAAAACACAGAAGTGTTTGGCCCTCATCAAAAAGTGCAGACCCTGAGCCAGATAGTCAAAGTTCAGTATGGTAAGATATTCGTGATGCACAAGTACAGATTGAATCAATCTCTAATTAGAATTGAGAAGCAGCTAGCTTATCATAATTAAGGATATTACATGCATTTTCTTTTTCTCTTTTTCTAAAGTGCAAGTCAGGAACTGCTTACCACCTAAAAGTCACAAGTTGAAAGTAGGACTTTTCTTAGATTAAAACTGTGCACAGGACAAATCAGTCACCAGCTTCATTAAATAAATTAGTGATTGTTGAGGTTGCTTGGAAACCCCTAGAGCCTTTAGCATCTGGTTTGTCGATGGCAGGCCAGAACAGTGGTGGCTGAAAATGACCATCTTATTCAGGCACTGACCTATTGTTGTGATCCAGCTGTATACCTTACATCTCAGCAGGCAAATATTTTTTCTCATTTGTGACAACAAAGGCAAAATAAGCCTATAGTATAAACTAACCTAGTGTGTCTTTAAATTGATCCTTTCAGGTCAAGGATGAAGTAGGTTGGAAGCAGACCTCAGGGCTTGCCGGTCTGTCAGCTTATGTCTGTGCGAAGTGAAAAAAAATCATTTTAATATCATAGGAGACATGTAGAGGATAGTGTTTTATTTTTGTTGTACATGAATTACTGTTTCTCTCTCTTCTGATCTTCACTGAAGTGTCTGCCTACAAGTAATCTAGAAGACGTGGGGGATTTTACACGTATAGTGCATGCTTAGTCTGCCTTTTGCAGGTCCTGGCTTTAGATCTTGAAGTAGCTTGTAATTTAGAGAAATTACAGCTCTGCATCACTGACAATGAAGGATTTGGGGGCTGCAGGTCCCTAAGGCTACAGTTGCTTTTCTTCAATGAGTTATAATATAAGAATCCAAAGCCAAGTCTTAAAGAAAAATGATTAATTCTTTTCACAGAGGAGTTCATTAGTGACATAAAGTCATGAGAAAGAAGAGGAGGCATCTGTAACACTAGATGGTTATTAACTGGTATTAGCGTGAGTGCTTTAAATCAGGAGAACTAACATAATGCAAACCACAAGGTCTGATGAAGAAGAAAGCGTTAAAATTTGACCAATTTGATTGCAGTGAGGCAATTGCTTGACTTTCATGAACACAGGATTTACCCTTTTCAAAAGGTGCAGAATATCTCTGCCTGCTTTTGACTTCAGTGAATGTGTGTTATAAAAAATGGGCCACTAAATATCATTAGTGTTTTTGGTTGCCTGTAGAGTTTCATGAGATCTTCCTGCTCCTGTTGCTACAGCATACGCAAAACATGGCCCAAGATATACATCTGGCTCCTGCTGTCATTTCCAAATCCCTATTGTAATTTCAATAAGAACAGACTGAACCCTAAAGATGCTGTATCTGCAGCTTCACTGATGATTTTTTCCTAGTTTCTAATTTGCTTTTTATTCTGGTTTTCAACACTCAGTGAACAGTTCTTAAAACCTCACCACGTTTGCTCTTCTTCAGTTTATTCCCCTGATGGCAACTCCTTTTTAGTATGTAAAAATACGTTTGACACACTCTGTATCAATTCTTTATCCCCCCCTCCCCAGTCTTTTGTCTTAATTTAGAGGCTGCATTTATTTGCATTATATTTTTAATGATATTTATTAATGCTGTTCTGCTTAATACTGTTAAACAGTCCTTAGTGAAGGACTGAGGTCAATGTGTCTCTTTAGATGGGGCAATTTTCTTACGTATTTCAGCAACTTGCTGCTAATTGTGACGTCACTTCTCAAATTGCATCCCAAAAGAGTCTGAGATATTTTGAAAGGGAGAAAATATGGCAGTATATGGCTCCTTTGGCTTTGTTCTAGTGTAACTGAGACTGTCAAGTTGAAAATGGGGGAGGATTAGTTAGTACGCAGGAGGCAGAATGGTGATTATTGCTTTCAATGGATCTTTTTTTAACTCATGCTGTGTGTTTGGCTGCTCTGTTTTAGTTCACCATAGAATTAAAATAGCTTCCCATGCTAAGCAGGCAGTTGGGATATTGGAGCTGTAAACTCAAATGGGTAAGATCACCAGGTATTAATAGATGGCATATCCTCCGCTGTGTGCACACCCAGCGTCCTGCTCCTGCTGTGTCCCAGCTGGTGTTACTGCAGCTCAAGTTGAGACTGAAGACAGTTGTCACTGTTTTCTTCGCATGAACGCAAACTATCAGCTTCAAGCTACCAATTTGTGACCATCTGATGTACAAATTGAAGAACAATAACGTAAGACAATTGAGGACAGTCTCTCAAGTACAGAATTGTTTTCCTCAGTCTGTGTTATTCAAAGCAGATTTGAGCCCCATTTAGAATTTAATTTTTCCCATCTGCAGTGTTTTAAAGAAAAGCAATAATTTTACAAGTTCTGCATTTAGTTGGAGCGGTGTCCACTTTTTAAATAATAAACCCTGACTGTTTGTCACTGACTCTGCAATCTGCTCTATGTTGTCAAGTAGTTCTTCAGTCTGGGATAGTCGTGACAGTTTAAGGTTTTTAAGCAGCCAAATCACACGTAAAGTCCCTTGGAACGGGGTGACTGAGTCCCCAAGGCTCTGCCGAGAACATCAAACATCAGCGTCAGAGTTTCCACAAGGTTTCCAAGCTGTGACCGGCGGCTCGTAGCCAGGAAGTTCACCCCATGCTTTTGCCTCCTTCCAGGAGCTGCTTTCCCTGGATCCTCCTCGTGGGATGCCTCATGCAGAAGGTCACCAAAACTCTCCAAGTATCTTCATTTGAACTGGGATTTCCCCAGGAGCTCAAGGCAGAGCATGTGTACGGCTAGTTCCAGCTTGCCCCTTGCCATTCTTACGTGCCGCGGAGTGGCAGTGGTGCTACCCACGGCACGTGCTCTGGGCGACAACCCTCTGCCCCTTTCCCCTACGCTTTCTGGAGTTTTCCAGCAGCAGCCAAGATACTTGTGCTCTACTGTGGCAGGAGGAAATGTGGAAAATGAGGTACTACTTTATGTCAGTACCAGTGGTGTTAGTTAATTTGAGGTCCTTCCTGTCAGATATAAATGGTGAGGAATTCTTTTGCGTTGGGTTATGTCCAGTACTTGTATCCGCTTTCCTAGTCTGTAGGTCTTGAATCTTGCCAAATCTAATCATCCCGCTCCTTGATATGATTTCTGCTTCTAGCTTTTTGATATTGTTGCTCGGTTGCCGACAACCACAAAAAGTTTTTCTTTGGTGCATGTTACAAATCTGGGAAAGCTTGCTAGGTGACCTGAAAGCAAGAACCAGTAGTTTCCCTTGAAAGTCACAGATGGTGCGCAAACTGCTTAGGACTGAAATGTATTCTCTCTCCTTAAAAAAAAAAAAAAAAAAAAAAAAAAATCATAATGCTTATCTATGAAAACCTTGAAGCTGTGCTTTCCTGAGGGCATGTGGGTTTGTGTATTGAGTATGATATGCAAAAGAATCTCCTACTTTTTTTTTTTTTTTTAATGTAGATGTCTTTGCTAAAGCTGAGAGACTACTCTCTGAGCAGCTGTGGCCCATCCAGGGAGATGCTCACCCAAGCCTGGGCATTAAAGAGAGAAGCAATCCTCATGATGTTATCAGTGCTAATTATTACCGTGACATCGGTCACTCAACAAGAGGGAAGAATAATCGAGGTGTAAGTCTGAGTTGCACAGGGCAGTTTGGATTAAATGTGGTCCTTTGCCCCTTGGGATGTTGAGCACAGGTCACAAGGCCACGTGGGCAGCATGGGGAGGTGTGTGCACTTAGGGCAGGCAGTTTGGCGGCTGGCCTCTGACAACCCACAGAGGTCATGCAAGGCTAGCTTTGGTTTTGCTTTTCCCAGGGGAAAACTAAATCTGGACATATCAGGACAGGGAAAGCAAAAGGCCTTACTGCACCTTCAGTGCAGATTAAGTGGTATCAGTTTACTGAGAATTTTTAGCATGGATAAACCCCTCCAACAGTGTTCTTGTAAATGTCTGAACAATTTTTCTCAAATGCTGAAATAATTCACCCCAGACAAATACCTGGCAGTATACGTTTCAGTCTGAACTCTTTGGCTGACAAAGCTATCATGAACTTGAAAGGGCCTGTAATGGAAGAAGTTTAGTCAGCTGCAGCTATGAGCTTTGTGAATGGTGTCACCTAAGGTAGAGGTGCAGGATGTGGCGATGGCAGCTGCAGCCCCAGACAAAGTGTGCCATAAACAGTGATACATTCCACCGATCTTATAAGAAAGAAAAAAAAGTATTTCCTTCTCAAACCAGTGTCTCATTCTTAAAGGCTCCAAATTCAATATTTGCAAAGTTTGTGATTACTCTGAACAGATTAAATGTTAGAGCCATTTAAGAATGACATTGTTTTCATCCTGGCTTTCTAAAGAAAGTAGGCTTATGTGATCCTGCTGTCCAAGAGTTTCAAGCAAATGTGGCAGATGGGAGGAAGCATCAGAGATTATTGTCTTCCTAGAAATTTTAATACAACCTGTGGTGGGATACCAGAGGAAGGTCAAAATTAGTGGCCTTGCTTGGTAATAGATGACTGGCAGTTTAACACAGTGTGAAATTATGGAGAGAACGCCCCATATAAGCCTGCTCATCAGCACGCACATAGCCCCAAGCGTGGCTGCCTCCTGTTGACTGGGTGGCCACAGGGCTGTTGCTGAGGAAAGGAGTCATTGCAATACAGTGAGTGCTGAGGGGACAAAAAGTATAACTCTTCAGTGAGCCCCATTTCATTAGATCCTCTGTTCGTAAAACTACTTTCAAAAATTTCCTCTGTCTGCACTGCGATCCGTGGGCTCGCATCGTGCTGATGAGTGCTCAGGCAGTCATGACATTTTCTGCTCTGCAGATCAGAGCTCAGTGTGATTGTTCCCAGGAAAGTCTGCTTTGGTATGGTGGTGCTGTCCCAAACACCATATGTCCAGGGTCAAAACCATAACTGTTATAGCTTACACAAGATCTAGAGTCTTTCTTCATTATGTGCTCATCTTTTGTGCTTCCATGTCTGGTTTACAGTTATGTGGTTCTGGGTGTTTTGAAGAATCAGCAGATTCAGTGATTACATTGACGATTTATAAAAATTTTCTTTGATCAATGTGATTAGACAATGGAAGGTGCTATATTCAGTCCTACAAAGGAATATGCCTTACAGAGCTTGCAGTTGGTCCACCTCCAGAGAGCAGTGGAAATGCTGTGCTTCGTGAAGGTGGAGAAAAGATTCTCATAAATGTCCTGTTTGCTGAAACCTGAACTCTTGTGCTAGTACAAAATAAGAGAAAAATAAAAAGAAATAGTCTGGGTAAGACTCCAGTTCTGTAGCTTTAAGAATTGTACGCACTTTTCTTTTCTCCTTAGTCATTCAGTGAAAGGTGGAGTAGTTAAGTCTGTGGCGCCTTTAAAATGATTCATTATTTCCATAGAAGCCAATTCATGTTTATCCTTCAAATCGCTCTGTGGACATTAAAATAATGGAGAATTATATTTGCGTTTAATTTTGTTTCCAGACAGCTTGGCCTGAGTATTCATGATGTGACTTGGAAACTATATCAAATTGTGATTTATTGTTGCTCATAATTGTGTGAAGATTGAAGATATGCTGGATGCTGCTTTTTTTCCTTTTTTTCCTCCTCGCCTCCCCCATTCTTTCACTTACAGAGTGTTCTTGAGTGTAATGTGGTGAAAGGCCAGCATCTCTGCCTTCAGTGCTTTTCCTTGTATAAGCCACAGCAAATGAATATTTTATTTTTTCCCTAACGTGAGGCTGTGTGAAATAAATTGTGGTTTGTGTTTGATAACTAGTTGTTTGGGGTTTTTTCCTTTCTTTTACTTTTTTTATTATGCTTAAGTTTTGGCTGATTTTGTGTTGTCATGTTAATCATCCTTTCTTGTAGGGTGGAGAGAGAGCAGTACTTTTCAGTTAAGCTGGATGAGTTCAGTTTTATGAGAATCATATGCAAAATACCAGTGGGGGGTGGAAGACATTTATTTGCAGTCAGGCATCTGTTACGTATAAGGATGTCAAATCTGCTTCACAGGTGGGTGAACTGTTTCTTAACCAGGAACAATTCATAAACTAAATTTATTAGGTCTTACGGATAAAGGAATTTGTTATTCCTATTTTCCTCAATTTGTTTTTCCTACACAGTTTTATCTGCTTTTCCCCCTCATGAGTAAAAACTATTCTTAGATTTTTATGCATAATATAATTTAACAGAAGAAAATGAATGGGATTTAGTGAAATATAATATAAAAGCTTACAGCAGGTTATGCAAATTTTGCAAGTTGTTTTTCTAGCTATGTTACAGAATTCAAAACAATCTATTCAAACCTAAAAATTCTAAGTGATCATTAAAATTTACCAAAATATTGTTTTCGTATTGCATTGAAGAGTGTTTCTTGAAGATAAGTTTCCTGTCCTGACAAAAATTGTCTGTGTGACAGTGGGACACGCTCCTTGTGATTTGGTCCTGCAGTTGCAGCAGTATGTGCACTTCTTGGTACGTGAAAGTTTTCTTGCAAGTTCCCAGTAAGCCCCCACCCATGCAAATTTAGGGTGCACAGTTGGTGCTATGAACTGTGCATGTCTGTCCCAGGTCTCTAATGCATCTTACTGTGATGAGACCATCATATTTTTCATGTGAGTTCTTTAGGAGAAAACCCTTTCTTTTATTTTTGTACATAAAAAGAAGCCCCTGAACATACAGCAAGTGCATTTGGGCCCAGTTAGGAATTCCAAGTGGTACCACAGCCTAAAAGACCCACCTGGATGACAGTTTAAAAAAAGAAGGGGGGGTGGAAAGAAAGGCAAGCACAAAAGCAGCTGTTTTTCAGCATTGTAAGGAATTTATTTTGCTCCTTACCTTAGTTATCAATGAGAATGTTTAGTTGATCTGGTTTTGCTTTTGTTTCCAGCCCATTTGCTTTCTCATTCTCATGCCCCAGAGCATTTCGGTTTTAGTCACTACATGACATCGCTTAAATCAGAGTTGGAATGAAGTCACAAAGTGAATAGTAAGCCAATGTTCTGCAAAATTAATGGGAAGAAACTGCATTCACAATTATTAGCATAGTTTGGTAAATGAATACGGACCAGTGTCAAATTAAATTCACCTTAGCTTAGCCCTTTGGTTGTTTTGTTTTGTTTTATCAAGTTAGTTGTTTGTTAGTGTTGATTGCAAACATGTTATTCATGCCTCTATTCCCAAGTATCCAATGAGTAAGGTGGTTGGAGAGAATCCAGATCAGTTCATGCAGAGGCTATGCATGTTAGTAGAAAACTACTTACAAAGTCTGAGCATAGATTTTGTATGCGGTTTTACCCTAAAAAAAGTCTGTGTGTGTGTATATAGGTGTGCACGTGTGTATATGTGCGTATATACAATTACATCAGTCTAATTTTCAACAATTTACTGTCTTGCATGTATCTTTATATTGTTTCACAACATCATATGTATTTTATAAATATTCCAGGTTTCCATGTCCTTTAGGGAAACACGTTTTAGTTTACTTTCTGAGTAATGGTTTGCAAAGCATACACAGTTCTGTGCTGGTTTGTAGTAGAGAATCCGAAAACCAAAATATTTCTTAAATGTTTTCATGCATTCAATTTGTAACTGGTTTTAGAAAATAATTTTAATACCTCTAATTTTATCTAGTCAGACTAGTCTGATAGTACTCTAAATTCATCCTGAGATAGATGAAATATTCAAACTGCTTGAGAAAGAAACTGCTTTCCTATATACAAGTTCTGTGCAATTAAATTACAACATATAAACTGTACCAATTAAGGATGTGGTGTTAATGTACTGAAATGAGTGGATTAGAGCAGTTTTTACCCTCTTTCTGCTTCTTTCTTCAAGAGGAATTTAAGCTTGCTCTGTTCTACTTTACATATGCTCTCATTCTAAGGATTCTAAGCATTATGAGTACTTCAAACAGTACTGTAATACTGTATGATGTGTATGATACTGTATGATATATATAAGTGCTGATTAAAGGAGCTCACTACAATACAGTGATGTCTTTGAAATACCGCACACGGTGTTTTCACTTTGAAGTATTGTGCAATGCAGTATGTTATGTTGCACAAATTGGTATCTGTTGATGTTTTCTGGTGACCTTGACTGGGCTATGCTGGCGGGATATATGTCTCATTACAGCGCTGGTGAGGGGCGCTCAGCGTGCTCATCCATGTCCTTACAGATCTGGAACGGACCTCTTTGGGCATGCTCCATGTGGGCAGGGTGGGTGGCTCCTTGTGGGCAGGGTGGATGGCAGCATGGGTTTCATGTGAGGGGTCAGTTGAAAGCATCAGATCTGCAGGTAGATCTGACCCTTTTGGTCAAAAATGCAAAAAGGTTCTGCCACCTTGCTGTATGAGAAGCACATTGTGCCGAGGGTGAGGTGGTATCATCTGTGCTACTGTCAAGCTCTGAAGTCTTTCCCAGGTGCAAGACACACACTTCCAAAGAGAGAATCACTTTGTTCCCACTGATTTGTTCTGGTGGGGCATGGGCTGTAGCAGTGTTACTGTGTGTTATGTGTGCCACACCTCGAGTATTGTGTCCAGTTTTGGGCACCTCAATACAAGAGAGATATCGAGGTGCTGGAGCGAGTGCAGAGGAGGGCAACGAAGCTGGTGAAGGGCCGAGCAAACAAATCATATGAAGAGAGGTTGAAGGAGCTGGGACTCTTTAGTTTGAGGAGGAGGAGGCTGAGGGGAGACCTCATCACTCTCTACAACTATTTGAAAGGACACTGTAGAGAGGTTGGTGCTGGTCTCTTCTCACAGGTAATTAATGACAGAACAAGAGGGAATGGCTTCAAGCTCCAACAGGGTAGATTTAGACTGAACATTAGGAAAGAATTTTTCACAGAAAGAGTGGTCAGGCATTGGAATAGGCTGCCCAGGGAAGTGGTTGGGTCACCATCCCTGGATGTGTTTAAGAGCTGTTTAGATGTGGTGTTGGGGGATTTGGTGTAGGGGAGAACTTTGCAGAGTAGGGTAGATGGTTGGACTCGATGATCCCAAGGGTCTCTTTCACCCTAGACAATTCTATGATTTTATGATTCTATGTGTGTAAGTACCTAACTCGATTTGAGCACAGACTGTCCTTTGTAGTGAGGTGCTGGCACAACTCAGGAGGGGGGATGGAGACCAGGTGCGTGCCGTCCCTCTTCGTGGGCCATATGGCCTCAGCACTAGCTCCTCGCATAACTCGGCACAGCCTGGCAATTGAGTTGGACAAATCTGCTGGGTCCCAGAGTCAAGGCAGGGGTCACCAAGACGTGTCAAGGCCTCCCCGCACATCGGAGGCCACGTGGCAGATACACACCGTTGAGAAGAGAAGGCCTTTCCCTCTCCCTCTCCCCACTTGGTACTAATCATGGAGAACAATGCTGGCTGCTTTGCAAAATATTAGTACTGCTGTACAAAATCTGGGCCTCTGCTTATGGCCCGCTGAGTCAGACTTGTTTACTTCATTGAAGTATTAATCTCTGTCTCTGATCGGCAGTCAACAACTGCAGGCTCCAGGCTTAATAGAATTTCAAACTGTAGATTATGCAGTTTTGCTGAAAATACAGGGCTTCTATCGCACTTTGAATGATGTATTCTCTCTCAGTCCCCTTTGGTTTGTTTTTCAGGGCTGAGGTTGAGATAGATAATTAATTCCCCCCATCCCAAGCCTTGCCTTTTAATTTAAAAATTTTCTTTAGCATCTGCCAGAATCTTCTGCGTGCACTCCTGAGAGGTTAAGCAATGAAAGAGCCATTAAATTAACTTCAGCCATTAATTTTTTTCAGTATATCAAACAGTTTCTGGTTTATTTTATTTGGTATCATGACAAAGAATATAACTGTGGGAAGAAGAGGCTGGTTTTCTGGTTGCGTGAGAGGATGGTGAGTGAGGAGGGCTACCTTCTGGCCCTGTGGCTTACCTCTGTGTTAGCAAGAAGCAGGACACGAGGAAAGGATCAGTGGAATGAAACAGCTCTTGCCAAGGGCCTGATGTCCACACTACACAACTGGGACATCAGTGGGGAGAGATTTACCTATACGTAGCTAATGTATCACTTTCCCCAGAAATACTTTGCTCTTTCTTGCAAAGCCTTTGGTGACAATGAAGCAGTGTCAAGCTCTGTTACGCTATTCTTTGATGTGTTGTGGGGTCCATAAATGCTGTTACTGATGTCACTCCTGGCCAGGACTCTGATCACTCTCCTGCTAAGCAGTCTGTCCAATTCTCCATGCCGTGTACTTACCACCTCAAGAAACCTGTATGCTCTTTTCACAGGCATAACTTCCCCATTTGGAAGACTGTATCTTAAGATTTTTTCTAAGAAATACATGAAAACAAATTAGTACAGAATCTCCTGGAATGGTCTCTCTGGCAAACTGCACATACAACTGCTGAAAAATCCCAAACAGTAGCAGCAGGATTGGGCTTATGTGTTAGAAACACAGCAAAGGAAAAATGGTCAGTCTTGGAGCGTCTTGAATTAATGATTCCATGCGGAATTTATGGTGGTTTATAGTTCAGCAGCTAGTGAGGCTGAAATGTCACTGCTGCATTGAAAGTTCATATGCTTCTTGCCTTTCTAGTTGTTCTACTTCTGTGTGCATCCAGTCTTATCTGTTCTTCTAGTAGATTTTAAAGATCTTTTGCAATTGTATTATATAGCTGTCAATTCACAGACTTGACAACTTTCCTGCTTTTGGCAATAGACTCTTTCTTTTAGTGGTAGTATATTGCCCTACTGGGTTTCGGGACAGATGGTAGTTGGAGCTGCTGGATGTTGGGAAGTTCTGGAGAAACTCAAAGATGCGTTTATGGATCAATCCTCTTGTGCATGCAATGGAAGGCCAGTGCTACAGCTGTGTTAGATTAGCTGTGTGCGTGATGGATGGACTACACGTATGAAGACAGTTTGCCTGGGCCGCAGCTGGTTTGCAGTATGTCATTTACAGATCAATTATATACATGTACTGGGTAGGGTGTGTAAGATTTGCTGGTGATATCAGCTGGTCCTTGGTATTATTTCTGCTTACGCATCACTCTAGTTAATAATTCTTCCTAAATGATTATATGTAAAGTAGGTATATATTTCAAACCCAAGAGGAAGAAAGGACCATCTGAATTGGTTGTACAAGTCTGTAGAGTTAACTATTCTCATCACTTCTGTCTGAATAAAATAAAGATTGTAAAATCCACTTTTTACTCCCTTTCAGTTTTGTTATAGCTGTCCAATACACAATTGCTTGGAGAATAATGCTGTTGCTATTGTACCAGAATGCTATCTTTTAATAGCGTGGAGATATTTTAAAAATCTCAATATATGCTTGGGATTAAGTTCATAAGCATCATCAAAGCATAAAGGTTGAACGTTAGTTGTTCTAGATGCCTCTGTAGTTAGTAGAAAGGCATCTCTCAAGAGAGACTCCTTCCATCCTAAGCTATGCCTCCAGAATTATTTGTGCAAATAGCTCCTGGCCATTGACTGGGTCTCTGTAGGGGCCCTGAACAGTTCATTCAGATGGGTTAAGTCAGCTGCAGATGGTAAAAGCTGGGAAATCAAATATGATAAAATTCCAAACTCTTTGCGGACTGTGAGCATTATGCCTGATGATCAATCTATTCAGTATGATTCTCCTTATTTAAAGAGTTATTTCATGTTGCTATTTTTCCACTCTGTGGATAACTGCTTTAGTAAAAGTTGTGGAGAGAGTTCACCACAGCTTTAGATATTGCTCAGCAGGTTGTTCGCTTCTATTGTCTTACATGTATTATTTTTGTCTTCTTCAGTCTTCTGGTACCAGTATTACAGTGGATATTGCTGTCATGGGAGAAGCACATGGGCTCATTACAGACCTTCTGGCAGATCCTTCGCTGCCCCCCAACGTGTGTACTTCACTGAGAACAGTGAGCAACCTGCTTAATACGCAGTTAACCTTCCAGGCCATCCACAAGCCAAGGGTGAACCCTTTGGTGTCCTTCAGTGAGAACTACACCTGCTCTGACTCAGAGGAATGTCCAGAGAAAGGAGAGAAACTAGCTATTCCCAAGGTGAGTACTGGACCCTGTCTGTCATCTTGGAACTTGGGTCTGTCTAAAGGGACAGCGCTGGGCTAGTGGTAGATGTCACTGGGCTTTTTGCTTGTTTGCTTCAGGTTAACATCTTATGCACTAATCATACTTTACTATAAATGGACATCTAAATAGAATGTTGGTTTCATACTAAGACAATTCCTGTGTATCCTTCAACCTGTGGCCAGGTTAACTTTGGTTCAGGCATCTTTAGAAGATGCCGTTCAACACAGGATAGTTCACCTAGATAGTGTGCATATTTTCTTGCAGCCATTGGTTGGAGCTTAAAAGAGAAGAAATGATAGGAAGCGGAACAAGCACAAGCCTTTCAGCATCCAGACTCACAAATCTACCCCATTACTTCTCACACAGAAATTCCCCTCCCACTCAGAAGATTTGAGCCACTGCATGTGGGGTCACTATCCTAGTCAATGAGCAGTAGGGAATTAAATACACAATTACAATTAAGGAGCAATATGAGGGACCTTTTTGCCCATTTTGAAGATTGGAATTTGAAATTCTGTATGAATTTCAGTCTCTTCTTCCTTCCCTTAGCTAGAGGTGTGAAACCTATAGAAGTCAATGCAAAAGTCTCTGGTGATGACCTCCAGGTGCTTTGGATCAAGTTTAAAATGTTGTATACCAAACAAACAAACAAAAAAGACCACCACAATACTTAGTATGACAAATATTGTGAGCTCATGAGAAATAGCCTTGAGAAGAAAAAGACGACTGAACCAAAAAAAAATACATATATTACTGCCTTGACAGATGGCTTTATGAATGCTCAGGAATCCAACAGAAAATAACTGGTGTTAACCACCCACATTTAGTAAGTAAACAACTAGAAAGAACACATCGCCTTTGAAGTAGTTTGAATTGTACATTCGTTGGTAATTAGCTGTCCTGCAAGGCTTGCATTTCACTTTTGAAACTAAACCAAAGTACCTTTGTCCTGCAATCTCCCTTGTAAAATTAAATATAGGCAGAATACATTGCACAGGCAAATGCTTTTAAGTTTTAACAGTTCAAATGGCACAGCCAGCATTCATTCCAGCATTTCCCGGCACCTGAATTGCAACCCTTGTAATTCTTTTTTAAATATATTTTAGTGTGATGATAATTATTACCCTGTTTGCCTATGTAGCAGCTGTATATGTGAAATGGATGTTCACAGGTTGTTAAGCACATTTTCCAGTTTATTTTAGTGTACATGTCTATAATGGCTGTACTCTAGGCTCTGAGGGGAAAAGTTACGTGGAAGAACACTGCCATCGCATGAGCAAACACAGTGAACAGATACCAGTTTGCTGTTGCATAATACCTAGTGAGGAGAAGAGAAATGAAGGATGAAGAAATGAGTTAATGCTACAGAGTACAAATTTGACTGAAGAATTCACTGACCTAAATGTATTACGGTTCATAAAACTAATAGTCTGCAGTCCTTTATTTAAGTGTCTAAATATAGATTTAGGGTCTTTACGTTAAGCATCTCACACCAAGCATTTTGGATAAGGAGATAGTATGTTAACGTATTTATGTATAAGTTTGAGCTTCAGAACCACAAGCGTCTTCCATCTCGTATCTCTTAACCCTCTGGCAAAGTCAAAGCTCTCCATCACAGAGACATATTTCTTTTAGTTCTTAACTGTAAGCACTTCATTAGAAATGGTAGCATCTGCAACAGCAAATCTGGATCCAAAAAGATTCTCTATCATCATCCTTTATTTTCACTGTCTGCCTTCAAAAATTTGCAAAACCAATGTGAGCCTTATTAGTCAAGAAAAAGAAGAGTCAGGTGAAAGAAAAATACAGGGTGGCCAAGGAAAATGTGCTGTAAATAGTGATGCTTTCTCTAAGCTTTTCAGGTGACATCATACCCCAGTGCGTGAAAGTTTTATTTCAGTGAGTGATCTTTGTATTGGGTAGATATAGTAGGAAGGAAAGTTGAAGCTTCCCTCCCTTATTTTTCTTACAGCCTTTCTTGCCTTGAATCTCTAATTGTGAGCATTCATGACAGTTTAAATCACAGAATAGTTGAGGTTGAAACTACATCTGGAGATCATCCAGTCCAGTCCAGAGGTCATTTAGTCCAGTCCCTCAGCTCAAGGAAGTTGATCCTGGAGCGGGTTTCTCTAGGCTCAGCCTAGAGGAAGTTGCTCAGGAGAATGTCCATTTGGGTTTTGAGTTTCTCCGTGGATGGAGACTCCACAACCTCTCTGGGCAACCTTTTTCAGTGTTCAATCATCCTCATAGTAAAAAATATTTTCTTACATATAAATGGAATTTCCTGTATTTCAATTTGTGCCCTGTTGCCTCTTGTCCTGTCACTGAACATAAAAGTATTTATATACATTCATAAGATCACCCCTGAGCCTTCTCTTCTTCAGGCTGAGCAATCCCAGCTCTCTCAGCCTTTCCTTTTATAACAGATGCTCCAATCCCTGTCACCTTTCTGGCCCTGATGACTCGCTAAAGTGCCTTTGGCCACATCACATAAGATCAAAATTTTTAAAGAGCTCAGCCAACATTGTCAAACTCCAGTAAGAGCTTCAAGTGTTGAACATCTGTGGCTATGGGGCTGTGGAAATTCACCTTCTTTTAAACTTGAAATAGGGAGGATGATCCAGACCCTCTAAGCATTTAAAGCACTGTCTGTGTTGATTTGAATAGAAGGTAGGCACCACAATACTTGCGAGAATCCAGATTTAATGTACCTCACTAGGTGTTGTCAGGCAGAGTTAATCAAATGGAAATGTTTTTCTTCTTCATGTTTAAAGTTTTTGTAAGCATATATAAACTCTAAACAATTGATTTCTCTCTAGCGTTTACGGAGAAGTTTGCCTCCAGGACTGCTGAGACGAGTGTCCTCAACTTGGACCACAACAACATCAGCCACAGGATTACCTACACTGGAGCCAGCTCCAGTGAGAAGAGATCGCAGTGCCAGTATCAAACCTCATGAATCATCTTCATCCAGGTTACAAATTACCTCCTCTTTTATGTCTCTCTTTGTGCAGATTTCTTTGGTTCTCTGTGATGACGTCCATCACTTAAAAATGCTGACTCCATAGTATGTTAGAACTACTTCTTCTTGCTTCTTTAAGTGGGGTTGCCAAAGAAGTGGCATTCCCAATTTTAGTCAGATTATTCCAAAACTATTCCTATCATTTGGAAGCAAAATGGAAAAAAATAAATGTAAGATAGCAAAGTGCAGAATTGCACAACAAAATTGGAAACAAGGCAAGATATGTGGTTAAAGGCTTCTTGATAAGCAGTGGTTTACGCCATGGGTATTACCCAGCCAAGAAACAATTCTAACAAGTAACCCAGCTTCTGAGCGTCACTTCTAAGAACACACCTATTGATGTGGTCCTGTCATTAAACCAGTTCATAAAGCACTTCTCTGCTCTCTAGATACTGACTTCCAGAACACAAAACCTGATTTCAAGTGGACCCTCCTAAAATATGCAATTTTGCTTTTCTGTCCATAGAAATAGAGTATCATAAGACTATACGGCACTGTACACTCCCTACATCCCATGTACACACTTAATTCCAGAATATAACAAGTACCTAGGGCGCCCTGAACAAACTCATGCAAATGCAATACCAGCAATAGATGGCAAATATAAAACATTGAATTAGATAATTTGAAAAGTGATTTAGTGGGGAGAAGTTTATTATCTAAGCAGATATGTTACCATTGGGGAAAAAACCCACATATAATCTAGGAGTAAAATTACAAAGGAAGATTTACTAGTAGAGGTTGAAAGCAAAGCTGAAAATTAAATGGACAGTGTAAAGTTTTCCTGCAGGATGGTTGCCATACTTTCCCTAATTTTAAGCACTGCAGTGGAGCACTTCCTTCCCATTGACCACAGAGTTTAGCTTCTGGGATTCAGAATCTCAGTTGTCCCATCCTTAATCCCAAGTGTCTCATCTAGTGATAAGGCCTTTCCTAATTTGCCACAAGAAGCGAATAAACTCAGGTGTTTTGTTGGGGTGCAGACTGAGTGCCCACTTCTATTTATGATGTATTTATTTACTTATTCGTTTACAATGCCCCGTATTTTTAGGGGTTATGTAAGCAGATGCTGGTACTGGAAAAGTCACAACTACAAAGCAATAATTAATAAAGCCCTGAAATGGATTTCAGCAAAATCTCTGGAGGAATTATATGTTACTTGTTTGTCTTGCCTGGAAAAAAGAGTTCTGGATTCAACTATGACATATATGAACATGTTATGTTCATATAGTGTATCACAGAAACAGACTACTAGATCTACAAAGAGGTTTGCACAGGCTGAGGTACCTACCTACCCCATTTTGTGCCCAACCCAAAATTTAGTTCCGGTTTCCTAAAGCATGTGCCTGAAAGTCTTTCAGAGTTACCCAGAAGCACATTAGTTCTCACTATACGGCAGAGACAGGTGTTTATCTTCTGGTTCTAGTCTCTTATGATAGACTATATCAGTTAGGTATTCCCTGCTCGCTCTTATGCATTCTCTGTTTATCAGAGCATGATCCCTGAGTCAGCATCGTAAAATACATAGGCCTCCCATGAAATAGAGGGAGAGAAGCTGTAGCTATTCGGTTGCTTACAGCCAGCAGCTGACTGGTTTAGGACATTTGCAGAGGACTACCCTAATAAAGTTGCTTCTCTGCCTGAGGACATTCAGACCTAGGTACCTCACATTTTGGGACTTCAACGCTATGAGATAGCCTGAAGTGAGTTGCATTTAACCCTCTGCAAGGGCTGCGACAGATAGTCCAGTAGCAGCTGGTGAAGCAAGGAGTGGAATGGCTGTTAGTCTTGTGGGAAGGGCGCTTGTCTGTGAGAAGAAAGGCTTGGGTCCCAGGCACTGTTAACTATGAGATGTTGCATAGCTATTTCAATAGGATTTCCTCCTTTCTGGTTCCATGGATATTTTTCTATTCTAGTCAGAAAGGCGCAGAGCCTTCAAAGGAAGAGCCGAAGGCAGTCGGTTATGCAGCCTGGTAGTTATGGTGCCACCCTGTGAGAATAAAGTTCAGGTCCCCTCCCCACCTCAGCAAGGGCTGACATCTTGGAGCTGGTGGATGAGGAGAGTGTGGACATGTGCTTTCCTGTGGGGAAGGGAAGAGCAGAGCAAAAGCACCATATCATAGAATCATAGAATGGTTTAGGTTGGAAGGGACCTTGAAGATCATCAAGTCCCACCCCCCCTGCCATGGGCAGGGACATCTCCCACTAGACCAGGTTGCCCAAGGCCACATCCAGCCTGACCTTACACACCTCCAGGTATGGGGCATCCACAACTTCTCTGGGCAACCCGTTCCAGTGCCTCACCACCCTCAAAGTGAAAAATTTCTTCCTAATGTTTAATCTAAACCTACCCTCTTCCAGTTTAAAGCCATTCCCCCTTGTCCTATCACGTCATGCCCTTGTAAAATTTCCTTCCCCAGCTTTCCTGTAGGTCCCCTTTAGGTACTGGAAGGCCGCAATAAGATCTCCCCGGAGCCTTCTCTTCTCCAGGCTGAACAGCCCCAACTCTCTCAGCCTTTCCTCATAGGAGGTACTCCAGCCCTGGGATCATCCTTGTGGCCCTCAGAAGAGGGATTCAAGACAATTCAAGAAGAGAATTCAGAGTCATGATATCAGAAGGCTCACGTTTTTCTGCAGTTCAAAATTTGGTGCTGTTAGTGGAGAAAAAGATAGGACCTGATAAGGCCCGACATCACCAGTGTTTGCTGTTGGATAGTGTGGGTGAATGCAGCCCCAGAGACCTGCTTTGGTTGGCCTTTCTTCTAGATACATAAACCTTTCCCATAGAGGAGGCTGTCGTTGAGGGTGCCTAGGTGCTCAAGGCAGCCTGCAGAGTACACTGAATGTCTGGTGCAAGAAAAATACGTGGTTAGCCAAAGTTCCCTCTGTGAGGAGTGCCATGTATCTCAGTAAAAGTAAATATAAAGAAGCTATAACCAAATGGAAATGTTCTTCAGTCACCGACCTGTGGTTCCCAGGGTGCATTTGATTTATACTGTTGATCCCAGACTCTCACATAGTATGTAAGCATCCTAAGATGGGAATCAGAGGGAGAAGGAGAGCAATTAAATATTATTGTTGGTCCTTTTCTGTGGTTGTTATATAAGTCTACATGATGAGCCAACTAAGCAGACAATCAATTCTTCCTACGTTTAATGCCGCCAATTGTATAATTATAGCTCTGTCAAGCCTCCCAGCCTACTGTTTGCAATTCTTCTTTTACAGTAGGAGAAACAATGTGTATTCCAGAAAGGGGAAAAAATGAATCCTATAAGTCGAGTTTTAAAAATTTTGGCAGACCAATACAGATTTGCTTTCAAGGAAAAGAATTTTGAACTGAAGGGGAAAAAAAAATCTTGATTATCTGCCACTTCCCCTGTACCAAATTCAAGCACACCACAGGTCACAGAGAAAGGAACATTTCATGGCTTGAAGGGTAGGAGAGAGGAAATGACACTGGAATTACCCTGAGGCAGATTCTGCAGTTACAAAATATGCAACACGTTCCTCACAGTCTGGGATATCACCTCTAGATTTCCATAGTCAAATATTTGCAAAAACCTCCCTTAAATCTCTGTTTAAGATTAGTAATCCTGTATTCTTCCATCCCATGACACTGAACTGGTAAGACATGGTCCTCTTATAGCTTCAAATGATTGGGGAAAAATAATAAAGCTTCCACATTCCTTCACTCTGTCACTTCTATATCCAGTGGTTCTCTCTTAAGAAGTCAACGGATGTGGTTTGGGGGTTTTTGTTTTGGTTTGGTTTTCTTTACAGTGGGCCAGTGTGTTATATTCTTCCTGTCAATTAAAAACCAAAACCACAAAACAAAACAAACAAACAAAATAATTAAAAAAACAGCTGGATTCTCTCTTCGTCTTACTTCATCACAGATTATAGGAATTGGGGCCAATGAAGACAACCAGCAAATATTTTGTAGGTAGTGCTTGCTCTTCCGAAACAATAAGGTGTTTGTAGAGTTAAGACAATGTTACGTGCTTTTTTCTTTCAGAACATTTCTTTTTTTTCACCCCCCAAGTTTTTTTTCAAGTTCGGCTGGAACAAGGCTGCTTTAAAAGGCTGTCTTCTGCCTTGCATGTCACCTCATCACTTGGATGTGAGGCTGAGGAGAAACGTGGAGCCTGAGAGGCCTAGTGGATCTGTCCAGAGAAGTCATAGGCCTCATGATAAGAAGCAGTGTTATGTCCTTGCAAGCAGCTGACATTTCATGAGTGTCATTCAGGAAAACAATGATAAATACAATTCTCCTGCCTTACAGAACTGTTTGGCCTCTTTTGGTACACAGAAGTTACAGCCTGAAGGCTGAAAGCATGCACCCATCCTGTTGTAGGGGACCAGCATTTGTTCCCCACGCACACAGACACATGCACCCTATTTTCCTTCAGTGAGTTTCTCTTGGATCAGTGACCAATGTCTTCAGGGTCTGTCAACAGGGTGGGTTATTTTTGAGCATGCAGCATGCCTTTCAGTTGGCTAGAGCATGAAGTGCTTCACCCAGAGAAGAGGCACTCCACTAGCAACAGCGATGCAGGACTCTTTCGAGCCTCTTTGAGCCTCATGAGGAGCTCCTCCAGTGCCCGAAGGGTTACTGGGTATCTGCCTTGGCAGTTGCAGCAGAGGAGTCAAGGGAGGCTGATTTTTCATTTACACTGAGAACTTCTGGCACTTCTGGCTGTTGTAAGGAGGCGTTAAAAGAGAATATAAATTTAACTTATTTCAAGTCAACTTTTAAGCCTCTTTGTACTGTCAGAACAATATAATGAAGACGTCTTTGTATAAATAAAGTGGATAGGCCTCAGCACTGAAGGAAGTCCAGCTTTGGAGTGCCTGCATTGTAAATATTTTTGCGGAATACAATACTGAGCACCACACAAATAACAGTTCAGCCAGCAGATAGATGTTGTTTGCCTCAGTCAGATTTTGTGCTATCTCTGTATCGCATACTTTTTGCTGTGGCTCCTAACTTCTTAAGATCTGCCATTTAGGCTTTTTGCTTCTCGGACAATGTTTGTTTGTGCTCTGGTTTTGCAGCGCTGATTCCTGGAACAGCTCCATTCTGATGACAATCACGAAGAGCAGGTCCTTCTCCACCTCCTACGCCATGTCTTCTACCAACCACCTGAATGCCAAAAGGCAGAGCCGACAAGGTGAGTGGGCATCCGTGCCTCCGTCAGGCTACTTACCTGCTTACCCCTGACTAGCATGTGCAGCTGCTTTTGGTCTCTGTCCAGTCTATGTCTTTTCTTACTTTTCCATAAGTATAAATATGGTTATTTCCTTTATCTAAAAAAAAAAAAAAAACCAACCTCCCCTCCCCCCCAAAAAAAAACCAACAGTGGCTTAAAATATTAGAGCTCATAGTGATGGCATTGTAAATTTTTCGATTTCTATGATTTATAGAGGTTAGTCATGACATGATGTGGCAAGTTCGTGTTGTGATTTTTATCCATTTAATTCCCTTGACTATAACAGGGCTGAGAATACAGTGGATTTTATAGCATTTGTTAAATTAGCTATCTGTGTTTGTTGTCTGACTGAGATTTTTTGAAGCACGCTCTACATAGTGCCATTCAGAGCTGTAGGCAGCAACTGACCTGTCTTATGCAAACATATCCAAGACACGGCCATTATAATTCAGAGGTCTATCTCTGTATATTCGTTATTGAGAAAGTTCTGGTAGTTCTGACTGATTTTTAGAGATAAGAAATATGGTGGTTTTTACTCAGCATTTAGGGTCTTTAAAAAAATTACTTCTTTTTTAATTGAGGGAAAGGAATTGGGAAGGTGACTTCTTAATTGATAATGAAATGTGAAGTATGACAGCCATGAATCAATCTTATTCCATAGTAACGTGGTTCTCTTCCCTGTACCAATGCAGGATAAAGTAATGTTTACCCGTACTTTAACTTGTAGTTCAAAGTGATCACAAGGCTTTCGTTTTTTAAATCAACCCTTTTTTCTTTTTCCCCAAACATAGAATAGTGTTGAGAGAATGTTATTCAGAGATACTGGCCACCCAGACATCAGATGGAAATTGATAGGTGCCTGAGGCCTAACATTGAAAAAGTCAGAGAACCTAAACTTGGAGATGGGTTTGAAGATATGGCTGCACAATTATTCTGCATATCTAGCACTGTCACATTGCATCTCCTTTTCAAACTGAAGAGTTTATTTAATCTCCTCTTGTACAGAAGCTGCTTTGTTATACCACAATGAAGATTAAGTAACACAATATTATCTTAAAAGATAATAGGCATATAGGCAAAATGAATAAAATTGAAACTGGAAAGTAATGGAGATATAGTACCAAGAATCCAGAAATTTGTTTTAGAACAAAACAAATCCAACTTGGACTTGTGATTTTCAGAGTTGAACCTATTAACTGGAAAGGCAGGAGTGTGTGCGTATGTAATATTTTATACATAGAAAACAAGACTTACCAAACACATCAGTCAGTTTTACATTTAACCTTCTGCTTCCAGAAAGTGGAAGCAGAAGTCTTCTCTGTTGCCTAACGACACAAGCATCACAAGCATTTCCTAGGGGCACTGATTCACAGGAGTAAAAATTTTAGCTTAGCATTTTATGCAGAAGAGGGATATTTTGATGTTTTAGACTGTTTGCAATCATGCACTTTTAATGAGGATGTGTTTTTCTGTTCCAACTAAAGAATTGCTTCAATTTGCACTAGTTAATACAAACTGGACTTTTATATATTAGCTCTGTTGGCAATATATAATAATCCTTGGTAGAAGTTGATCTAAATAAACCTGTAAACCTGATAATTTACAAAATGTGTCTTTAATTATGCATGACATTATTAGCATTTTAAAATACTGCTATGTATACCTACTTTGGCAAAATTCTCAGGTAAATTCAAGGGGTTTTGTATGTAATTTCACATTGCATTGAAGTTACTGTTTTATTTCTTCAACACTGCACACATGTAAAAATTCTGGAGGACCTAAGCAGATGGATGTACTTTAAAAAGTTCTTCCTGTATTGTTCATCTTCTCTTATGTTGATTGTTCAAAATTCCTTGCTATAGCAAGACACATTTTCTCTCACTTTTGCCCATAAGTGGTTAAATACTGAATTACTAAAAGTGGGTTTGTATTTTTATGGTAAATTTATTTATAGTCACCCACCCTGGTAAATTGCACTTTTAAGAAAAAAAACACAACTAAACATGTTTCAAGAGACGGGACCTCAGACTAGCAGTAGAAAGCCAGCTGTGATTAGAAACACTGTTGTGAAAATTGCTGTTTAAAATCCCAGGACTTGCTTTAAATTGTTGAAAGATGACCATATATACCGTATTCTCTAACAGTCATGAAGATTAGCTGGTAACATACAGCTCAAAGATAGACAGTAATCCAACTCAATCCCCTGTACATCTATCAGACTGTGAAATGTTTTTGAAGACATATTTTTGTTGGATGGAAAGCAGATATCTCAAAGGATTAGTAAATGTGAAACACAGGCTTTCTGTATTTTAAAGCAATTTCCATATGTCATGGCCATCTGATAACTTTTTAATTGCTCTGTATGCTGTAGGTTTCTGATCTCAAGACTAGCATAATATCCTAGTTGCAATCATTGAATTAAGGCAGTAATACATTCCACATGTTTGCTGAAGAAATACTTAATCAAAATTTAGGATATGTTGGATATCTCAAAATTACAGAATAGTAACTCCCAGAGATTATTTTTAACTCTTGGTATGACAACAGTAAATCATATTTTAACCTCCTATCACAGTAAGTTGTTATCAAGAAAAAAGCACTGGAACTGTACACATATATCCTGCAAGGTTAGTATTTCATAAACTTAGATCAACATATTGCTGTATTCTAAGATAATTTTTGTGTCTGGAATGCATTTAGATAGTGGGCACAATTCAAATATAAAACCAGTTAAAGTTCCCAAGCTCTTTCTATCATTTGGCTTTGAAGATGAACGTGATAAATGAACTGGGGCTGAGTTCCTACAAACTTTAGAACAAAGCTCAGGAGGCTAAGTCAATATACATGCATTTCCTTTTAAGACAGATTATCTTTGCTCCCCTGCACTTCACTGTGAATGGGATCTTTTTGTCTGAGACTAGAAAATATAAAGTGGATTCGAAGAGAAGGCAGAACTTTATCTCAAACACTGGACCAGCTGATGCATTTCATCTTGGCAGTGGTGCTTAGATAGAACTGGGGACAGAGAGAACTACATCTTTCTAGATGTAGTTCACACATGTGGATGTTGGCAGTTTCTGACACATTAGCTCAGGAGTAGAATACCATGTGGTACAGGTAATGGTTGTAAGTCTCCCATAGTGAGCAACAGATACTGAAAAATAAACTCAAGCTGCACAGGATCAAGGCCAAAATCTGTGAGGAATGCGGAAATAGCACTATAAGTGCAATATTTTATATGAATATAATGTATGACTATTAAATATTGCTTTTTTTGGTTTATTGCTAGTCTTCACACGTGTAGAAATTCAAATTTTCTGGGAATGTGTGTAAGCCTTTCTTGTCCCTGCCCAACAGATGGAGACAGTGAAGTAATGAGAAATCGCAGATGGGTCTGGGAACTGCCTATTTGAAGTTTCATGTCTCTGTCGCTAGCACATGTTGATACCACTAGTCATGCCACTAACGCATACCTTTCATTTCATGCCTGCCAGTTAGTGCATCCTACTCAACAGGGAGAATATGCTTCGTATTTTGAGCCAGATATTCAGCAGGTTGAAGCGGCTGAAATTAATTGAGCTTCATTTCTTTGTGACAGCCATGGGCTTGGCTCAGAGTGGAGGAGGGTTTTCTCTTTCCGTTTGGAAGCTATGCTGGTACCTGCGCATCTCAAGAGGAGTATTTCTGCACAGTGAACTCATACAACCATCTGCCACTTCTCTTAATTGACAAAACTCTCTTCTCTTGCCAGGTATCCCGCCAAATATCTCACCTCTCACCTCCCCATGCCATTCACCGATTCAGGGGACGCCTGCCACAAGTCCTACCGGGAAAACATCTTCTGTGTCATTTCCAGACTCTACAGATACTGACACCAAGCAAGGCTTAAAGCCACACAAAGTCTTAACTTCTACTCAGAGTGCACCTACCCTGTCAGAACCTGTTATCAGCCCCTCTGTCATCTGCAGCAGGTAAGATAGTAATTGGATATGCGTTGGAATCATTTCATGTTGTTCTCACGAACAAGCTCTTTTGACCCACATAAATTTTTGTGATTTGCTGCGGTACTGTATGTTGATATTTCACCATATCTAAGCAGTTCTTAGTATATGAGTAATTGTGTAGATTGATGATACAAAGTGCTTTTAAAGTGCAAGAAGGTTAGCTACTTTTGCAGCTTTTACTCATGTCAGATGCACAGTCTGATTCATAAATAAATTCTTCGTCAATAACTTGCAGATCTTAAAGCTGGATTTCCTGTTAACAACTTGTGTTTCTGATGCCGTGCCTTTAACACAAACAATCAATCACTTTCAGGTCACAGGCCAAGTCTTTCACAACTGGCACCTGATGTTTGATAGAAAAATCTGACTGCTAGGGATTAAAAGCTGCTGGCCTGTAGCCTTCTGATAGAGGTGTTCCAACAGTGCCTGAAGACTACATAATTTTGAGCACTCTCTCAGAAGGGCAGGATCCACCCCTGCCCTGGGTGGGCATTGCTGGCATAGACTTTGTTGTTGATTATTTGAAACAAACACATTATTTAAAATAGTATGGTGTCATGACTGCTAATAGAATTGGCACCCACTATTACTAATAGTCACTGTCCCTTTAACATCCACTGAAAAATCGTAAGCAGTGTCACATTTCTAGCCATTAGTATATAGCGATGTCATATCCAGAGATACAAGCTGAACCAACAGCGCGTAAATAATGTACCCCTTAGTAATTTAAGCACAATTAAAAAAGAAAAACAATAAAAAACATACAAAAAACCTCAAAACCAAAAAAAAACCCCACCATAGACATTAAATAGCTAAGACAAGCTGAGAGAGTTAAATTAACAAACACTGGAAATAAATCTTGTAATGTTTGAGCTTTCACACTGTAGATTGCTAGTCTTCATGGTATGCAATCCCTTACATTTACTGCCAAAAAAACTGCGTTCCTACAAAATAATACCCAGTCAGCAACGTCTTCCACCACTAAACCAATCCTTCCCCCAACAAAAACAAAAGAGGAAATGAACTCTTGATGGGTTCAGTGCTTTAAATCAGATCCATTCGGGCAGTGGCATCAAGACAGAAGAAGTTTTACTATACTTTTTTTTTTTACTTACAGAGTGAAATGTGGTAGGACAGCAGAGTTTGAAAACTGTCTTAAGCAAGAACATATATGGCAATGCTGTTAAAATAACTTGTAGACAATATTTTTTAATTTTGCTTAGTGGATGAGGCAGGAATCCTGTGGAAAAAACGTTAAAAAGTCCTGTAATTAAGAAGTATATTGTAATGCCTATGCATGAAGGGGGTTGAGTTAAAGTTGCATGGGCATGTTTACTTCTGACATAGAGCCTATTTCAAGTATTCTACTAGGTAGCTCAGTAATTATTTTTTTTAATATAGTTTTATGTGGCCCATACATATTAAATCACTGTGGGTTTGTGTATGTTCTGGAAATAAAGGGATATACTCATAATGATGCAAAAGCCTTGTAGCATTGCAACCAATCAAAGGCTCTCTTTATCTTTTACTTTCACATTTTGGCTTGTTAGCATTGACCTTATGGAAACCACAAGGAATGTGGGAGAGAGAAATTAATACTTTTTTTTTCATCTTGTTTATAAACCTGAGTGATACAGGATTTATTTGCTTGGCTGTGCACTACAGGTATCATTGTATACAGATTTGTATTTTTATTTAAAGTTCTTTCGGGAATTCATTATGTTTGCACGGCTTACCAAGCTCCACAGTATGTTTTGGATGACCCAGTCAAAAGCCATCTGGCATAGGATTTCAGCCATTTTTATATGGTGAACTTAATATATTGATGCAAAATTTCTAATACAAAGTTTGACCAAACAAAATAATTTTGTAATAGTTGCTTTGCAGAGGCTGTTATATAGAAGATATGCCACAAAATACTGACTCAAACCAAAGAAAGAAATGTTAAAATGTCAGGTTTTCATGGACAGATTTGTTATAATACTGCTAAATGAGGCTTCAGATTTGTTAAGTTCTCTCATGTTTTCATGATATATTGTTGTTCCTTCAGGTCCTAGACTCAAGCATATTGGGATATTGTAGTTTAAAATGTTCCAGCTGGTATTGAATTCACATTTAGGGCTTAAAGAGAATCACACACAAGAAATAAAGTATTTTAATGGAAGGGAAGAACTAGTCATTTGGAAAGACCATGATATTGTGGTCACTCCCACAATGGCTTTCTTTTCTGGGAATGATGAAGCAAACTCGGTCTTCTTGTATCATTGCTAAATGTCTGGATGCCAGATCACTCACCTCACGTTCTGTCCAAAACGCCTCCTTCATTCGGATGTACTTGTTGTGTTGACACTGAAGTAATGGCAAAATACTTAGAGAATAAAATATTCATTTAAAAAAAAATCAGATGGTATAGGTTTACTGTTGGCAACACAAATTGAATGGTGGTGGCCAATTAATCCAAGCTCTTTCTCTATTTTTTGTCTTTTTACGTTCCTGACTTCCAATAAAACTTAAGCTTGCTCTTGTAATTTTGTCTGGAGAGTACACCCTGTACCATAGCTTGTACTGTATGACATAGTCTTACACTGTCAGCAGGAAATCATTTTGCATAAAACTGTCCAATGTGCATGGTTCTTTATATTGTGCATGTTTCTTGATGTATTTCAGCTGTGGCAGACCCTATAACCAAATAGAAGCTGGTGATGGGACGCTAGATAGAAATGATGGTACCACACACACACTGAACAGAACAGGTAATTGTTGATCAAAAACTCTTCATCCCTTAAAATTCAATAATCATTCAGTGAAAGGGCAGATATGCCTGTCCGAAATAAAAGGAGAACTTATGTAGGTGAGACCACACAAATTGTCATTGAGGCTCCTTTCTTTTTTGTATGTACATGTGCAAAATGCTCATGAAGAACAGAGTTAAAATATAAAGGAAATATGGTTTCCCTCATCCAACCTAGTCAGGTCAAATAACGATCCTCAAAATTTTTCTCACTCTTCAATCCCTGATCCCATTTTTTACACTCTGCAGGGTATATGCTTTAATGCCTTTGAACAGATTGTCCAACTTTGGACCCAGCCAAGCAGCACATATGTATTATGAGTCAGAGATCCTGTTGCTATTATTCAGAAGGTCACAGGATGACTTTGATACAATCCTTGCTAGTCACACAACAAGCTTTGTGATTTGTGTTGTAGATGATCCTGCGCAAGCCACTTCTGACTATGAGACCAACAACAGTGACAGCAGTGATATTGTACAAAATGATGATGAGACAGATTGCTCCAAAGAGCAGACACGGAAGGGATCCGTCTGTAGGACATACACGCCTGAGACCATCATTCTGCATCCCTTGATACCACCTGAGGTAGCTTGTTTAAGTTCTACTCAAACAATAGAATGTATACTGACACCGGGGGAGGAGGAACAAAAAACTCAAACCAACCAAAAACCCCAACCCCCCACAAAAAAATCTTAGGGCTGTCTAAAGACTGTGACCATGGTTTTAAGCAACAATTGCAGCAGGGTCCTACCTTGCAGTAGGAGGATTGACTTCCAAGAATTGAAAGGAACCATTGAAATGTGTGAGAGCTGCTAAGCACTGGCCACTTGTGAAACACTAACCATCTATTTTGATGAATAAATATACATTTATGGATCTGGCATTAGGCATTTCTGAAATGTTTGGCTTCTGTGTTAGTGTTGCCTTTAAAGGGAATAGATTGGAAGGAAGAGAAATAATCTTCTCAGACTATCAGCATGATATATAGTTTTCCTGTTCAGCCACTTCAGCTTCTCAATGGCCTTGCAATCTTGGCTAATATATACAATGGTCCTTATTTTAAAATAAATTAACACTTATCTGAGGGTGCTGCATGATATTATTGTTGGTGTATGTCTTGAACATAAGAAAGTTGCAGTACGGTGAACAAGTGCTGATCATCTCACAACTACTATATTCAGCTGTAAACTTGATTGAGATGTAGAGGGAAAGCTTTGTTTAGTTAAATTTTCCACAGCCTGTTTTACAACTGAATTAATAAATTTAAGTTGGCCGGAACTCTTGAAAAATTTACTGTAATCTGTTGAATTGGAGTTGGACATACTGAGAGAAGGCATTTTTCTTGAGTTACATTGGCATTTACTCATCTGCGGTTTCTTAGTAATAATGAAATTCAAGGAAGTATACAGGGAGAAATGTGAAAGGAGGGGCACGTCCCATCTTTTATTTGCAGACCTTGAAAAACAGGTAGGTTTCAGTTTAAGAAGTACAAGTTTTCACTTGGACTGAGCTCTATTAGCCATTTTTTATTATTATTAATGGGTCCTGATGCGGAAGTAGAAACTGAATGCTTTTCCCTTTGTACTGCAGCAAATTTTACAATGAAGAAATCAGACTCCCTTGGAAATGAATGAATGATTCCCATGAATGAATGAATGAATGTGTCTCATGGATAAGTTCAGAGGCTGATGTTTCACATACAGAATTTCCTATTCATTCAAGTGAAACAAATTATAAAGGAGAGTGGCTAGCTGCAGGGCTGGTAGAAATGGGGACATCTCCACTGAGCTGAGTAAAGTACCGTTGGCTTATGGATGATGCTAATGTGACCTTAGTTTTTAAGAGCATAAATTTTTGCATGAGATGCTTCGCAGAACTAAAATTTGTCTTTATTCTGATTGCTGGCATAGGACAAGCCTGTACTTGCTCCTGAGCCTCTGGTTATGGACAACTTGGATCCCTTGATGGAGCAGCTAAATAGTTGGAACTTCCCAATCTTTGATTTGGTGGAAAAAATCGGAAAGAAATGTGGTCGGATTCTCAGTCAGGTAAGAAGGCTATTTTGTCTGAAATGACTGGTTAGATTATTGACAGATTTAGAAAAAGTAGCGTGAAGACCCATTGTCCTTACAAGCTGGTCATCCAATGAATTATCATCCCTGCCACCTAATTCAAAGCTGACAATATGACCTATTTTGCCTGCTGCCCTCTGCCAATGAGTTTACATAAACCTTTCTGAATATTCACTTCTATCTGCAGGAGGTGCTGCCACTCCTTACCGAGTTCTTTGTGACAGGATTTCACATGGGGTTCAGCATGGGAGGGCTAAACAGTACATATGTTCAGCTGATGCAGGAAATACAGAACTTTGGTCCTTTTTTATACTGGAGATTTCAGTCAGGCTGTGCAAGAAAGCAAGGTCTCAGGAAGTGGGGCAAAATATAGTCCTTGCTATATTCCCTCACCTTTAAAGAGTCAGCTCTTCGATAGTAAATTCATATCATTTTACATAGGGAAGACTAATTCACTATGCATGAGGATGCGAGTGCTTACTAGTCTTTCTTTCAACGATCAGTTTCTCATTCTCTCCTTCACGTTGAATGCAGGTACTGACACAGCCTGTCTCTACCCAGTACAATTAATGTCACTTCCATAATCACTTTCTTGGCTGAACTTTCTGCTCTGTCATGCCCCTTTTCCTGGCACACTGACAAATAAGCCATTTTTTCTTCCAGAAGTATTGAGATTTATTAAACAGGAAAGGCAAGTAATTATATTTAGGGATGGAAGGGATAAAATCCCAAGAGAATCTGACTGATCTAGTATCACTTTATAAGGGTTTATGTAGTGATGAGTGCTGGAAAGGAGAGATTATGTTAATTGGTATAATGTGGGACAATTAACACCCCCCACAAACACAGAGATTAGTGTGTCAGGCAGATCTCAGTGCAACAAGCTCCAGAAAATGCTGTATCAAATCTTGGTCCCTTGATGTTTAACTGTTATTCAGCTACATTCAGTTATCCAGTGGTCAACCAAGAAAACCACAGCATGAATTCAAATTTATTCTGTGGTCTGCCTTTTATCGTTCTGTAACTTGGCAAGTAACATCTATGTTTAACCAGCCTGCCAGCTCTCTAGGTTAATTTTAAAGAAATAGGCAAACTATGGCTGAATGTGGATATTGATATAAATTCAGTGACAATCATTGAGACACTTCTGCGCTAGACTGAGCGTTTGATTAAAATGCTCTTATAGAATCATAGAATCATAGAATACCAGGTTGGAAGGAACCTCAAGGATCGTCTAGTCCAACCTTTCTTGGCAAAAGCACAGTGTAGACAAGATGGCCCAGCACCCTGTCCAGCTGAATCTTAAAAGTGTCCACTGTTGGGGAAGATCATATTTGTCATGCTGTTTTCTAACAGCAAAGCACGTTATAGAATGAAAAATGAAACATAAGAAAAACACAACTTTTTTTACTGTCATAACCAACAGTTTGAATGAGCCAAAATTTATTCTGGTTTTACGTGTGTACCTATATAGGTTTTAAGCACTTTACCAAGTTGCATGGAGTTCTGTACCTCTCAGGACAATTGCCCTGTGCCTCCCTCAATTTGCACTAAAGCTCCATACTCTGTTTCCCCACGTCTGCTTTTTGCACAGGTTCTGAGCGCATTATCCATTTTGCAGAGCCACAAAATGAGGCCAGTGAAACAAAATAGTGATGCTTTAATAAATAATATTTGTGATCAAAATCCAACATTTTCTGTATCAACTGTTTGTAATAACTCCCACTCCCTAAGAGCAGAATATAGCAAGCTCAATCTTGTTCATAAAATAGAGTTCCTTTAATTTTCTCCCCCACCTATTCATGTGTCCCTAATAAAATTACTTTCAGAAATGGGAGCTAAAATAAATAAATCTTTTTCTCCAGCTAAAAGTATTGTCTTTTTCTCGTATAATTTTTAAATCCCAGGATATTATAAACAAAGGAAAACAAAAGCTGTAATGATTTATTCTCTGTATTTTGCCATTAAATGGACTCATCCATTAAAATAAGTAAATTAACAAGCTGAATTAACTATGTTTGTCTTGCTGGGTTAAATTTATGAGATGGAACAAAGCAGAGTTGACACGTGCCTCTAGGGAAGCATTCAGTTTAGAAAGCAAATGCTGGCTTAGCATCTTTAAAGCTGCTTGAGATGTCTGTTTCTTCTTTTTGGAATTTTAAATTGATTTAGACATATAAAAAGACCCCAAACCAGTCAGCGGCCATAAAAGCATCTGTGCAAAATACAGTGGCAAGCACTCTAAATGTGACACTAACAAATATGCATGATAGGGATTAGAGAGGAATTTGCATACCAGTCTCATTTCAGAAAGGAACAGCAAAGCTCTCCAACTGAGTTGATGCTTCACAGCAGGCCATAAAGTTAGATTAATGTCTTCAGTCACACTTAACACTCTTCTTACAGCTCCTATAAAACTAAAACCTGTGGAAGAGAAAGTCATTTTCTTTGGAAAGCAAATAAAGTGAAAACGAATAGGCTGAAGTCAAGGTCTCTCTCTAGCTTTCATTACTGGGCCCATAGAGATGAGAAATGCCAGTGATCCTCCTATGCTCTTGGTACATGAGCAGCGCTGAGGTGGGGTGGCATCATTGAAATGTATGGACCCTGGGTAGTGCCAAGAGGAATGTTTGGTCATCTCATCATCATGCATGACTCCGGAGAGAGAAACTGCACCCATTATATGAAGGAGCAAAGGAAATCAATCCGTGGGGGTTGGGATATTCCCAGGATCATCACAACAGCCCTTGTGTGAGGAGTCATGTTTGTCAGAGCCGGAGACCAGGTGCCAACAACTTGAAACACACGTTTGCAGAAAGCAAAGGCAAGAGGCAAAAAAGGAGGGCAAGAGGGTTGTCTGCAAACAATGAGTAGGGAACCACTGACCTAAACTTGGCACGTGTCCTCTGACAAGACCCATCTCTGTGTGCCTGCAACACCCAGGAGAGGAGCTACATATGAATAATGATCCCCGTTTCCAAAAAAGATTCCATTAGGAATCATTTGCGAGAAGTGCTTGTCCTTCTTCAGGCAGCACCGCCTGAAGTATCTGAGTTATAAATGGTTCATTCCAGCATTACAATCATTGCAGAAAAAAGCAGAAAATGGAGGTGGGAGGGAAGAGGCAGTGTGGAGCACCCACTGCCAAGTGCCTGGCAGCTGTTGGAGTTTCCCTGGGCTTGTCCCTGGCCATGGGGACTGCACTGTGGCTGCAAGAGCACCATGCTAAGCCCATGGGACAGTAACTGCCATGGGAGCTCATGAAGCAGCATGTGGTTTGGGGAGGAGGGATTCTAAAAGACAGAAGTCTTTAAAAATGGTCAATCCAGAGCAATGAATAAACGAAATGGCACAGTTTGGGGTGGGGTTTTTGTTTCTGTTTTTTCTTAAATGAAAAGAGCTCAGTTGTTTGACTTTCTGGGAGGCGTCAGTGCCCTTTTTTCCTCTTTCTGACCTGCCCTTACCCCTTCCTCCTCCCCATTTGTTAAGAAAGAGAAAAAGAAAGAAAACATTACAAAAATGTCTGAATGATTTGCTTCGCTGTTTATGCTTTCTAGTGACCACAAATAATGCCATTTAACTCCAAGTCGTGGGGAAGAGCTCTCATTCATTTCCATCACAGTCAGCTTTGCTTCTTTCCAACAGCTGTGGAATTCCACCCCTCACGTCACCCCCAATTCAAGGAGGAGGAAAAAAATGCTTTTATAACATGCTTTACTGAAGATATCTTTATAGTATTGGTAGCTTAGACCAGTAAGGTTTGGTCCTGCAGAATAGTATTTCTTTATGCTGGCTCTTTTTATCCACAGATATTTTGCTGGAAATACAAACATTCAGTGATCTAAAACTAGAGTGTAAAATACGTCATTTCTCTGTAGCTGAAAGTTTGGATCCCAGCTGATTTACTTCAGCCGTGATTCCAGATAGATAAGCAGAATTCTGGGCAGTTTCTAATCCAAATTATGCATAAAGTCAGTCTCTTCATTCTGCCTCAGTACAGGAGGTTCCCATGGGGTTTTTGGAGAGTGAAGTTTTGCCTTCTACAGGCTCTACCTTTTACTCTAAGCTTATGTCTTCCAGAGCACTGTAATTCAGTAGTTCCTTAGCTCCTTTGCTATGAAGAACTTTTCATTTTATGGCCAACAGCCATGGCCACAAAGAGAAATTACCACCAGCATTACTAACGGCATTGCTAGTGGCACTTACACAGTTATCACAGAATCATGGAATCACGGAATTTTCAGAGTTGGAAGGCACCTCCAGAGATCATCTAGTCCAACTCCCCTGCTAAAGCAGGATTGCCCAGAGCACATTACTCAGGACTGCATCCAGGCGGGGTTTGAAAACCTCCAGAGAAGGAGACTCCACAACCTCCCTGGGCAGCCTGTGCTCTGTCAGCCTAACCACAAAGAAGTTTTTCCTTGTATTTAAACGGAACTTCCCATGTTCCAACTTGTGCCTGTTGCCCCTCGTCCTGTCACTGGGAACCACTGAAAAGAGTCTGGCTCCATCCTCCTTCAACCCACCCTTTAGATACTTGTATGCCATAATAAGGTCTCCCCTCAACCTTCTCTTCTCCAGGCTAAAGAGTCCCAGCTCTCTCAGCCTTTCCTCATAAGGGAGATGCTTCAATCCCTCAGTCATCTTGGTTGCCCTACGCTGAACTCTCTCCAGTAGTTCCCTGTCCCTCTTGAACTCGGGAGCCCAAAACTAGACACAGTATTCCTGTTGTGGCCTCACCAGTGCCGAGTAGGGGGGGTGAATGACCTCCCTCGACCTATTGGCCACACTCTTCCATGCAGCCCAGGACTCCATTGGCCTTTCTGGCGGCAAGGGCACATTGCTGGCTCATGGATAATTTACTGTCTACCAGGACCCCCAGATCCTTCTCCTCAGAACTACTTCCCAGCTGGTCCACCCCTAACCTGTACTGGTGCCTAGCATTCTTCCTCCCCAGGTGCAGGACCCTGCACTCGCTCTTGTTGAACCAATCGTTATGGTAGGAACAGAAGTAAGAGATGGGGCCACCAGCAGAACCCCAGCTGCCAGATGTGTTCATTAGAGGGGTGTCCCGGATGGTGTCAGGCACCGCACTGAACCTGTCTCTGCATCATCACTGCCTGTTGCAATGCTTTGCCAAAGAGTTAGTTCACATGCAGATTTTTCCTGGCAGGCAATGACTAAGAGAGGAGGCAGGGGCAGAGATGATCATTAAAGCTGCAAATTCATATCCTTCCTTATTATTGTTACTGTAAAAATCCACAGCTGCAGGACATCTGAAGTTTCTTTTTATTAAACTTTAGGTGCAGCTCACAGGTCCCAATTTATATACACAATATACAGAAATAAATAGATGTGAATAGCTGTTTGATTTACATTCAGGTGTAAAAGATGAAACATAACTTGTAACAATTTCTTATCAGAGTAGCACTCATCATTCCAAACGTGTTTCAGATTGCTTAGCTCTAGGCAGATCATTACCAGACAGATGGCACCAAGAGGGCAGAATTTAGCTAACAGCAGTAAATAAATAAAGAAGCTGAAAGGCTTTAGGGTTCAATTTGTGAAAGAAGTGAAAAGGTCAGACAGTAATTTTACTATGTCCCATTGTTCTGTATGTCAAGTTCAAACTTGTCTTCAAGTGTCTGTTTTGCAGCAGCTTCTGCATTTCTGAGCACTTGTCTCTCCTGAACACCCCCTCACTCATCCATCACATTCTCCCATCCTATATATCCTTTCCTGGATGTCTAGAGTCATCTTTCTGTGCAGGAACACTTGGCGCAGCTCTGCTTCCTAACTTGCTTGCTGCCTTTGAAATCCTGTCGAAGTCACTTTCGCTATCTCACTTCCGAAATGGGGGAAAGGAGATAATGCATTGGATCCGAATGGTTCTCTCCTTTTGTCATTCCTTCATTTGTTCCCCCTTTTTCTGGGAATTGATTTGGTTCGTGGATGCTCCTGGGAGAAGTTTGTGGGGAAATTTTTCCTGAGGCACTAAGGACTTCTGGGTATCTTCCTTTATGTGTATATCTGTCTGAGGTGCTTGCAAAATTCAGGGGATTCATATGCCTAAAAGGAAGAAAAGAACATCCGAAAGGGTGAAATGAAAGACTGAGGAGTACTGTTTGGTACTAAAAGCTCATCTGCTTGTCTATGTAACCACAACCATATGGAAATGCAAATAGCTGCAGCTATAGCTGGATCAAATGGACTTGAGAAAATACTACCAGGAAAGCAGGTTTTCATGGGGTAATTTGACAATGATTTTTATATCTGATTTTTAGATTTTTACTGGTCTGTTAAGCAGGATGGTTGTTTCGTTTTTTTCAGGTATCCTACAGGCTTTTTGAAGACATGGGGCTGTTTGAAACCTTTAAAATACCAGTGAGGGAATTTATGAACTACTTTCATGCCTTGGAATGTGGATACCGAGAGATACCTTGTAAGTAAAAATTCCCAGCAGATAATGGCGCTTCCCTAAAGTGTTGGGTATTCTCCACACACTTTGTTATTGAAGCCTTTCTTCTTTCATTATAGCAGCTACTTTTTTTCTTCTGCTACTTGACTAACAAAGGATGGCTCTCTAGACAGAGGCTGGTGTTGAACCACAACCTCACTTCTCTTTTTTTCATTGCGTTGAACATCTCATGTTGTTTCTTAATAATTCACTGCAAATTCTGTACAAGCCTAGAAACATATAAAGCTACTGTAGGTACAAGGAACTGTTTCTTGATGATGCAAGTATACCCCAGTGCCCCAACTGGAGGTTATTGAAACATTTCCACCCCATAAGCAAGTTGGATTTTACACAGTACCAGTGCTGTGCTACCAAAGGAAATGAGCCTTGTAAAGCAGAAAAAAATATGCGAAGTAGGTAAGTGCATCCTGTTCTTCTACAACTTCAGCTCGGCTGGTATTTTTCAGTTTGAATCATTTATTCACTGAAAAAACTGCTTTCAGTCATCCCCAAAGTATTTACTAATTCAAATCAAATTTACGAAGTGCTTTAACTGCAAAAGACTTTTTTTTTTTTATTTTCTGGGAGGAGGGGAGTGAGTTATTACCCCTTTTGGCTGGTGGATAACCCTTGTGTTGAGGAATATAGGATGCCCTGTTTTCTCCCACCTCCAAGAAAAATGCCTGAGACGCTGGTTTTGTAAGTCATATAGTTTCTCTCTCAAATATTAAATGCCAATTGGAACAGCTACAGTAGGAGGGAGTGAAGGAAAGCTACCTCAAGATGCCTTCCAGCCAGGTGGTTCAGACTCTATTCTGTGATAGTGAGAGACCAAATTTCGAATCTTTTCTTGGTTTGAAGCTGAACAGAGATTTGAAGCAGGAGATGCCAGCCTGAGGGGACTATAGGTGGATGTCCCACCTACTGTCTGTCCATCCTACTGGAGCCGTTCTTTTTTTTAAAAAACACTTAACTATTCATAGTGCCTCAGGATTTTTTGTGAATCTAACCCTTCATTTCCTTGGTTTTTCTTACGTGTGTTTCATTTTAGTAACGTGGAATATTTTGTCTAATACAAAATTAATTTACCTTCCAGTTTTTCATTTCTGTGAAGGTGTAAAAACCAAACCAACTTGTTTGGACTTAACTGCTTTTTTCTTTTGGTTTCTGAACTCAAAAAATCAGTTATTCACACAAAACTAAGGGTGACTATCCCAGCTGGATTAAATCACTACAAGTTTCACAAGAGGCTCATCCCAGCTTTACTCCTGAGAAAAGCATTAAACAGCCTATGCAGGGCTATCCTCTAGGTTTTTCGTGAGGAGATTAGTGTCTCTGGAAAGTTGTTCTTAGTACTTTGAGGGAAGGCAGGGGAGAGTAGATTTCTTTCCTTATTTTAATTTCTTCGTTCAAAAAATATCCATTCCTATTCTGTTTACTGTTTTGCTGTTCAGAATTTGAGCTAGTGGTCACTAACAAGTATTTAAAGGGAGGATCACAGGGAAGACAAAGGAGAGCAATGGAGGAAAGTGAGGGGTAAATACAGGGACCAAGTGGCATGACATCATGCTCGTGTTTAGTGAGTCAGCAAAGCAATTGCAAATTGTGAATATAATAAACCTTTGTGTGTTATGCCCATCTGCCCTTGGCAGGCAGGATACTGCTGATTTTAGGCACAGACAAAGTAGGCAGTTGCCTCGAGCACTGGAGTGTAGGGTCAGCAACATGGTGAAGCCCTTCTGCGCACCTCCTCTGCCAGAGCCAAGGAAATGCAGGCTGATGGCTGCTGCCCCACTGATGTTAGGGGTTACAAATGTGGGATCAGCAGTGCTGCTCTGGAGTGCTGAGAAACCCTCCATCAGCTGCATGCTCCCTATCTTTAGGATGCAGCAGGTATAAAACCAGGTTGGTTACACATCTTGCTGCCAGTCCCTTCTACTCCCCCAGACTACAGAGGTTTTTTCACCCCTAATGAAATTCAGTCAGTTTTACTTCTTAGTTCTTACTTCTTAGAGAGGGCTCCTGGACTTGTGTGTTCGTAATTTTTGCTAATGAAGGATGCATATAATGTCCAGTGTTAGCTTGATTCTTGACCATTATCTTCTTAATATAGCGTAGTTCTTCACCTGTTACCATCAAGCCTGTTCCAGCAGTTGGTTTGCTGATGAGAGACACGTGCATGATTGGCATTACCAAGACATCTCCAACTAAGATGACTGGTTACCTAAAGAGGTAGTCAGTTACTGTGAGTTTAACAGATGAGGGTAACCCAGCAGTACTTTTGTGCATTTTTGTACTTTGTCTTGTGAAATGCATCTTTCCAGAACTGCAGCAGCAGTAATGTAGCCACAGGTTATCATTCAGATTAGCAGATTTTTTTCTGTTTAGCTGGTCACTGTTGAAGATACCTGTATTTTGCTCAAAATTAGCCTGAATCATGAGTTGAAACACTTATCCTTCAGTGGCTTAATGCCAGATGTAAGCTTTGGTCCTGATGCAGCAAAGCATTGCTCTTCTTTCAGCATCAGAATTGCTTTTCACTACTATATGTTTAGATGATGCTTTGTGCTGAAGTAGTGTGAGATTCTTTTTCAGCCAGTTGTGTTGATTGTGGGATAGTTTATCTGGCCTTGAAGGATTTGCTGGGATGAACCTTGGGGTGACTTTTATTTCTCATTTCTGCAAAGAGAGCTTGTAGTAAGACAGATTACAGGATCCAGGGCCTGAACTCTCGTGTCTGGCCAGAAAATTGCAAAAAGAACCTGCTTTAACTGTGCAGTGTACACATATCCTGAGTTTGATTTTTTGCAGTGCAGCTGCTAGCACTGCACCTAAATTTACTCAGGCAGAGTCAGGTAAGTGTTAACCTGCTTTGTATTAAGAAGCTGGGTGAAATCTTGCTACGAAAGTGGATGAGATTTTCCCACCGATTTCATTTGAATCAGAGGTTAACAGTGCATATTTACTTGATGTCATTTAACTAGCTGAAGGCAACCTCTGGAGTAAAGGATTGGAGCTGGTAGCACAGGTCAGGCTCCTTGTTTAACGCCTTATTTGCAAAGACGCCTACATTGCAGATCCCACTGCTTCTCTGCTGTTTTCTTTTTCTTGACTGGTGTGACACATACCATTGAATGTGCTTCAACTTTAGTAAAAGAAAAACTGGGCGTTTACACAATACGGCTGTTTTTCATGCTTGTGATAATGCTTGATTTGTCTCTGCTCGATTGACTGCCACACAGTACCCACTAGATGGTGCTGATTTCCCTCTGTTGGAAATATTCTTCATGTTTAAAAGCAGGGTCATTTGCTTTGTATCACAGATCACAACCGAATCCATGCAACTGATGTTCTACATGCTGTTTGGTACCTTACTACTCAGCCCATCCCAGGACTCCCAACTGTGATTAATGATCACGGCTCAGCAAGCGATTCAGGTATATTTAAATGGTCAAGTATATATGTTATAATTTGCTGGAAGAAAGCCAACAATTTAGGATTGCGTGCAGTGATAGTTACTATATAGACTTAAGTTCAGTAGCATGTTCGATGTTGAAGGTGTTAAGGTATGTTCACGTAACTTTGAAGAGAATGGAATTGATCCTCCAAAACCTAACACTTTACAAGTAACGATGTGTGAATGCAAGCCTTTGTGGTCACCATAATAACAGGTGTTTGTTACCGTTTGATTTTTACAATAACTTTTTTTTCTAGGAAACTGTATTAACAATGCTTTTTAGCACTGCTCCAGAAGCAGCGTAGACTTTGAAATCCTTAAGCCCTGCATTGTTTTGCTATTATAAAACCGGTGGGGCATGCAGGTAGTGCCGTGCACTTGCCACTGCTTGGCTGTCCTGAAGTGTTTCTTTGCCTTTCCTTACTGTCTCCAAAGAAAGAGACTTCTTACTATTTTGCAATTAGTTTGCAAGACCACTCGTCTGCTGTTTTATGATTGCTCCTTACAGGAAGCTGTTCTTCTTGCATCTTTATATTAACTTCTCCAGGTTCAGCTGTAGCAACTAGAGGACCTATGTGTACTTTGTGGGTGTTCTGAGGGAGTTACTGGAAAAGCAGGAATTTGTTCTACAAGAAACCACTTCTGCTTTTTTTGGTGGTGTTTGTGTGGCATACATGTCATTTGTGAAACTCTTTAGGATGTTTTGTGGGGTGGGAAATGTTTGTATTCCTGGAAAATTTTATAAGCAAGGGTTGTTGGAAGCTTTGTAGGTGAGGTGAAATGGGTGTAATGACAGGGATTGAGTTTTGGGGCTTTTTGGTGTTTGTTATTTGAAAGACATTTTTCAGCTGCATGTAAGATCCATTCAAGCTGATTAAATCAGCAAAGCATCTCACTCAGTATCTGCCTCTGACAGGCGTGTTCAAGCTGCTTCAAAAAGAGGCTGTTAAGAGGATTATCAGCAAAGATCCAAAGTCTAGACCTTTGGATTGGAAAACATGCACAGTAATTGAATTAATAAATACTAGTCCGTTGCTTTAAGGACTGTTAGTGTCACATAGACTAATCTATATGGTGAAGCAATTAGAGGAAGGAGTGGGAAGATCGAGTCACCCACAAAGCTCCAGCATGGCCGTGAATCCATGTCTTACTGCTAGAAACTTACATACTTTGAGAACAGGCTCTGCTGGGTGGCTGGATGATCCCCAGGTGGGATCAGAATTTGTTTCTTTCAAATTCTGTGCCTTCTTGCATTGGGTCACGTGCACAGTATCAGAAAGCCTTGAGGCAGGATGTGTTTACTCTTCTGTTAATTGTTGTAAATTTGCTCCTTCTCTTCCTGCTTTGTTCCTTCTATCTCTTTCAGCAAGTCACTGAAAAAGCGGTAAGGACTTTTTTTTTTTTTTAATTTATTTATTTCTGCTCAGATTCTGACAGTGGTATCACTCATGGCCATATGGGTTATGTGTTTTCGAAGACATACACACCTACAGATGACAGCTACGGATGCCTAGCTGGCAACATCCCTGCCCTTGAATTGATGGCTCTTTATGTAGCTGCAGCCATGCATGATTATGATCATCCAGGAAGGACCAATGCCTTTTTGGTAGCAACGAGTGCTCCTCAGGTAAATAAATCTCACACAGTGTTGCTGTTAAGTTTGGAAGGTTTTTGGTAACAGCTTCTCCTTGCCAGTGGTGCCTGTGGCTTCCATTAGGCACAAGTCTACCAAATATTTTGAAACAGTTTATCAAAGTGACAGAAATAATCACTTCACTTGGGGATTACTCGTAGGAATCTTCTTACATACCCTCACCACTGTCAGTTAGTAGAGCTGTTAAGAAAGGTACTGATAAAACATCTCAGTGAAGGAGAATCTAATGCTCTGCTGACTGATACAGAATCTGTAACTGTGAAATAAGGGAAGACTTATTCTACCCAGGAAGGCACAGAAAGATTAAAATAAAATAAAAAACATGACCTGTATAGTTGACAGTGCACCATGCAAGTGAGTTTGTGCATGATCGTAATATATTTTCTGTTATTTTTGTAGAATATGAGCAGCTGCAGTTTTTTATTAATGTATTCTTACGCTATGCATCTGTTGGGGCAGGGGTGTGTGTGGAAAACGATCTCAGTTTTATAAATGAAGAACTGAGACTTACCTAAGATTGCACAGAAGTTGTTGCCAATGCTGGGAGTTGAATTCAGCGACTCTCAGTCACTGTTTATTGGCTTAATTATGAGATCATCTTTCCTTACTTTACATGACCTGCCTGGCTTCAGCATACTGTGCTGAAAGATATTTCTATGGACAAGGAAAGAAAAAAGATAGCTTAATGGTGAGAAGTCCAATAGGGATGCAGAAATTCTAGATTTACTCCCCGCCGTGGATCCAGACTTCCTCTTCCACCAAGAGCAAGTCACCTGAACTTGCTCTGTGTCAGTTTCTGTCTATAAACTGATAGTAATATTTCTCATCCTTGCAACACCTTTGTGTGATGAAGAACTTTGATACTCTGGCTAGGTAAATAAACTGATAGAAGATGTATGCTATCCCTAAATCTATTTTTAAGAAATGAGTGCTATAGCTTTGTGGTTGTAAAAATTAACAAGGGAACTTAGATGATGAGCCTTAATGTATTGTCCCTAGTTCGAAAATAAATCAGTGGGAAAAATACAAATTATTCTTGTTACGTTTGGGGGTTTTGGTTTTGGTTTGTTGTTTGTTTTGTTTCATTTTTAAATCTGCTATCACCTGAAATTTGCAGAACTTGTATTTGGCATCTAGTTTTTTTCTTCTTTTTGATGACTAGCAGTATCAGCTTCCAGTAATGATAAAGTGCTGCTGTATTAAAAATCTGCCTTCAGGAGTCAGGCCTGGGTAGCAGAATACATCTATCTCAAATGCTTACTGTGTTGTTAGGCAAGATGGGCTGTAGAGCTGAGTTGCTTCAGCAACCTGTTCCCTGGGGTAAAGAATAGATTCTATACTTTAGGATAGGTTTGAATTTTTTCATCTCTAGATGACAGAAAAATGTAATTGAAGTGAAAAGCCACTGGAACGTATGTGTATATATTTGTGTAAAAAGTTACAAAACTTATATCTATTTTACATAGAAGCATATTTCCAAAAGCTTTTCTTTCCATAAACCAAATTGTCAAAAGACTGAATGCTGCTGAAGTGGAGAGTTTTCCTGAATGATTGTTGTCGCCTAAGGCTCATTTTCTAGATCTTTCTTTAGGTTCTGAATGGAATTGCCATCGTATGAGAGTTACGCGTCTTGTTGTGGTAAAGATTTAACCGATTTGGGATTTTAGTACTGAGAAATTTGTCAGGCTGAGCGTGTGTTGTCAGGCTGCAAACTGGAATTTCACTTGTTTCTGTGTTTGGAATCAGTCCAATACGGACAGAATTGCCAGGTACAAACACCAAAGACAATAATCCCTGTCAAGTGAATTTAGTTCTGAAAAACAGAGAAGCACACACCCATGTTATATTAGTCATTAATTTATGGTCTGAAACAGAATAATCTAATGTCTTATGATACAGTTTAGTCAGGAACCAAAGATCTGAAAGAGCATGAAATATCCTGATTTTCCAAATTAATCTTCCAATAAATCTTCACCATCACAACAATTCAGGTGTCTGCTGTTAGTCCTGCCAAAATCACATCTTCAAACCTCAGGAAGATCTTTCAAAAAACCCAAACAAATCAACCAAACCCGAACCTCCCTCACGCATCATCCCCACGTCATTCTCATTTCTGCATTGCTGTGTTTCTTTTGCTAAGAGGTTTCTCAGCTTTCAGCTGCCTGCATTGCTTTCACAGGCAGTGCTGTACAACGACCGCTCCGTCCTGGAGAACCATCACGCCGCTGCTGCCTGGAACCTTTTCATGTCAAGGCCAGAGTACAACTTCCTGGTCAACCTCGACCATGTGGAGTTCAAGCATTTCCGTTTCCTCGTCATTGAGGCAATTTTGGCTACTGACCTGAAGAAACACTTTGATTTTGTTGCCAAATTCAACGCCAAGGTAAGAATATTGGTTCAGGTTTCTGGTGGATGGTTGGAAAAGATTGTGGGGCTTGGTAGCAGCACAGTGAAAAGACTAGGAAGGCTGCTGTGTCACTCTTTCTTCTGAATGTTCTTTTGGCTGCTGTAAAACATTCTGTTGAATAATATTCTGGCATTTCTGTTATTTTTTACTTTTTTAAATTTAATGGCACAGCTTCTTTTCTTATATATGTTTGTTTTTTCAGGAACTGGTTTAAAGCTAAGGGTATTATGGACTATTTGAATGTAAATCCCACTTACATTCTTCTCTTGAACATTGTTTTCTTGTTCACTGGCACTTTAGACCTATTAGCAAAGCACTCAGGAGAAAAAAATCAAAGGTGTTACCAAGCTTCCATAATGGCTAAATACTTAATGGGAATTTTTATTGGTTTAATCATACTGTTATATTAGCAAAGCACAGAAATTGTAACAATTTTTAAATTTTAATTTCAAATGCAAGGAAAGCATGATCTTTCTCTCCTATTTTGTTTCAAATGGGTACACTCTGGAGAGAGATCATTAAAGATCTGTCTTGCCCATTCCATTCAGTGACCATAAAATCACAAGCCTGGGAAATAATTCTTAAAAAGTATTGTCCAGTTTCAACCTCATTTATTGGAAATCACCACCTATCAAGTTACTTTAATAAACTCCATCGTCCATCAAAGCTGTTGTCACATTACCTAAATGATACCTGCCTTTGGAGCTGTTACTGCCTTCTGGTTCCTTTTAAGAAACACACAAAGCACAATGTGTTTCTTGTGCAGGACTAGGACTTCCTAGCTGTTTTGGTGACATAGATAAAATATTTTGGTGTGGTATTGCTTAGGATGGACCTGTATCCTGATATTTTGAAGATTCCATATGTATGACTGGTTTTGTTTTCCACTTCCCTGTAATATCTGTCTCTTTGTTAGGCTTTAAGAAGCTGTAAAGAAAGGCTTTAAATTATGGTCTGGGGTAGACAGAGAACTGATTTATAGATCTTTAAAAGTCTGAACTCTTTCTGCACCCCTGTTAGTCATGTCCCAAAACCTCTGGTAATATCAGATGTATTTCTGTAGGTCTTAATTTTAAGCTCTGGGATCATCTTCACCCGCCTAATTTCCTCTTAAAGTATTGGACACTATTTGTAGATTCTTACCCATCAGGGCTATGATGACAATAAAGCACAGGGAGTTTAGGCTGTCTGAATACATCTTTTGAATTTTATGGTTTGGACCAAAACCTTTCACTTCTGTGAACATGCGTACGGAATGAAAAAAAAAGACAGGCTAAACCAGTGATTGCTGTAGCTTTGTCACAGAGATTAACTGTCTTAACTATGGAAGAGGATAAGCTTGACCAAAGTACTAGGCATAAATTGTGGATATTGAAAACTAAATTTGTCTTAAATCTATCAGGCTGGACAACAGTAGATGTAACCACTGTTGTAACAGAGCAAGGTGATACTGAGATAAATAGGAGAACAGTCTGATATATCACGTCCTGCCAGCTCGCTATAGATTTGTAAGGACATCTGTTAACCTCCTTCTCTCTCCTTATTGCTTCAATAGTCAAATGGTCATGCATGGAATAAAAAGTGGAGAAGGTGAACATATTAACCAGTGCTTGTGGCTGAGCCTGGCTTTCCCAGACTAATCACTGCCTTAAAAAGAGATTCTTTATGTTTGGTTGGCAAAAACTCTTTTGTACCAGAGTGGTCTCAGAGAGTAGACCTGAAGTGTTTGTATATGGGTGGAGGTGCTGTAACTGATAAAATTAGCTCTAAATGATTACGTTATTGATTGGGTTGCTGAACTGTAGTTTACTATATTGAGGTTACATTCAGAGACACCCTTCTGTACAAGTCAGTGTAAACAAATGTAAAGTAAGCATCCTCCCACCAGAAAACCTGCAGTCTGAAAAGTACCAAAAAAAAACCAAAGGAAGCTGAATGTCCGACAGTTTGATGATATCAATGCATTGGAGCACTTACTGTTCTCTGACATTAGTTATGTTGGTTCATGTATGCCAAAAGCAAAGCCTTCACTATGTGGGCCCACTGCTGTATGGAGCAGGGGACCTGCTGGCAGATGACATGGAAGTTTCATCTAGTCATAGCACAACAACTTTCTGTCCCTTTTCAACTATTGCAAGCTTGACAATTAAAGCTGTGTTTCAAGGAGGGATTTGAAAATTAAGTGGAAAGTAGAAGACAGCCCCTCCCACACTAGGAGATATTCTAGGAGAAAAGGCTGAGATGGGAAAACGTGGCTAACGGCAGTAAAGGTTGGTATTACTGACCGTTTGGAAATGCAAAAGGCCAAAGTCCTCAATGCTTTCTCAGCCTCAGTCTCTGTGGCAAAGACCTGGCTTCAAGAATCCCAGGCCCCTGAGGTGTGAGAGAAAGTCTGAAGTGGTGAAGACTTATCTTCAGTGACTGGCATCAGGTTAGGGAGCACTTAAACAAACTGGACATAGGCAAGTCCATGGGACCTGATGGGATGAAGCCCTGTGTATAAATACCTGTTGGGGGGAGTAAAGCAGATGGAGCCAGACTTCTCAGTGGTATCCATTGACAGGACAAGAGACAATGAGCACAAGCTGAAATACAGAAACCCCCATTTAAAAATAAGAAAGGACATGTTTACTATGACTGCTGACTGTAAATGCCAACCGTGGGTTAGCTCACCTGCTTACACTTGTGATTTTATTAAATAGGTAAATATACTGTAAGATAACCCAGGGCAGAACTTCCTCTGTGGATGCATCCTTTTACGCAGGATTACTGTCATGGTTTTCCTTTTTCTGTCTACTAGGTGAACGATGATGTTGGAATTGACTGGACTAATGAGAACGACCGCTTGCTGGTTTGCCAAATGTGCATCAAATTGGCTGACATAAATGGGCCTGCAAAATGCAAAGATTTGCATCTGCAGTGGACAGAAGGCATTGTCAATGAGTTTTACGAACAGGTAAATAAATGCATGTCCAAAGTCAAACCTGCTGGTTGTGTATCTTGTGTTAAACAGTCCTGCAGCATGCTATTGCTGGTGATGAATGAAAATCACAGAATAGTGGTGAAGGGGATAGCTAGAGTTACACTAGTCCATTCTTTTGCTGGGTCAGTGAAAGTCCATTTGTCTCCGAAGCTTCTGATATGTCTTCAAAGACCTCTGATGATGAGGTTTCTACAGGCTTAACTGTTCCAGTCTGGTACTATCCATACAGTGGACATGGCAAACAAGTGTTCCTTTCCTCTTTTTTTTTTTCTGTTGGCAGTCGTCATGTCTCCTTTTCAGTCTTCTTTAGTGTAAACTATCTTTTTATCCTTCCTTCTATGTCTTTTGAAGACATCAGCTGGTTCTCATTGCTCTCCTCTGCAATCACTGGAGGTGGCTCACACTTTTCTTGACATGTGGTCTCCAAAACTGGACAGAACATCCTTGTTGACATGATCTAAACAGAGCAGAGGAGTTATTTTACCTTCCCCGTGGGCCACTTCTCTGTTCACACAACACAGAACCCTTATGTACTGAGCATATCTGTAACATTGACTTTCAGTTTATCACAGACTAACCATATCTGCTCCCTACACATTGATCCTGAGTCATACTTTATTTTTTTAAGACAACGCTTTCAGCTTTCAGGTTTGTCTGTACAACTGCAGTAATTATGCAAGGCTCAGCTGATGGTAGCACGAGGAAGGAGGACAGCCACTGATTTACAAAGACCTGGGAATACAGCCAGGCACTGGTCCTCTCCTGCCAGGTGTAAGGGAGCCCTTAATTGAACCTTGTCTCATTATAACCTATTTAGCCCTGCTGAGTGTAAGGGACAGGGCTGTTCCCACACTATTCCTCTCTTTCCCGAGTGGGAACGTATTTTGAATGTGGTCCACATCCTGTCTTTTTGAGAGGAAGCAACCAGGCTAAATCACTGAATCAGACACCCCACAGACTTCTCAGGGAGGCTGTGCAGTAACTTGAAGTCACAAACTAATTTCTTTTAAAGCCTTTTCATCTTCCCTTAAATTTACTGTACTCACAGTTTGGGAAAAAAATAGGATTTTCTGCTGTTGCTGCCTTCTGGAGTATGTAAAGAAATGGGAAAAGGGAAAAAAATCAGACATTGACCTGAAAGTCCTTCATTTATTTCAGATCTCCTGAGACAAAGAAAGAACAATGACCCTTACATATATTACATATATTGTTGGTTCCTTTTTTCTTTTCATTTTTTCTTAAAGAAAGAGAGTGAGTCCCATAATAACAGTGGTCAACCTTCATCTCCGAAATTTTCTTTCAGGAAATGCTTTTCTTCAAATATATCTGTTTTCATTACAACTCTTCCAACAAATTGTACTTCACTTAATCCTGGAGATGATCATAGCTTATGTGGGTGACTACTGCATGCAGACAAAACCTGTTAATCAGACATATGATATGATTCTCCTTTGATCCAACATAACTAATGTCAGAGGGCAGTGAGTGCTCCAATACATTAATTCCATCCAAGTGCTGGATAGTGAGCTCTGAGTCAAGCTTGGGAGGATACTGTGTTATCTGTTCCACGGTAGGAATATGGGTTATTTTCCATCATTCAGAAAGGTGTGCTACTAATGTTTTCGTGCTCTTGGAAGCTGCTCCAAAGAACTGTTGGAGATTATCTTTCTTATAATACTGTAATTAAAAAAAAAAAAAAGGCAAAAAACCCGAGATTTATCCTCTCTGCAAGTTTGCATTCAGAATATCACATATGTTATCTTTGTTAATGGCATTCCTTTTGGCATGGGGGTTGCAGGCAAGTGTATTTGAACTCTTGACTTGCAAATTCGAAGAGATCAGGTAGTCTAAGATATTAGGGGGTTTGGGGTTTGGTTTTGTTTTAACAGAAGATGTGTATTCATTGTATTGAGAAATCAATATGTCCCAGTGGGTTTCCTGTTTTGTGTTTTTGGGGGTTTTTTTTGTGTGATATGAGTTGCTATGCTGACAGGGAACTGATGGGATTGAAAACAGAGAACATTTTCTTCCTAGGACTTACTTTTTGGCATTAATGAGGATAAGCTAGATTCTCAATTTATTTAAACCTAGATTAAAATCTAATTTTCTTTAATGTAATGTGGTATGAGAGGTTAAAAAAAAAGGAAAGAGTTAATTTTCTTTCTCGTGATTGCCATGAAAGGAATGTCAACAACACCTATTGTTCGAATTGTTGCTAGGTGATGTTTATGCTTTTGAAGGACTCTTTTCAGCTTCCCACAGAACCTGAGAAGGAATAAAGACAGAACAATGGAATAGCCAATAGAATATTCTGTACCATAGACTTTCGTACTTGGTGTAAGTGGGGTTAGCCAGGGGATGGGCTCTCACAATCACTGCTCAGGGGACAGTGAGGGTGACTTGTTTCATTATTGTTATTGTTATTTTCCTTTTCTGGTATTGTTCTATTAAACTGTCTTTATCTCAACCCACCAGGTTGGTTTTTTTTTTCCTTTCCCCTCCTTTTCTCCCTATCCTTCTGAGGGGAGAAGGGAGGGGTGACCGAGTGGCTGCATGGTCCTAGTTGCCAGCTGGGGTTAAACCACAACAGAGGTGTATCAAACTTTCATTTCTAAAAAGGAGAATTTTTATGGGAAGCTTGAATTTCCCTAGAATTGTTACCAAAAGGCGTACATATCTACATTCAACCTATGCTGTGAAAATAATGAAATATCTTTCTGGAATTTCTTTTAATAAACACCAATTCCTTTGAAAAATTTAACTCTCATATAAATAAAAACTCCATATTAAAGACCTGTAGCACAGAAACATTCAAAATCCTCTGTCATAGTGTTACAGCACGTTTCCTTTTCTTCCCTCCACATGCTCAGCATACTTATTTGAATATAGGTTAGACATATTAAAAAGAATCAAAAAACGCGTTGCAAGATGTTTCACATAATACATAACATTTTAACGGAACATGACAAAAGAACTTGTAAACATTTCAATAGTCAACTTTCTTCCCACTACTGACAGCTTGCAACTAGGAAATCTCAGACGTGTTACTGTAAAGAAGAGCGAGCTGCCACCTCCTCTTAATTTGCTTGCTATTTCAAGAATAGGTGGCATGTTTCAGTGTTTTGTTAACACTAATATTTTGCGTTTAATGCTTGAGCATAACGTTTTGGGGTAGGTTATTATAAAAGTAACAAAACAAAACAAGGAAATGAGACATCTGTTGTACGTGTTTCAAGATTTAACTCTTATTCTTTGGTCTTCCCAGATACCAACAGAGTGTTGACCAGATACATTGTCTGTGAATTTTGGAAAAATTAGGTCACAAGTAGATAAATTCGGGCAATCTGTAACATAATAGAAACAGAAAATGTCTCTCCAAATTCCAGTCTATGTTCTCAAATATAGATCTCTGTATTGTATTAAAACATCAACTTGCATATCAGACTTGATTATGGAGATTAGATTTTTCTCTTGGGGATGTGGCATCCAGTCTTGTCCTGTCTACTCACCTGAAAATTCACTGATATCACCAGAAGATTTGCTGCGATAGGGATGTGGGAGTATATCAGACTTGGTTCTGCAAGACAGTTTTACCTTCTTTTGCATCATGAGAGGAGGGAGAAAAAAGTCTTCCTATATCTCCCCTCTACTTTCTCTCCCCAAGAAAAGCTCACAAAAAGCTTTCTGGGAAAGACCTACTGGTTCTGAGTAACCCCTGCTTTCATAGGGATCATTCTGATAGTCACAGGAACAAATACTTATGACTCAAACCCAAGAGGACCTCTCCATGTTATGTATAGTAACGACAAAATTAATAAGAAAACTAGTTCAATGAGATAGCCCTTGCTTGTAGAAGTTCAGTCTTGTTCAGCAAACGGATGGCTAAGTTGTTGTGAGCTAACAATCACAAAATCAGAAAGGATTTTTTGAAAATAATGTGAAGAGAGAAAGAAAATAATAATTTTCAAACTTTCGCACTCAGTGTAATGTACAGGACAAAGGCGGGGGACATAATTTTGCGCAGTCATCAACTAACATCTTTGTTACATTCACAGTATCGGTAGTGAGCACTCTTACAAGAAAAGAGCTGTAACTTCGATTAACCATTTGACATGATGGCACTGTAGTAATGTCGTGCGGGCATGATATGGAAGTGGCATTAGAGTTGAATTATTTTTCTTTCATCATTTTTAATTGGTGGGATGTGCTTTACTCCTTTTCGTGACATGGTTTTGTTTCATTTACTTCAGAGAAATTACCGCTATTTTTCATCTCCAGGGTGATGAAGAGGCCAGCCTGGGCTTGCCAATCAGTCCTTTCATGGATCGCTCTGCTCCTCAGCTGGCACACCTCCAGGAATCTTTCATCACTCACATTGTGGGACCACTATGTAACTCCTATGACTCAGCGGGGCTGATGCCAGGAAAATGGATAGAAGATAGTGATGAATCAGGAGACACTGATGAGCACGAAGAGGAAGAAACAGCAGAAATGGAAACTTGTGAAAATGCTGAATCCAGTAAGTTGCTCACACTTACGTTTTTTAAACAGAGCAAGTTCCATATTGTCACCAAAAACTAAGCAGACATATTTTAAAAGTGTTGAGACCGGTCAGGTTCAACATGGGCCTCTCCAGAGTTAGAGTGATTCAGTGCTGTCCTTAGTGAAACTGGCATGTAGCCAGTCACATTAGTAATGGAGACGCTCCATGATTTCAGGACTGATAGTCATTGCTGTTCATATCTGCTACTCATTTCTGCCTTCAGTTGAGTTTTCTGGTGGTGGATCACCCATCCGTCCATGAGGGCTTTTTAGACTACTTCCAGCATTGATGTTAGTAGACTTTAACAAATTCACGTGAAGAAAGGACAGTTGGGAGAAGGTTTTGCAAGGAAAGCACTCAACATTTGCATGAGTTAACATGATCTACAAGAATAATAGAACGAGGCTCTGAGGTGCTGGTGAAGTAAAAGTTTTTAGCAATGGAAGTATTTTAACGCAAATATTTTCAAGGTAGTGGATGGGAAGGAGTGGGGAGAGAGTCGAGAATTGGCACTGAGCGTCGCTGTGTTGCGTGCTGGGAGCTGCGTCCCTTGGCCCTTCTGGCTAATTAGTAACTAAAACTGATAGTCTCCTGCATCTCCTCCAGAAGGGCAACAGTGCCAACATTTGTCATACTTGTACCTTGCAAGGAGATCTCAGTAACTTGTCGGAAGTAATTTTTAAGATAAAAGGCTGCAGCTGTAGACCTGTGTCTTTTACCAGTTTAATCCCTCATGCCTAGCCTTTTCTTCCCTTTTGTGTTCCTCTTCCATCTGAATTTCCTACTACTGTTCTTTTATTTCCTTCTTCGGGTCATCTTTCTCTCTCTCCCCTGTATCTAATCCTCCTAGAAAGCACCAGCCTTAAGTGCGCTAGTGAAAGACTGATACGTAGCTTTTTCACTAGCAGCCTCACTTTTTCTGTTCTTCCCCACACAGTTTGATGCCCTGCTGAGTATTATCCCCATTTTCTGTTGGGAAAGCTGAGAAGTGGAAAGATGTGATGATTGCAGTAAGTCATGTTAGGGAATGAAACTAAAATCTGTCTCCTGACATGCAGAATTGACCTTTTATCTCTAGTAAGATCCAGGGGTATACAGTTTGTATATAAGAAATCATTACTGCTGTTCATACGCACACGCTTGCACATAAGTTTGGGAGGTTCACACGCACAAAAGGTTTTTGAGAACAGCAAACATTAAATAATACAGCACACACAGGTTTATTTTAGCACCTTATAATCTATCAGCTCTGTAATAGCAGACAGAGCCACATGTTTCTGTGGCAGATTAGCACCTCATTTCTGTATTCACTTGTCTTCTGTATCACTGCTAGTCAAGTCCAACAATGCTGCTTTCAGGTTGAAAGCACAGAGCATTATTAACCCTCATCACATTGAAAACAGACCATTTTTTAGTCATCTTCTGTTTGCTTTTTTACATTCTACTCCATGACAGTACCTTACTATTCAACCTGATGCTTTTAGGCTCTTTATCTTTTTCAAAACCTTAAAAATAAACGTGTCGGAAGTTTTGAGATATCCAAACAAATTCTTCCTACTTCCTTCTTAACAAATGTGGGGTGCTCATCATCTAAGTCATACCGACGTGTTACAAACC
>NW_009647222.1:5425779-5449736 GCF_000708025.1 Charadrius vociferus
TGGCATCTTTTGTGTTGATATAGGGGTCTTAGAGGTCAGTAGAAATTTATACCTATGATCAACACAATTTTGGTTGTTCTAAACTTTCTCAATAAAACAAAATAAAAGGTTGAAATGTCAGATGCATAGATACTAAGAGTTATGCAGATGTTGGTGAAGATCTTTTTCTAGATGTAAATGCATTTTAGGCAGGTGGAAATATAACTGTGATAGAAAACACTTCACATAGGTCCTGATAATTCACTAAAGCAGTTAAGATAAATTAAAGAGTTAGGAAAACTTAAGGTAGCTTAAAGTCAGTCCTCGTTTTTGTTGTTATACAGGAGCGTGTAATTCCCTGAAAGTTCTGAGGCAAGTGTAAGAATTCAACAGGCTCGGTCTTTAGTGATTCAGAGAAATTTTAACACCACAGCAAGCACTCACTGGTCTGTGCAGAGAGCAGCAAGATACAGGGTCACCCGGGAAACCCAGGAGAGAATGTCCTGCTGCGGCATTGGCAGCATAGGGGCTTCTTGTTAGTGCTAAACCTGAAGGTTTCCTACAGGGAACCAAGGGCTTTCTAATGAAGGATTGAGTTGGATTTGGTCTGTGCTCAGTGAAAAGCTCTTTGTTTCCAGTTCAAAAGCTTCAAGGGCTAAACGTTTTGGATCCTGACACAGACATACTTTAGGCAACCTGCAAATACTAATACACGCAAATTTATTTGGTACAAAACATTCCTCTACGTCATCTTCTTTGAAAAAGAAATCAGCAGTTGTCTTTGGAGGGGTTATTATTTCAGTTCTGTGACTGCCGTTGCTACTGTTAATGACCAGGGAAATTTTTCATGCTTTGTACTGTTAAGGAGTTAACAATCCACGTTGGACAGACTATACTGACACAGAAAAAAATACACTTCAGACAGCAAAACACTTACAGTGCAGCTGTCAGGAGCCATGAGAACTACCAGTGGCAAAAACATTTTATAGGTTAACAGCAGGGGACTGATGCTTCAAAACCAAAAACAAGCAAGTGCCCTGATAGTATTTAGCTATATGACTACTTCAGTGGTGAGATTCCATTGCCGAGCAATGTTGTGCAAAGGGTTTAAGGTCGTCTCCACTGCGATGGTGGAGTGGTAAATCTTTGACTTTGAAAAGGGAACATAGGAATGGGTTCCCTCCTTGATTACTAATGCTTGTTCATTCATTATCCTTCTACAGCACAGCTCAGATCAGAGATAAAATGTGGAGAAAACAAAATCAGGATTTTTTTTTTTTTTTTCTAGGGCAATCAGCAGGGATCTATTGAGGTGGGGTGGGGGAGGGGCTCAGAAGATAATGTGTGTGTTACAGAGTAGGTTGATCAGAGTCTTTAAGTACTTGATATAAAAAAATGAGCAGAAACAGCTCAGCGACATGTTTTTTGCATAATCATTCAAGCACTAGATGTCTGTGTGAGCTGTGTAGTCAGGGACAGCGTGCAGCCCATGACAGGATGAAGCTGGGGCTCAAACTGTGCAGGAGAGCAGTTTGCTTTCCCAAAGGTCTGGAGAGGCTTGACTTTCTGAATTTTAAGACTGTTTAAGTTTGTGGTTTTAAAAATCTGTACGTGCAGTTCCTACATGTCCTAGTACACCCTGTCTGCTTCCTACACCTTCAGTCGCTTTTCCTTCTTTCTTCACAGCATACAGTACACTAATGTTCCGTGGTATTTTACAGGAAAGAAGAAGTTCAAGAGGAGAAAAATCTACTGTCAGATCACTCAGCATCTGCTTCAGAACCATAAAATGTGGAAGAAAGTAATTGAGGACGAGGAGAGGTTAGCCGGGACAGAGAAGCAAGGTGTGGAGCAATCCACGCTGCACCAATCTTCAGAACAAATCCAGGCCATCAGGGAAGAGGAGGAGGAGAAAGGGAAGCCCAAGAGGGATGAAGAGAACACAACTGTAGAACCCAACCAATGACAATATTTACAGCAGTATTTTAAGACAGATTGACTCGTGCACAGACTCTTTCTCAAGCCAGCACAGCATTTAGACACAACACTGTAGAAGTATGGGATAATGCGCCTACAGCTGTTTAATTTGTTTCTCTTTCCTTTTTATGGTGAGGTACATTGTTTAAACTCCTATGCTCAAGGAAGCTTTCACACTGCGACACCGGCTTTTACAGACTTTCTTTAAAAAGATTTGGGGGTGGGTGGAATTATATAAATATATATATATAGCCAGGGTTATTGCCTGCGCACTTCAGCAAAATACATTTAATGATATATTATGGTCACTGTGATATTTACAGAAGAAAGTTATCTAAGGAAATGCTGCTTCTAAAGCACATTTGCAGTTAACAGTAAGGTACCAGTTAAGTAGCTTTTGCTCTTAATGCTGAGGGATAAAAGTTCCAAAGCTTTATATGAATGCTGATACATCCTGCCAACATATAGGAGTGTGTGTGAGGGGGTGTTTGCGAGTGTGAGTGGATGTAATGTAATATAGCATAGTTTGAGTTCTTATTAGACTAGCTGTAGCACATGTCCCCATACACAATGACAAACAGAAGGCCTGAATTGTAGAGAACATGTGCCCACAAGAGAACCGGAGACCATTTTGAGGAGCTTCGTGTTCCCCGTAGCCCTCCAACTCCCAGTTTGCACTCCGGCTGCGGGCAGCAGCCTTTCGGCAGGGGCTGCGGTGGCCTGGCCCCATCTGGCTGTACGGGCTCCTCCGCCTCCTCCTTCTCCTACTCCTCCTTGGCACTTCCCAGACTGCTGGCGAAAGGGATGCGCCTGGAAATTTTATTTTCCAAAGGGGGTTACGAGGGACTGTGTGGCATGCTGGTCTGTTCCCCGTGAGAGGACCTGGCCCTCTCTATACTTGTGAGTGCGTGAATGGCTGCGTGGGGCAGTATGTGCGTTTGGGCAGGAGAGAACAGAGAGCAAATGTGCGTGTGTTCTCGGAAACTAGAGGCACGCTGTCACCTTCCTACCCGAACTTTATGCCTCCGTGTATCAGTGGCCAAATATATAATTTCAGAACGAAGCTAAAATACCATCTCTTGAGATGAAAGGGAGTGTTGGGGCCGTGCCCTTCCTCAGAATAAAAGGCAAACGATGCATTAGGAGCAGGGTGGGGGACCGGTGCCAGTCCTGCGTTGGCCGGACACTCGTATGTCTCAGCAACCACTCACATGAGCTTCGGAGAACTTAGTTTTTCAGTGTGAGGTGCTGGATGGGAGCAGTTTGTTGCTGGCATTCGGCTTAGAAGCAGCGTGTTTGATCCCACCAATATACTTACTTTTTCTTCTTTTTTTTTTTTTTTAAGAGAAAGGAAAAGATCAGGCCTGTAAGAAGAGCAGATCTTTTTTTTTTTGTTCTGTTTATTTGTTTTCTCTGTTGTTTATGCTGTGAGCCAAATGTCTATTTAAAAGGTTGGATATTCACTTTCAATATTTTATTTCACGATATTATATTTGTCAATGATTAGCTATCTAGATGTAAATATGGAAAAATTTTTATGGGTTCCTGTAGATAATGATATCTTTAAGAAAAAAAAAAAGAAAAAGAAAAAAAGGGAAAGTTTTTTTGTAAAGCTAATTTTTTAAAAAATAAATACAAAAACGTTTTTATACAGTGTAGCCATTTCCAAACCCAGCAAATAAAGTCTTGAGTAATTTGTATAGACCTTTCTGGGAAGCCAGTGGTCTACAGCATCAAGGCTTTAAAATACTAACGCTCTTTGGGACTGGCAGCACCAACCAGTACCACACAATTTAGAGTTTTGTTCCCACAAAAAGCATTATATATATAAAGTTCAGTATCTCTCAAAAATCATTTGACTGTGTATGCTTTTTATATTTTGATCCTGCAGCCCCTTGCCAAGAAGAGAATTGCTTGTGTGAGTAAGAATGCTTGTGAAAGGAAGAGTTTGTAGGAGAAGTCCTTTTTATCTTAAATGTCTGACATTGCATCCATCACTTTTCTGCTGTTGTTACGCGTTCACCATATTTCATGGTGCTGTTGGTACCTCCCCAACAATGGTGGAAAACAATCTCTGTCAAAGCCAATCAGGAGGTGCGTTGTCACTTCAGAGTTTCTTTTTGCTTTGCATATCCTTTAGAGTGAGCTTTTTCTGGAAAACAGGATTTGGGTTTCTTACAGGTTGCATTTGCCTGATATTGTCCCATCCTACTCTTACCAGTAGAGAAGGTGTTTGCCTTTCAACAGAGTGACTCTGGAGCACGGCTCTGACTGCTCTCTTATCAACAGAAGCATTTAGTAAGTGGTTTTCAATGAAATCAGAAAAGCAAAGATCCAAATTGCACTATTATTTTAAAGGGAAAGGATACAGCAGAATTTATTCAAAAGAAAAAAGGATGTCTCCAAGATCTCAGCAAGTCGCCACCAATTCCAGGTTGCACTGTTTTCACACCTTCAGTCACTTTGATTAACCATTTTACTTGGGGTTTTCTTGTACAAGTGCTATGCATACCTTATAGTATGAGAAGAATTTAATATGCCTCATTCTGTCCTTTAAAAATTAAACTTACGGAGATGCTTTAAAATATCACATCTCCCAGCACTTTTTTCTCCGTTTTCAGTGCATAATCACTGGGACTGGATTTTTTTATGTTGGTTTTTCTGTAACCTTTGCTAGAAGAAGGAAAAAAGTTCTTGCAAAAAATGTTAGTGAGGGCTCAGTTGGTAAAATTACGAAGAGGCATTCAGGAATGAGGCCAAATCCTGCAAGTGGAGTTCCACATAATCCTGTAAGCAGGCATACACAGGGTTGAACCAAGAAAAATTATCCGAAAAATGTGCTGAAACGGAATTATCCTATTTTTCCTAGTCATCATTTTTGGTTGCCATTAGGTAAAATCAGTGTCAGCTTTTAATTTGTTAAGCTTGCTTTCTGTAGTGCCAATGCAGCTGTCCCAAATTGCTGCTGCATTGCTACACAAGCCTGTTTGTGGGTGCAGTTTGATTAACTCAGGTTTTTTATAGTGAAGGAGTTGCTGACAGGGTTAAAATCAGAATGATTGTTGATTTTATTCAAACAGGAAGCGATACCAGTGAAGACGCTAAAGTAGCTGGAAGTGGTTAACTTGATAAGAGGTGACTTTTTTTTTTGCACTCCAAAAACTCCAAACTAATAGAATCCAATTTCTGCAGGTGTCCACTCCCTATGAATCTGATTTTCAGTCTTTGCAGTGTATTTCTGGCAGCCAATGGTCAGCTAATTTCCCAGACTGGTTTAAATATAACACAAACAAAAATACCAGAGGGATTTTATATCAAACATGTGAATATCTTTTTTTTTTCTTTGGGGTTTTTTAGTAGATAATGAAACAGGTAATTTTTTAGGAGTTTTTATAATAGTTTCTAGTCTAAAGGAGGCATAACTTTTTGACCTGCGGTTGCAGCAGCCTTTTGATGAACCTTGATGGCTGTCCACTTTGTGCAGTCCTTTGGTGCTGGAAACTCCAAATAAACCACAGCCTGTGCAATATTTTGGGAAAAAAAAATAAAGAAAAAGAATTGTATTCTGTCAGCAAAGTGCTCAGCTTTCAGGTGGGATGTTTACAATATTGATATGGGTTTCTGGTATGTACAGTATGCAAAGATGTTAAATATTGGAAAAACCAAGCCCCATTGAAACAGTGTTGTGCAGTTAAAAAAAACCCTACATATTTTAGTTTTTGGTTCTTTAAAAACAGGGAGAGAAGGATTGGACTATATTTTTGGATATAACTGAAGAAATGGTGGTGTGTTACCAATGGCCTCCCCTGTGACTTTGTGTGGGCTGCTGGCTCTCATAGCAAATGTCTGCCACATTCTGGGAGCAGGTGGTTCCCAGGGCAGGCGAAATTTGAGAATGCGTTTGTTAACGATGCAAGGATAGTCATTCATCAGTTTTTACCCTGACATCGTGTGTGAACATCTCTCTGCATTATCAACAAGTTAAAATGCAAGACTGTGATTGCTCACGACATTTTGAGTGGATGCGTTTGGGACTTTTACCCTTAGTGTACCACTGGTAAAAGTTCTTAAGATCCTGATGGTCTGAATTTGGAAGGAAGTTATGTCTGTAAAGGTTCTGATAAATGCTTCTAAAGGTACCTTTTGGCATCTAAGCAAATTCTGTAAGGAACTCCCTTTCTATGCTTTGCATGGTGGACATTATGTTAATTTCTTTTCTTTAGAAAGTTCTCCGAAATGTCTATCTGCTTTTCAGATGTAAAACTTTGTCTGAAATTCTGGCCCCCGTTTTTCGTTCTTCCTTCAGAAATGCCTCAGAAAGTAGAATGCGGTGTGGAGAAGCCAAGCATCTTGCCAAACTGAGCATCAGTCAGTGGTACTGCCCAGCCTGTGCGCCAGCCTGGGTTGCGTTCACCCCCAGTGCTGTGCCCGTGCTGCTGAGCTGAGTAGGTGTGGGGTAGCAGTCAGCCTGGGTTCTCGGCAGCCTGAACCCCACCAGCTTTTAGTGGGACTTGGGATCCTAGAGAATTTTGTCAGTTTTCCAAACGAACCTTAGGCACTTTTGAAATTTTTTCTGGAAGTGTAACGCAGCAAAAGTTTTGTGCTTGGTCTCAGGTCTTAATGAAGTGCTTGTGCAAAGTCTCATTAGTTATCTGGCCCATCGTGCTTTGGTCTGTGCGTTGTGATCCTGCGCCGGTGATGGCAGGGGCTTTGCTGTTGATGAAGATGGGTGCAGGTTTGAGTCCACCCTCTCACTGACTCTCCGTAGGCGCAGCCAGATGTACCAGTCAGTGTGGGTCTGGGCAGCCCAGCAAATCCAGCTGTGCCCAGGGCTGGGATGCAGAGAAGGCACAACACGCTTGACCAGCAGATACTCCAGGGAGATGCACCAGCTGATTCGAGCTTGGGAGAGGCAGTGCAGATGGTCTGCTGCTTCATTCCGGAGATGAACCGTCTGAGAGAATTAGTGTTCAATAGATTGGGAGGGCAGCAATGGCAGTCTGTGGCTTTTATTTCTCTGAAAGAAGAGGCTTTTGACTATGGGAAAACTGTCATTCATAAAAAATGTGTGATATTTGCTATTACTTTTTCAAGTACTGCTATGCTTGAGATGTTGCAGTATTTCACATTTAAGGAAGAAAGGTTTCAATATAAGCATGAGCATGGGAATTTCTTCAGCGTGCTGCCCAGAGCAGAGGACGTGGCTCTCCCAGGTCTGCAACTGTCAGGCAGGTGTGGAGGGACGTTTGCTCTTCCCAGTCTCAGGCCGGGATGTTGGCCTGAAAACTTGGTTATTCCTCAGCTGGCAGTGCAGCGCTGGTGTAATTAGTCCTTGAATTGGTGGGGTTGTAGGCATACAGGGAGAAAGTCAATCTGGCAGTTTGTAGGAAAGAACAAAGGAAATTGTAGTCCAGTAGGAAACAGAATTCATACAACACACTTGATTTTCCTTTTCTTTCAAAATCAAATGTGGTCCCACTGCAGTGAAGTAGCCATGGAGTTTCTGGGGTTTTAATTACTGTTTGATGTTGCGGCATTAGTCAAAATGGTAGAAACATTAAAGAAAATTGTTCCCATTAATGAGGGGGAATCTTTTTTTTTTTTCATATATTTAAGTGAATCAACAAATAAGACCGCCCTTCGACATCTGAATGACTCTCTTTCTTTTATTTTTAATATGTTAGCAGGAGTTAGAGTCAGGAAATTAGAGAGGAATGAGGAAAGAAAATACATCTGTGATGTGTTTTCAGTCAGTGTCCAGGCCTCCTGAAGAAAATGTATGTGAAGTGTTGTTGAACAGATGGGAGAATAATTGAAACTAAGGTGACAGCTGTCTTAAGCAATCATTGGAAGAGCTAGCAAAAAATATTGATTATTGGAGGCAAACCTTGAATTAGAGCAAAATAGCACCGCTACATTTGAGAGCAGCTTAGTATGGTAAATATTCCTTTGAATTTCATCACTTTCATTTAGTAAAACAACATTCCTCTGGAGGTAAATCAAAGTAGAGTTTTAGCCCCTGCTGTGGCAGTTACTGAATCCGTGTTGGAGGGAGCTGTGCAAGAGTTATCCTCCATTTACATCCTAATTGTGATTCATTCAGAGTCCATTAGTGGGATTTTCCTAGCAGGCAGGTGTTCTCTTGATGAAAAACCCACCATGCCTCCTTGCTAGGATGCAGACTTTGCCCACTTGAGCACCTGCTTGAATTCTTAGGACAATACAAGCTCCTCAAGAGCCTGCAGGCAGAAGAGTGCGGGTGTATTTCTGGAGAGTCCATTTTCGCAATGACAAAAGGGGGCAAAAGCTTGAGCTAGTTAACAATACTTCTTTGATAAAACTGAAACAACAATAAGCATTGTGCAGTTTGAAAGCTTGCCAGCATCACTTAAGGTGTATGCAAAAATTTCCTGGAGTGCTTGCACGTGTAAAACTATTCCTTCTGAAAGGTGATGATTTCAGATATAACCAACTGGCCTTGACCATGGTCTGTCGAGCTGAAGGATATAGTAAACCAAGAAGGATTTTGGACTGAAGTAGTGTAATTTTCCCTCGCTAAAGAAAACTTTGTTTGGTGCTGGGGGGGGAGATAATATTTATTTCAGTTGAGCTTTACAGGTGGCTAGTCCATACCAGTTGTTTCTTACTTCCAAAGCTGTGCTTGCGGTATGTGTCCGAGGTGTGGAAATGGGACAACAGATAAGACTTGTTCTGCTGTGGATGGCATATGGGATCTGTGTGCACCAAGGAGCACCACTGAAATCTGTGGGTGTGGAAAGCGGTGTATCCCAGTGGTGAATCACATGGGGAAACCCAAATATTCCTGTTTTCTGTCTGTGTGGAAGCGTAATAGCAGGTAGAAAGGACTTGGCCACGGCTGCGCACCATGTATCCATATGTGACTGAATTCTCTCGTCCTGATTCAAGAACTATAGAAATCAGATCAAATAAACAGGCAAAACACAGCGCATGCTGTGGCCCTGGCGAGGCAGACGTGCGTTAATTTGCTTTTCCTCGGGCTCACAGAGGGACCTGCGCTTGCGCTATTGGCCTGCAAATGGTGTGGGGTCCTGGGTGGCACGGCGTGGGGGGCAGAAAACAGTGGGAGGTAAAGAACAAATGTCATATTTCAGAGGGCTGTTGTCAACGTAGCTGGAGAAATACTTTAAAGTAATCCAACTCTATACCCGCCTCGCCGTGGTTTGCTCACAGCAGTAGCCCCGAGGCAGTGGGCTCAGTTGCTCTGTTTTTTCAATGCCGTCTTCCTTTACCACAGCGAACACGTACAAGCAGTTAATGTGAGTTAGCAGTTGCTCTTTGCTTTTAAGTGTTTATTTAAAGGAGATTGATTTGGGGGGGGTTGTTGTGGTGTGTTTTTTTTTCTCCCCTGACCCTAGTCGTTTTGCCCCCAGGCTTTCTTAAAAAAGAAAAAAAAAAAGGTTTGGAGTCTGATCCAAGAGAAAACAGTTAAGGGTTTGCCATGTGTGTACATACTGGTTTAGGTAGAAAGCCCACTGTCTGTTAAAACTATCTTTCCTTTTCAAAATTCCTGCCTGATTCTGACACACAATGAAAATCTATATTGGAATGCAAAATTTTCACTTTTAGATGTTTGTAAACCTTATACAGTACTGCAGATGGTATCCTAAAAGATCAAAGACAGCGTGTATAACTGCTATGTGGTGTTGATGATATTTTTAATATTGCAACCATGTCAGCATACATTTGGTCATTACTTTTCTAAAGTTAAGTCTTCTTTTCTTGAGTAATCGATATTAGATGTTTGCATGATGGAAAGTAATTTCAGTTCACTTTTTAAAAAGATGTGATTCATACTGTAGGTTATGTTTGTTTAACAGATTAGCATTTTCACTGATGGGTGGCAGGTTTGTTTTTTGTTTTTTTTTCTTTCTGGTGCTTTTGATAGAAGAACATCTAGGACATTTTCCAACAGAAACACATTTTTTAACCTTTGCCTCCAGTAGTGGAAATAGTATTTGAAAAATACTGTTTTCCAATACAGTTTGGCCATCTGGGTAACAATATGCAAGTATGTCTATCACATTCAAGATACGATTGTTTAAAAATGGAATCTGATTTTAGTGAAAGTAATCAAGAAATTAATCCAGCAAGGTCAAAAACCTTTCTGAAGGAAAATTTTGGGTGTGTTGATGCAATTGAAGCACTTATTCCCCCACCAGATTTTGGGGCCAAATCGTACAAATTTTGTATCTTCAAATTCGCAAAAGGCCAAACACTGAGAAATTTGGTCACCTTACATCCTGTCCTATGAGGTTTGACTCCTGGCCTGGGACCTCGGGGCACTGCACCTCAAACACAATTATAGAATAGAATCATACAGTCATACAATCGTTTAGGTTGGAAGGGACCTCTAAGATCACCGAATCCAACCATTAACCTAACACTGCCAAAACCACCGCTAAACCAGGCCCCTCAGCACCACATCTACCCGCCTTTTAAATGCCTCCAGGGATGGTGATTCCACTACTTCCCTGGGCAGCCTGTTCCAATGCTTGATAACCCTCTCTGTGAAGAAATTTTTCCTAATATCCAATCTAAACCTCCCCTGGTGCAACTTGAGGCCATTTCCTCTTGTCCTATTGCTTGTTACTTGGGAGAAGAGACTGACCCCCACGTTGCTACAACCTCCTTTCAGGTGGTTGTAGAGAGTGATAAGGTCTCCCCTCAGCCTTCTCTTGTCCAGGCTAAACAACCCCAGTTCCCTCTGCCTCTCCTCATAACACTTGTGCTCCAGACCCCTCACCGGCTTTGTTGCCCTTCTCTGGACACAGTCCAGCACCTCAGTATCTTTCTTGCAGTGAGAGTCCCAAAACTGAACACAGTACTCGAGGTGCGGCCTCACCAGTGCTGAGTACAGGGGGACGATTACTTCTGTAGCCCTGCTGGTCACACTATTCCTGATACAGGCCAGGATGCCTTTGGCCTTCTTGGCCACCTGGGCACACTGCTGGCTCATATTCAGCCAGCTGTTGACCAACACCTCCAGGTCCTTTTCTGCCGGGCAGCTTTCCAGCCACTCTTCCCCCAGCCGGTAGCACTGCATGGGGTTGTTGTGACCCAAGTGCAAGACCTGGCACTTGGCTTTGTTGAACCTCATACCATTGGCCTCAGCCCATCAATCCAGCCTGTCCAGAGCCCTCTGTAGAGCCTCTGATTATTTTATGATGCTCATTCAAACTCGGCTCTAGTATCAAGTTTCCACAAATCACCCGTGTACTTCAAAATTAATCCCTCCTTGATTTTTTTCACTTCAAAAGGTGAGAGAAAGGGGGTTTGGGGGAAATGTAATTTTATATGGCTCTATTTGAAAAGGGTTTTGTGTACCTTTATAATTCTTTTGAAGCAATATTTTAAAGAATAACTGCCAGCCAAAGTGGCAATGCAGAAAAGTGCCATCTTGTTCAGGATTTGTACACGCCAGTTTTTAACACAGTGTTCTTTTCACTAAGTACTACATACATTAATTTATATTTATATATTGTCAATATTGTTGTAACCAAGCTTCTCCTTTTTAAACACTTCAGGAACAAGGCCTTGTATTTTTAGGTGATTTTCATAAACAGTAATTCTTTTCCTTTCACTAGTATCTTGCACTCGATACATGTAGCAATACTTAATATATTCTCTTCACAAGTATTTGTTAAGTGATTTAGTTAATGGCTGATAAATGTTTTGTACAAAATAGATTCTGTACAGGAAAAAAATCTTTTAGATAAACATTATTTATTTTTACTGTTTTGTAAGTTAGACACTATAATGAAGCTCCTTTTTGCCAGAATTACTGGAAGTGCCTCTTGGTAAAATGTATTATACAGTAAATATGTATTCAAAATTATTAGAAATACTTGTCACAAAATGAACAATGTGGATGTTGCAATGTGAAGACAAATGTACAACATAAATATAATTCTGTGGTATCCTGTTTGCTGTGTTTCTTTTTCCTTTATTGAACAGATTTGCCCTCGGTCCCCAGCTTTCAGTTTAAGCGCCAGACTGCAAATGACCTGCACATGCAAATAGCTTCTTCAAACTTTGATTCAAATCTGGTAAAGCTGGTATATATTGAATTACCGTATTGTCTCCTGGCCCTGCTTGGTATCTGTTAGTGACCCATGCTCACGTTTATTGGCATCCAATTACCTACAACTTTTACCAGCAGAATTCTGCACTTTATTTCAGATCACTAATAAATCCCATGGTAAATGCTGTGTGACTCAACCAATCTGTGGAAGGCCTCAATATAAACATCCTTCTTTAATGATGACTAATATTTCAAAATCCATCATATGGGTTCTTTTCAGTCCAATTATAATATGGACCATACTGATTGAATGTGGTCTATATTATATGGCACTATTCGGACATAGTAATGCAGAGTGACTAATGCTTCCAGAGAAAATGAAATGTGTTACCTTAACAGTGTTTTCCTTATTAATCACAGAAGTAATCTGTTAAAGCGGGACATCGGCAAGTGAAATCAAGTTTCTTGCAATTATATTGGAAAGTATGCTGTCATTCTTCAGTGAAAGATTTTGCTAGTCCATCATGTGGGCTAGGATTGACATCTAGTTACCTTCCTTGCTCACTGTTTATAATTAAAAAAAAAAAAAAAGTATCTTGCAGCTGTCAAAAATTTTCCCTATTTTTTAAGTTTTATTACCTTCTTTTATCAAGGACTTTGAGAGCTCTTCAGCCAACTCATACTGAAATGGCTGTATCTGCTTCAACTGTATATTCAGATCCTCTTTTCCTGTAACATAAAAATGAACAGATTTAAAAATATGGAAAAGCATCAGCCACATATCTGGCTGTCAGTTTTGAAGTCCCACCAGTTTATTTGTCCTCTGGCTTAAATTCTGAATGGCGAAAATGTAAAGAAATTTGCACCAGGCAGCGATTAGGAAGATATTAGTTGGGACCATTGCCAGTACAAAAGTAAAATATGGTTATACCTAGCCTAAGGGAACTGCTCGTAAGCCTGCAGCTGGTCTGTCCCAAACACTTAATAACTCCATAGCATGGAATTATTTGATCCAGAGATTCACAGCTGCCCACAGAAAAGCATACAATTGGGAGTAACGAGGAAAAGCTCTTTTCCTTCAGTACTCCTCACAAAGAGCAGGGGCTACCAAGCCAAAGAATGCACTTGTCTTTGAAAATCACTGAACTCTCTCTGGAGCCCTTCAAACAGCAAGAGGTTCCCATGGGAAGAGATGAGCAGGAAAACACAGAGCAGAAGCAGTCAATCTGCTAATGAGACCACACATGAGCGTGCCTCTCCTGGGGTTCTGGTAAAGCATAAAGGAGGCCATGACGCACAGTCAGTAGCAGCTCAATTAAATGTTGCGTTTTCCAGGTGTTCAAATTACTCTCAATTGCCCAGGAAAATCCACTGGCCTAAAACCACTTAAAATGTTTCACTAAAAATGGAGATCTCGGAGAACTCTTGGCGTGCTCTTTGGCAATGCTTTCTTTAATGTTTCTTCAATTATCTCTCCAAAATCCTGTGGACATCAACATTATCCCTTATGCCACCGTGGACTCCCTGAATATCGTCAGTGATTCACGCAGGGGTAGAACAGCAAACAACTTTGACAGTCAGATGCCTGACTTCCAGGTGCTACCCTGACTGATGGGGTCTGTAGCTCTGGGGTGGGCATCTCACGCAATCCGAGGGAGATTTTTAACCACCCCACACTGGGATCCCAAAAACCTGGAATGCTGAGAAGGAAACTGTCAAAGCCAGCTGCTTTGTGGAACAGCTTCACAGCCAAAGGGTGATACTGACGTTGCCTTAATTCGTGAGCCATGGGAGAAAACATACAAGTTTAAAGTTTTACCTAAGGTTTTGATGACTCGTGCCACCCCCAATGCAGGCTGCTAGTTATAATCACTAAATAACCTGGGATAGATGTGGCTGTGATGGTTTGGAAGTCTGCTACAGATCTGCTGCAACATCTGCTTGTCTGCAGCCAGGAAATACAAAGCAGAAGGTTCTTGTTTGATCTGCATGATGGCTTCATTTACAGTGACTTTTGTTGTTGTTGCTGGTAAATTACTTCCCTTCACAATCCTTAGCACATGGCAATTGTTTATTACTGTGCTTGCCAAAGGCATCATATTCTAAAAATTCAACACCTTCTGTGTAATAACCTCTTCTGTTAAATTCTTTACACCTTCTCTTTCCACATTTCTAGCCAAAATCTTTGGGTCTAAACCTACTTCAAAGAACTTATCTGCATTACAGAAAGTGCTATGAGATTTTATTAAGATTAATGGTATTAATCCCTAGTGGCTGGACAAATTCCAGTTTCTCTTATTACGTTCTTCTAAATTAAAATTCTCCCCAAAGCTCCAGTGGGTACAAATGCTTCCTGCCCTGAAGAGGTGTGTCGTGTCACTGGATCTCTCATTCACCCTTCCTGGTGCACGCCCTCGGAGTTGTGTTTCACAGGGCCCATTGTGATCCTTGCAAAGTGAGGTGCTACATGAGTATACATGTTACTTCTCTTCTCTTGAAAATTCTAATGAAAATCTGTCTGGGTCCATAATTTTGGGGTTTTTTTACCAATCAGTAAAAAGGAAAAACTCCTAGCTCTTTTACCTCATCAGTTACCTTCTGCAGGTGCTTTCAAGGTGACCTACAGCCATTGAGCACGCTCCTATACATTACCTCAGGCACTCAGCACAGAGAACATACAGACAAAAGGTGGTATTGTACTATGGTCATGTTGCGGTAAATGCATTTACTGCAACTGCAATTTTTGAAAAGTCTTCCTCCTGGGGTCTCATGAAAGGGGCTGAAAATCTGAATGTCAGGAATAATTTGATGAGTACCTCAGGGCAATGAGACTTCTCAGAAGGACCTGTGGACATCCTAATAACAAGTTAGCTGCATCCAAAAAATAGAACAGTTTTCTATTGCTTTTGCTATTTTTGGTAAGAAACCTCTTCTTTGAGGCTAGATCTGGAAGTCCTTAGTTGGGCAAGGAAGTACTAACCTCAAGCCTGAAATTTTCATGGCAATACCCGAGTGCTTCTAACAGCCAAAGTGCATTGTGTGTCTCTGGTTCTTCCATATGGAACAGGTATGCAAGGTTCGTTCTGACAGTGGGTTTCCTACTCATTTATGTTCCTACCAATTATGTTGTAGGACTGGCAACAAAAAGAAGAGGAACATTAATGTCAAGAAATAATAAATCCATAGCATAGCTGTAGAGTATATACTATAGCATAGAGTAGCATAGCTAAAGTAATTAAAATTATATAGGAAGTGAAACTGGGTTGCTTTATTAGTTAGCTGTAAATGTCTTCACTGTATCTGCTTGTCTCCAAATTGACTCCACACTACACATTTACCTAAGAATCACAGCTAGCAGAGATATTTTTTTAATGAATTATAAAAGTTAAATTGTACTAAAATTTAAGTACTTGGAGATGCCTCTTTGAAAGAAACAGCTGCTTCCAAGCCATCCTGCTTTGTAAGTTGCCTTTATCCTGGCAGCTGCATTTCCAGACTCAACGGTGGCATGATGCCTTGAGCTTCCTGCTCTCTGGACAAGGATTCAAGAGATCTGGATCTGTCTGAGTTTTTCTTGAGCTCTGCAGAAACTTCCTGCTTGACCTTCAGCAAACATGAACGGTTCAATTCCTCTCCTTCAAATGTGACTATTAATTGCTGTTCAGCCAGCTCTCTCGGTCTTGTCTGCTGCATCTTAGCTCCTGCACAGAGCTCTCTGGGGGTTTAGGAGACCATTGCAGTAGCAGAACTCTGGGCCACAAGCAGGTGCTGCCATGACTGGCTCTCCTTCTCCGTGAGTTGTTCCAGGCAGAGCAGAGCTGCTCAGGGTTGGAGTATTTGCATGCTAGCATAAATAAAATAATAAAGGAGCCTTTGGCCAAGTGTCAACCTGAGAAGTTGAGGACTTATTCTAGTGAGAGTTTTGATGTAGCTTTGCTTTGCAACACAGTGTTAAGGCTCGGTAATGTGTTCTCTGTCAGACTGTAGAAATTATGTTCAAGTTTTAAGATGATATGGTATCAAAATCACATTTACACATTTTTTTTAAAAAAAAGGCCAATATTTGCCTTCTATCAGATAAAAACAAATGTTTCTTTGCAGCTGTTATGCGTGTATTCAGATTTCAGCATAAAGTTAATCTTTGCAAACAAGCCCTTATGATTTAAATAAGTCTGTTGGAATACGTTTTTTAAAAAAGTCTTTTACAAAGGAAAAAATTCAAGCTTCTGAGCACTGGAGTTTTATTTGAGACTTTATAAGGTTTGCATTTGCTCATGAAATGTGCTTGAAAAAGAAGCAGCCTTGTTGTTGGATGGTTTAAAGACCAACCCACAAGCCCACTGCGTTGTTAGTCTTTGAATCAAGATTACTCGTCACAGTTATTAACTATGGCTAGACTAGGCTTTGTAAATGTAATTAATTTAACCCTATCCTTTAGAAATGAAGGTGGTCTGGCTTCTAATTTCCCGTAACTAATACAAAGTAGGAATGAAAAGAAAATAGAAACAGACCTCGAGGAACAAGCTTTAGTCTGGTTCTTTGTTCCGTAGGTGCTTAAAAGGCTTTGTTTCCATTATAGAAGAAGTATATATAAGCAAGCAATTTCTTTTAGGGCTATGGGAAAGCAAAACCTTTCTTGTCTGATTGATTGTCTAGCAAGATTCCAATGAGTTTTGTGTTGTTATGCTTGGGAAGCGCTCCGCTGTGCGAGGCACTGAAAAGTGACATGCAAGAGGTGTCATGTCCTGTATCGGAATTAGTAGAGATTCGTTTCTCCTGTTGCAGTTCTTGTTAGTAAATTGTAGTAGGTGATCTGCTGCATCACCTTCCCATGTGACATACGTGGCCTGGAAGACTAGTAAATTCCTACCTGGATGAGATTTTCTTCTCTGCCAGATGAACTCCTTGAGTTTTAGTGAGAATCATGTATTCATTTACTCAGAGCATCTGGAAAAGTATTGTAGAGGACATAAACATGATCGTTTCTGAGGAACTGCTGTAATTATTTCATAAAGGAATGGTGATGCTCTTTTGGAAGGTGTAAGAAAACCTTCCATAATGGAAAATATCTCCCCAGAGTGGTTTTGATAAAGTTCCAGTTAAGATATTATCTACACCTATAAAAAAGTCAGAGAAGACTCTATTAAAGAAATCTCAGTAAATGCCCAACTGTGACAGAAAGCTGATGCTGAGGTTTTACAACAAACCAAACATCCAGGAAAGATGAGAAGATTGCACTTAATCTTGCGGGACTTGTTCTTCAAAGCATAGCTTCATCTTAAACTGCTTAAAACCATTCTTTAGGTATTTTTCTGAAAGGGCAGAGGAACATGCCTTGGTGTTCATCGGTATGATTTGTAGCATAATGGGGTGTTGGAAGATTATGTGAAAGGGATTTATACAATGAATTTATGGTTCTTAACAGGAGCCTCACCTATGTTAAGGGACAGTGCGGTGAAGGCTATCAGTGGTGGAAAAACTGGAGTCTGTGTCAGAAATCATTGGAGGAGACAAGGTCAGCAATGAAGATTAAAGGTCAGGCAAAACTAGTACAGATCCTGTATTGTGTAAACTCAGTTTTCCCAATAATTGAAGGAAACAGACTGGAAGCTGTTCTCTGAAAGAGGCTGAAAGAACTCATAATCACTAATTCTCCTAATCGCTAATTCCTGTGGACTATTAGGCACCCTGATATCTCTTAGAAAAGAAGAAAAGAGATTTCCAAGTTTCCAAACCCGCCAAGTAAGGATATAAGACACATTAAAGTACAAAATGTGAATTACATGCAGTGTAATAAAATTCCAGCTGCATTAAGAACCCAAAATGGAGATATAATGAAGGAACGGATAATAATTTGTACTAAACCTAGGAAAGTAGAAGCCTGCTCCAAGGCACTGTGTTTGGCACCGCAGCATTTTGAGTGTCAGTGAGGTTTTAGCTGCCATGGGAACATACCCCACTGCAGAGGGTGGGAGGGAACAAGAAGAGGAAAGGAAGAAGAATTTATAGTGTTAATACCTTCTCTGTTTGTATAATTAAAGCTCACAGGTTAAAAGAAGACATGGGATTTATAGCCTCTCTCAGCTCAAGCAACTACACTGGGAACTAGTCAGATTCTTCATCTTTACATTAATTTGAAAATAAGTGCTGTTTCAGTAGCAACAACCTTGTGACAGGAAAAACACCAGGTGGGAATGAAGTTTGCAAAACTTTCCTGTCATTGTGGCAAGGGACTCCCGTGTAATTCTGTCCTCCCTTTAATGGGTCTTTTCATTATGGTTTTATACCATGTTGATAGGGACTTTGCCCTGAAACTTTGGGGGAGCAGAGCATGCTGGGCATACCAGGAAGGACCAGCGTCTGGATGGGAAAGTTTTGTGAATCACCTGTTCACCCTATATCCTGTTTTCTCCCATGCATCCCTCCCCCCCTTCCTTTTTTTTCTAATCCATTCCCCCTCGAAGTCTTTCATTTCCTGGGAATGAGCAATTAAGAAGATCAGGATTATTTTTTTTCCCTCTCCACAAAGCTTTCTCACGTGCCCCGTTAAACTTACAGCAAGTCACAAAGAAAAATACTCCAAGGAGGGTTTAGATGCTCTTCAGGATTTCCAGCTAGGGCACCCAGTGTCTTGCTCTGCCCGTGTGCCTGTTGTCCTGGAGTTGATAGGAGGGGAGAAAGGAAGAAAAAAGTGAGGAGGTGGGGTGGAGGATGGAGGGGGGACACGGGGGGGACAGACACGACGAACGACACGGGACGGGGACGAATACCAAGGGCTCAGGCAAAACAAGAGACACAACGAGGTCCCCCACCCCTATGCTTTTTTTCTTTCTCTACCTCCAGTATAAGATATACCATCCCTAGGCAGGGCAATTTCTAAGACGTGGTTTTCCCCTCCAATTTTTCCCACTTCTAAGCTGCGCACCGGTGTGTGTGCATGCGTGTATGGGTGCGCATAATCGATAGAGGGAGCTTAGCTATGAAAACTGGTAGGCACCATCTCTGGGGATTTCTGCTGCCAGGTAAGATTTGGCTTTTCTTCTTCTCTTTGTTGAGTCACCTTTTAGAGAAGATGTCCTTTAGCTGGGTTCTTTGGTCAACAGTCTCTGTACCCGTCTCCTGTGTCCACCTATTCTAGCAAGTGCAGCTCCGGCGCCTGTGGGCTGACACACAATAAAGGCACGTCTAAGGAGGCTTACTGCAAAGCGGAGGAGTTTCCAGGCGAGGGGGAAGGACTTTTTTTTTCATTGCCTGGAGTTTGAATGAGTGGAGGGACGCTTCAGGAACTGCCTGGCGGTGTCTCAGCCTGCTGCATGCATGCTCAGGGACGGGCTCGTCCTTGGACCTGACCATCGGGCACAGCCCCACATGCCCGTCCTTGGGAGGGTGAGCACCACTGCTGCCCAAGCTGTGTCACAGGTGAGTTATCGGGCGTGCTTTTGGTGGGGTAGAAAGCAGAGCCACCAGAGAGGGCTCCCACACCGCAGGCTGCTGGAGGCAGGAACGCGAGGAGGGGTCGGCACTCCAGCTGTGAGCCCTGGTGGCAGGCAGGGAGGAGGTGTGAGCGTGGCCAGCAGCCATCCTTCGGACAGAGTGTCACCCACCTGGACTTACTCAGTTGTCGTAGGTGTGATGAAGTTTGTGAGGATCTCTTCAGTCCAGGTCACCCACTTCAGTGTATTTCCTTCCTGTTAGAATGACTGGTGACCAAATTCTGCCCACTCCTCATTTCAGTATTCCCATAAAAGGCAATTTTACGGTGGAACTTCCTTGGTTTGATTTGATTCTTCCTAAGTGTGGTGGTAGAACATCATGTTCTTCCCTCCTTTAGCTTCACAGAGACTAAAATATTTCTGCTTTTGATGGCTCCTGCTTCAGCCCTGTCCAAAAGAACCTCTGTTCTCTACATCTATTTTGGGGGTGATGGTGTAGAATAAATTAACAGAATTAGACGGTGTTTTCCCATATGTACCTACTCTTTCTTGACTATCATGGAGTAGAGCAGCTTTTTGGGGACAGAAAACTGCCTTATACAATGCTTTCTTCAGTGGCTTGCTTTCTTAGTCTCTGTTAAAAGTTACAAAACAGATTTAGAAGAACTAATCCATGGAAACTCCACTGCTTAGATGTCTTCAAAGAGCCTTGAAGATTTTAGAGTGCTCTGCAAGCTTCAGAAGATGTTACTTGTAATTAGGAAATACTGCTTAGATATTAAAGGTCCCTTCCAACCTAGACGATTCTATGATTCTATAAAGGCAGAGAAAATACATTGTCTATGTATACATATTTAACTGTTTATGCTTTGGAAAACTTGGTTTTGTTCTCCCCATATGATTATTTGCTTATATAACAGCTGAATATCTTTACTGCCAGAAAACCTGCATTTAGGAATATTGTATGCACGTTTAATAATAATGACTGATAAAACCTATTAATATATTTTCATCATTGCAAGCACTATGTGGTAAAGATACATACTTAAAACAATAAGCAAACCTAAATCTAAACCTTGTGCCACGGTAATTATTGCTCAGGTCTTATTCTCAAACTGCTAGTGAGCAGGTATACAATGTACTTTACCCACAAAATAATATCCTTTCATTTATGAGTTTGTCTTCCGATAGATCTAGCTTTAAGACATTAGTGTGTGTGCATATGCATCCAAAGGTAGACGCTTCTGCAGTCATACATGTGTTAGATCATGTAAAGAATGTATGATTCATCTCAGCTGTATGCACACACACACAGAAATATGGGAGGAGATGCCTGCAGGCTGCTAGGTACAGAAGGCTGGAATTTAGCACTGTAACCACGAGTGGGCTGAATTTGGCCCAGAGTGTTTCAGTGGTGATGAGGTGACTGCATTTATCTTGTCTCTTTAAAACACAAGACAGAAAATAGAGAACAAACTCAACCTTTCTTAAAGGATCAGAGTGCCACAGACTGAAGCCTGGTTCTTTGTTGTCATCAGCCAAACTGGTCTGGTAATCTGATCTCAATGAAATGTGCCACTACACAGTGTTATGTTTTGCTGGCATTGCTGCCACATCTGGGAAGGAAGAGCTGACACGGACCATCTGTCCTCATTTTTCATGGCACTGGAGAAATACGGTATCCAAGATATGGCAAAAACCTAAGGCTGTCACTGTACCCAAGCCAGTAAGAGATCATCCTTACTGGCCAGGTATCTGCTTGGATAAAACCAGATCTATCTCTGACCTCCCAACACAGTTGGCAGCTTATTACAAATACTCCCAGTACAATACCAATGGCGTCAAAAAGTACTTGAGTGGCAAAGAGCAAGTTTGTGATTAGAACGAAACACTCATATTCATGCTGGTTGCACAAAAGAGGAAAGATTAAAGCTAACGTTGCGGTGGTCTGCGGTATGGCTGGGCACACTGCTCTGCTCTCTGCCTTGTGTTCCCAGTTTCCCTCAGAGGCATTGTCAGGGCAGCAAAACCGATGAGAGATATCATCGCAGGTTTCTCCGGGTCAGAAAACTGCTGACCTCCTTAAATCCATGCCATAGGAAAAATTGGGGATACATTAAAGCCTGTAAAACTTGTATGGCTATCAGTCCTTCCTAGCATGCTTCCGTTTGCCATACAGAGTCTGATAAGAAATGGTAATATTTTTTATATTGCTGAGTACGTTTTGTGTACGTGCTGCTGTCCATTGGAGACCTGTACCGACTCAGTGTGACATGAATTTCTATGCTGCTGCCAAGCATCGGCGTGTCAAACTACACCTCCATGGCATTTTTTTGTTTGGTTTTTTTATCAACCCTGCATATGGGGTGCAGTGGAGGATACTGTGCAGGCCCCCTGCTCCTCTGCTGGACTAGGTTGTAAGTTTTCTGCAGCAAGCACAAACCATTCTTCCTTTGTTATTGTTGTTTTAAAAAAATCTATATACTTATCAGTGCTGACAAGGAAATGCATTACAGTCCCTGTCAGGGCAGTGTCAAATGTAAATAGTTCTCTTATGTGTAGTCAGTAGCTCTTATTTCATCCGATGCGATGAAGAGATCTCAGTGAAAATGTTGGTGCCACAGTCTTTTTGCCTGGCCCGTATGTGAACAGAGCCTAGGCAATATTTGCATAAGGAAATCTTAGCATCTAGATATACTTTTGTTATTTTTTACTTACATTTCTGGAAGCACGTGTGCGTACTGCACAGACCCTTGGGAAGCCATGAATACATGTGTATGTACAAGCATACATACATATACATAAAACCATATATATTTTTAATTTATGTAGGATCTGCATCTTTAGGCAAACAAAAAAGAATAGGAACTTCTATTCGCATTTTCAGCCTGTAGTTCTATAAAACATAGTGCTGCTTAAAACTGAACACAGAAGCTGATTTCATAAATATTTTCAGATCTGATTTAGAGATTGAAATTAAGAACAAAGTACTGCAGTATGTAAGTGGAGATTTAAGAATTACTGATATCTTTTGTTCTCAAAGTGCAGTATTTAAGTTTTCTTTACTTCTTTGTATTTACCTGCAAAAAAGCAAATTCACATTTTTCCTGTAACAATTGACCACTGAGCCCTAAGGCCCTATCTAAAATGGTAAAGGGAACTAAACCTCTTTATTCTTGTGTAACTCATTAGCTGACATCAGACGATTAGAGCTAATGTTTCAATCTAAAACAATTCAAGTCCCTCATTAACGGGGCTAGATTTCCTTTGATCTAATTACTTAATGTCCCAGATATATGGGAAATTCAGAGATCAGCTCTGAGAAATCTCTGTAGACATGGTCACATCTAGAAACGTGAACTTACAGATAGGCTCCAGAAATGTTGTTTAAAATGTTAACAAGCCTCATTTATTCTGCTGGTAATGCTTGGTCAAATGTTCAGTGAAATCACATTCATGATAGCTAGAGAATGAAGATGTTTTGCTGAGTATGATTTAATCTTCATTATTATAGGCAAGTGGATTGCAAATTTCCATAATTAAACATCCAGTGCACTGGTCAGATTCTGTTGTAAAGTTTGATAATTGCTGTTGTAGAGGAAACAGTACAGCGGGGTGTTGCTATCATGTGACGAGCTTTTGAGGCTGAGCTAATAGGATGCCCATTTAAAACGTTCTCCATATTTTCTGGTTTAGAGGCAGGGGACATCATCATGGAGATTTCATCAAAAGAAAATACTCATTTTTTCTCAAACAACACAATCCTGCCTGTGGACCGATCTTCATTCAAATCTGAATCTTCCGCATCAAAGGAAAAACACTCATGTTGTGGAGGTATAAAGGTAGAGTAAGAGTTTTTGAATATTCTAGTAGGGACTTAGAAAACCTCTTTTTTTTTTTTTTTTTTATTGCGAACTAACCCTTTTGCAGTTCTGATTATGTCTTGATGAGTCAGTATGAAATTATTGAAGATATTTCTAAGTCACAAAAAAGCCTGCTTCAGATCTGTATTTGCCTAATGTTTGGCAATGTTCAAATATAACATGTTGGTTGAGGCTTGCATGTTATGAGATCTTCAAGGGTCATCCTGGAAGGTCACTATATCCTTCTTATTGCACCACCTTTTTGTTCCCGAAGTTAAGTACAGAGTATTGGCAGACAGGTACCACAGGGACCTGTTAGTACAGATTGTTTTTTTAAGATTGCAGCCATGGTAGTCTTCTGGGCTCTGAAAAATATTATGTGTATTATGGTCCACGTGTGCTGTTATTAAAGTATTATTGTAATATTCCTGATTTGAGAACACGCTGCATGAGGTGACTTTTAAACAAAACTACAGAAGTCTCACCGCTGTATCTGCATTTCTCTCACCCATGAGACGTACCTCCTCGAGGCAATAGAAGCTCCCCGCTTTAAGCCTCGTAACATAGCTGCACCTACCTGACGGTAGGACCGCTGCACCTTGGAGGAGCATTCCCGCCTGCGTGGGACACCGTGTAGCAGGA
>NW_009647222.1:5449764-5619992 GCF_000708025.1 Charadrius vociferus
TCGGGTGAGGTCTCAATAAATACAACGGTGGGATGAGACAATTTTGAGTTGTATGGAAAATGAGTCTCTGGCCTTGCCCAGTTCTTTTCATCTTACACAGTCTTTATTTCTGTTGGTTTTCGTCTCAGACACACACACATCTACTAGTCCAGCTCTCAATACAGTCAATGACTTCAGCAATAGTTGACCTGAAGTCCATCAGTTATGCAAAGCAGTTAACATATTGTGGGATTAATCGAGTTTGATGACTGCTATAAAAATATATTGAATCCTGAATCTTCTCCTCGATTTTTTCTGATCCTGTAAAGGCCCAGAAATTGAGTCCCATTTTGAAATAGGAGATGAGGTGTATTAGTTAAATGTGTAGCATAATAGTAATTCTAGCATTGTTCCTCCATTTGCTGCTACAATAATCCGATTCCCTCATTGAATAAACCTTCAGTCACAGATTAGCCAGTCAGGAATCAGCTTATTAGCTCCAAAAATAGAAAAGCAATAATATTGCAGCTCAGTTTCTTTCTGTTCAAAAAAATTGTGGCTTCTGGGAACCCAAACTGATATGATTAACCTATTCTAGTTGGGACTTAGAAAACCTCTTTTTTTGGGTGAACTAAGCCCTTTTCAGTTCTGATTATGACTTGGTGAGTCAGTATGAAATTATTAAAGATATTTCTAAGTCACAAAAAAGTCTACTTCAGCTCTGTATTTGCCTAATGTGTCAGCGAAACAATATGCAGATTCAACAGGTTGTTTTTACCAATTGTCAGTCTTCCCATATGTTAAAATTGCCTTTACTAACCAGAAAGACATTGTGAAATACTTACTTACAGTCACTGACAAACCACAGAAGATGTCAAATTCTGTACACCTTTCTGTCCCAGCTCAAAATCAAGAGCATTTTTTCCACCACTGCACCTGGTCTCCAGCTCCCTCCTGGGACAGTGACAAATCCAGTAGAAAAACTTGCGCTAAAGAGAGACAGAGTTGTTTGAAGTTCTAGTTTAACCTATATGATTTTCCTGTGAAAAACCATATTTGCTTTCACATGTTGCTATTTAAAATCCAAGGGCATTCATACACAGAAAACATACAATATTACAGCAATCTTTTTACTAGAGGGCTTTTTGAGAGCCTCCAATGTAGGAAACAAGAACCAAATACTGTTTATTTACCCACAAATGCTTCTGAAAGAGGAATAACCAGCACTGGATAAAGTATGTTGAATGTGACACAGAGATATATTTGAACCTTAATACAAGAATTTGCATTCAACAGTGATGCCAGTGTTATTACCAATGTGCCTTGTCAAATGAGATGTTGTAAGGAGTGTTGCACTGGAGGTGAGTGCATTGCTTCAGAGCACCTGCTTGCTGGAAACGTGATTGCTCAGAGAGCAGGTCTAAGGAGTAGGACAAAGGTTTAGAACTCTCTTTATACAAAAAATTACTGTGTCCTTTTCAACTTCTGGTTTAGGGTCTGGTGTGGTTTTTTTTAACAACTTTTATAAAGAGCATCCCTATATATTCAGTCAACACAACCTGTATCTGAAGGTAGACAGCAATGTTGTGGATTCCATGACCAATTGCATGGTGCGTGACTATCCCTGGAGCTTGTAAGCGTAGTAAGTCTGCATTTACTGAAGGCAAATTTAAGCAATAGCTCTGCAGGACTGAAACAGTTGGTGCTAAGGACCCTGCACTCCCACTCTAAGCATTTCAGGGTGGGGAGATACTTCAAACCAGCTCCAGGCTTGTCCCAGAGACTGAAGAGCCATTAGCTGTTGAAGTGAATGTAGTGCTCCTCTGGAGCACATCTTCCAGTTTAATTTCATGTAAAAGGGATTCAATCTGCACATTTGCAGTATGTACCAAAGTGCAGTGAAGGAGGTGGGAGTTTCATTTCCAGAGCCCACTCCTGAGTCAGACTAACAGACTAATACATCTATAGCCATAGGTAAGAGAAAACAACTGCCTCTGCAAAACAGAAGGTTCTCCCCCAGCAAAATGCAGTGTGCGCTCAAAAGAAAATGTATGTATTAGAGCTGACAAGAAATCTGGTGGGGAAAGGACGAGCCTAGAAGAGAATTGCCTGGCATGTCACTGTTCAAGTCATGCTGCCATGTCACAGGTGGCAGAGACTTCTCCCTCTTGGCCACCCGGGGCTTTGGTGGGAACAGCTTACCAGAGTTGGGCTCTAAAATCCAGCTGTTTGCAAAAGCTTATGTTAAAAAATGCCCAAACAACAACTCACCTCTCCACCAAGCCATACTTAACATTTACCCTTATTGTTATTGTGTGAGATATCCCCGCCTTAGAGACATCAGGAGGGTGATACTTGTCTCCATCTTTCAAAGCATCAGTAGTTTTGGCGTATACCTGAAATTAGCAATGGTTAATACCAAGTTCATTTTATGTCATTACTGCTCAAAAGAAATGGAAAAACAGGCAATCTAGCATTTCATAAAAAGTAGGAGGTATATTGACGTGGTTATTTGGGAAAAGAAGAAGTGGGAATGTAAGACTTGTTTAAAAGTAATTCATAAAATAAAGCCTTGTGTACTACCTGATTTTAATCACTGTCAATTTCCTTCACAGATATTTCTTGGTGCACTGTCTTTTGTTTATTTTGCTAAAGCACTGTCAGGAAGTTATCTAAAAAGTACTATCACACAAATAGAAAGAAGATTCGATATCCCTTCCTCTTTGGTTGGCGTTATTGATGGCAGTTTTGAAATTGGTATGTGCTGTAGAAAACCATTTTTGTTTTCGGAAAAAATGCAGTGATGCAATTTTTTGTGGAAAATGATTGTATGAATCCCCTTGAACCATTAAAACTGAGCAAGATTCGCGTAGTAAAAATCAGCATGATTGTCAATATGATTATGTTGGATAGGATGAGTTTGCTAATAGAAGCAATTCAACGTAGTGCTAAATATTTCGTAATTTGATAAGCTTAGTGTCTGACTGATTAGTACTAATAGAAATTTTGACTGTTGAATGAGAATTTACCTGCACAGATTTCTGCTTTCTCTTTCTTTTGTCAGCAATCCGCCTCCCCCACAAGTCTTTGCCCTTTGTGGTTTACTAAGCAGCAAGAGTACAAATCTTGAACTGTAATCTATGTTCATCGTCCAGTCCATCCCTTTTCTCTTGCACTAAGGTTTTCAGCATGACATTGCCGCTTGTGATTTCAGATTACTGAATGTATCTTGAGGGTGGTTCAGTGCAATGTGGTATTCATGGGATTGAAATCTTGGCCTAAGTGTATAAAGCTTTGATTCCTTCTTTTCCTGCTTTCCTGGATATTATTGTCTTCAGCTGGAACAGTCCTCCTCTTTTCCAGTTGCTTATCCAAAAGTTTACGGTCTTCTTATCATGGAAGGCACTGAGCTCCTGTAAGAATGCCTGGAAAGAGGAAGAAACACCAGCCCCTCATGATCAGCCCTCTCCCCCTGAAATTGCTGCCTATACCACACACTAGGCTTCATTACTTTAGGGGATCTCCTATCAACAAGCTGTAAAACTCAGTTTTCCTTTTGTACTTTCAAAGGGAACCTCCTAATCATAATTCTTGTAAGCTACTTCGGAGCGAAGCTTCACAGGCCGAGAATAATTGGAGCAGGCTGCTTAATTATGTCAGCTGGAACATTCCTAATTGCGATGCCCCAGTTCTTCATGGGACGGTAAGTGCAAAGTGATTGGTATTTTCTGATTGGGCTATGCACACTGGATGTTAGCCTGCTGAAATATTTAGGTATTGATTGTGAAGATGCCCACAGAAATAGACATATGTGGATGTGGTTACTCAATTTAATATTTGTTATGAAAAGACTTATTACTGCCGAGCAAACAATTTAACATATATGCTATTCTCAGTTGTAATCAACTTATCATTTTATTGGTCTGTGATCTTGATCAGCCACATTTTGACATGGTTTAAGAATAGCTGAATCTTCTAGTGATGAAGTGGTAACTAAACTCAGGAAGACAATCTGGGTACCAAACTCAAGCCAGAGGATACACTCTGTCTGATAACGTCTTAGTGGGGATTCATGTATCATAGCAGAGTGAAGTGCCTGTTAAACTGAAACACATCACTGTGGCACAGAAAGAACCAAAGGGACAATTTTCAGATACTACTGCAGTATAAACTAAGTTCCACTGTAAACCATCATTAGCAACACTGGATGTCAATGAAATCTGCATTTTAGTGCTATGGGCCTATCTTACATGGCAGTAACAGATCTGTTTGCTTTTTCTTATAAGTTGGGACAGTAAAAACCAACTTTGGTTTATAAACAGATACAGGTATGAAAGATTCCCTTCCACCATCAACTCAACTGTCAGCATCTCCCCATGTCTGCAGGATAAAAGCCAAACTCCACTCTCAGCCTTGGAAAAATCTCATACAAAAATAAATGCAGGTGAGCATGATGTCTTTTAAATATTGTGAAAAGCACACTAAAATACATCAAAAGGATCTCTCATGCAATGGTTTATTAGAATGCAAAAAAATAGTAAATGGGAATCAGATAAATCTTTCCCACGAGAAAGCCAGATCCACTGGCTGGGGCAAATTTATTAAAAATAAATATATAACTGCCACTACCCACTGCCAAGATGTTTTTTCAGGCTGTAGCCTTTCCTCCAGCCTTGCTGTCTCCTCCAGCAACTTTCTGCAGCTTTGTGGCTTGCATAAACACCAGACAATCTCCCATGGGGACCTTGGAAAGTCATGATCTTCCCTCTGCCAGGAAATGTGCCTTTGGATCCTCACCCCACTGGAAATAGCTGCTTGGGTCTCCCAGCCTGCAGAGCCCCCTTCTTGTTTCTCTCCCTGCCCGTTGACCCCCATTTGCACACTTGGAAGGTGTCTCCCCTCTGGGTGAGTTGAGCTTCTGGTGGGCAAGGAGCCTTCCTCCTCGATGCCTGGCCAGGAGTAAGCTGTGGATGAGCAAATCAAGGTCATGAAATGCATGCGTGTTTGCATCCTTGTACCTGTGAATTAGATGTGACTGGTACTGTTCACTATCAACAATGTTTCCCAAATCTTTCCATTAGGAGATCCCAATTTTGGTTAGAAGGAAGTGAAAAAGGTTTCTAAAATGGGATGTGGCATCAAATTTATAAAACTGGCCAACTTCTAATATCATTAAATCATAGAATTGTGTAGGTTGGAAGGGACCTTTAAGATCACCGAATCCAACCATTAACCTAACACTGCCAAAACCACCACTAAACCATGCTCGTCAGCACCACATCTACCCGTCTTTTAAATACCTCCAGGGATGGTGATTCCAACACTTCCCTGGGCAGCCTGTTCCAATGCTTGATAACCCTCTCTGTGAAGAAATTTTTCCTAATATCCAATCTAAACCTCCCCTGGTGCAACTTGAGGCCATTTCCTCTTGTCCCATCACCTGTTATTTGGGAGAAGAGACTGACCCCCACGTTGCTACAACCTCCTTTCAGGTGGTTGTAGAGAGTGATAAGGTCTCCCCTCAGCCTCCTTTTCTCCAGGCTAAACAATCCCACTTCCCTCAGCCGCTCCTCACAAGACTTGTGCTCCAGACCCCTCACTGGCTTTGTTGCCCTTCTCTGGACACAGTCCAGCACCTCAAAGTCTTTCTTGTAGTGAGGGTCCCAAAACTGAACACAGTACTCGAGGTGCGGCCTCACCAGTGCCGAGTACAGGGGAACAATCACCTCCCTGGTCCTACTGGCCACGCTATTCCTGAAATCTTTGGCTGAAGCAGTTAATGTTAAGCACGTGCTCATCTCAAGCTGATTGGGTTAAAAATGCCATCCCCACCGCCACCAAAATATTTTTCACAGTTTTCATACTGGTTTTACCACATTAGAAGTGATTTAGAAGTCCTGTGCATTCGGTGTCAAAATGTTATGAAAAAAGCATCATTGTTGTTTCTCTCGTCATGTACCCAGGATGTGAAAAAGAAGCAGGCTCTTCCATGTGGATCTATGTTTTGCTGGGAAATCTTTTGCGTGGAATAGGTGAAACTCCTATCCAGCCTCTGGGAATTACATACATTGATGATTATGCCATTGAAGAGAACGCTGCCTTATACATTGGTAAAATAAATAATTCATTTTCTTTTTCCTGATGGATTTTACCTTAGAGGAAACTGAGTCATTCTGAATAATGGAATGAGTGTTATTGAATTAACTTGCCCTGATTGTTTTGTTTGCATCATTTCCAATATTAAAGTTTATTTAACAGTCGTGTACACTCAAGGGACCAAGTTCCCTTTTAATTATACCAGCACAGTTCCATTATCTTAATTTGAGGAAAGAATTTGACCTTAGGTTCCTGCTGTTACCCTAATCTTCCTAATTCTTCTGGATGTGGACTGCTGAGCCCCTGTGCACATTCAGTTCTCTGCAAAGTGATAAAAAACATGTACTCTTTTAAGCACTTAAAATAGAATTTCGGCAGGCACTCAGAACATTCCCGCCAGATTCACATAGAATTAGAAGCAATAGTGCTGAGGCTCTGAAAAATTGGTAGCATTGTTTTCCTGTTGTGTTCATTGTCTGAAGAGCTCTGCACATTCACCTGTGATATTACCAAAAATTCCTTCTGCACCAGCATCCTGTCTTGACAAGTTTCCAACCTGGCAAAAGGCAAAACCTTAGGTTCTCTCTATAAAAGATTCAGTCTTCCCAGATTTCCAGATGCATTTTGAATATTCAAAACATGTAGAAAGTTTTGCTGAGGATGTATTGAAACATGTTAATATTGGGTACTAAAACAAAGTGATTTTTCAGCCTATTCAGGGCCTACCACAACTTAAAGTGTTCATTTAACATAAATAATTGCCATTTGCTTTTCAGTTACTTTAATCTAGTCAGCTAAAGAGTTTCTAGCCATCATAGATTGGTGATATTATTGACTTGAGACCATTAACTTCCCTGACTTTTTCTCCTTTGGGTTGAATTTCATTCTTTAGCTGGACAATAAGAAAAATGTCAGTGTAGTGGGGGAAATTTTATTGTTGGATTTTTTTCTTCCTGAAAATGTTCTGATTTCTGTAACTAATGTGCCAGAGACCAAAGGTCGGCTGAGAATTTTAAGACTGTATCAATTGTTACCCATTACATGTCATACTTTGTTTTTAGGTGCAGCGAGAACTAGTGCCCTTTTTAACTCAGAAGAGTAACAATCCCCTGTTTTCTATTGCAGGCTGCGTACAGACAGTTGCAATTATAGGGCCAATATTTGGCTTTCTTCTAGGATCTCTGTGTGCCAAACTTTATGTTGACATTGGCTTTGTAGATCTGGGTAAGTCAGAAAACTCAGATTTTAAAAAAAATCAGTCTGGCTCCAATATGCCTATTTTAGGTCAAGAACTAGTTATCGTCTAGGCATAAGGAGCTAGTGGGGTAGAGCGGGCACTTTATGAAATAAAAAGGAAGACAGCAATGCATGTCCCATGCAGAAAAGGCTGTCAAGAAAGATGGGTATGGAGGAAGTAGGAGGCCTGACTCGTCCTCAGCCCCAGCAGATCTGAAGCTGGTGCCTTCCAGGAGATGCCCTGGTGAGGAGTCTCTGGGATCAAGAGGTGAGGGGACTGAGGCTCAGGATCCTGCCAAGAGCACCGTGTGTGCACTTTGTAGTACATTGTCATTGCCTGGAAAAGAGGTCTTGCAATGGGTACCAGGGCTCTTGATTCCCTTCCTGCCAAGAAAACACCTTCCACCCCTTTTTTTCCCTGGCACTTTTGTGCAGAACAGCCCAGCTAGGAGCAAAAGTTTGGCCACCGGACTATCTCATGTCCTGGTCCTTGCAGCCTCCCTGGGGATGTGTGAGTGGCAGAGTTGGGAACCCTGTGGTGTCAGGGGACAGCTGCTGCTATGTCACAGGAATCAGCAAGTCCTTATTGCAGCCCCACAATTGCTCCTCTAACACTGATAGAGACACATGGCACAGTTAAACCTGGCAAGAGGCAGGGGGTGGACTCCTCTGGAGAAAGTCCCTGCAAAATCACCGTCCTTGTTATCAGCAAACATTCCTGAAAAGCATTTATTTGTTTCTCCTTTTTTTGATTTCTCCAGACAATATCACGATAACTCACAAGGATGCGCAGTGGGTGGGAGCCTGGTGGCTGGGTTACTTAATAGCAGGCACGATTAGCGTTCTGGCTGGCATCCCCTTCTGGTTCCTGCCAAAGCACCTCCCAAAACCAGAGAACAGAAAGGACTCCAGTACCTCTTCCGAGCAGTCAAAGTTCATCACTGAGGATAACAAGGAACAACACAAATCTTATCAACAAGTGAAGATTGCTGAGATGGCAAAAGGCATGTCACTAGAGTTTCTTTCCTCACTGTTGAGTCTCTCTCTCTCACTAGATTTTATACTTTATGTTTTCTGAGGCTCTGTTTTAATGGCCTCAGAGTTACTTTTTTCCCCTCACGTGTCATTCTCCACCTAACTCGTATGTATAAAAAAGGGTCATAGAATCATCAAATGGTTTGGGTTGGAAGGGACCTCAATGATCATCTAGTTCCAACCCCCCTGCCTTGGGCAGGGACACCTTCCACTAGACCAGGTTGGTCAAAGCTCCATCCAACCTGGCCATGAACACTTCCTGGGATGGGGCATCCACAACTTCTCTGGGCAGCCTGTTCAAGTGTCTCAGCACCCTCAGGGTAAAGAATTTCTTCCTAATAACTAATATAATCAGTTATCTTCCTAAAATCTAATCTTTCAGTTTAAAACTGTTACCCCTTGTCCTGTTGCTACATCCTCTGATAAAGAGTGTCTTGTCACTGTTCCCTGTTGTATGCAGAATTTCTCCAGCTGAGATTTGTAAAATTACACTAGTGGCCCAGCAAATATCACGAAACTCTGCAAAAATGTTTCATTCCCAGATCTTGACTGTGGCAGAAGTGGGAGTCAAAAATATGACAATCTCAGTTTCTGCCAAACCTTTCTCTTTAAGGTCATTCATTAGAAAAACACATACTATATCTGATCAGATGGGCACAGGCTAGATACAGTATTTTAGGGGCTGTCTGGATTTAGACATGGGCTGTTTTGCACAATAACATTTCCTTGGCCCTACTTTGACAAAAGCATTTTCCCCAGTACTTGAATCTATAGATCAATATGTCTGTGCTTAATGTCATCTGTGCTGAGCTCCCTCTGCCGCCAAATTAAGCTAAAAGATGCTGTGGCTCTCGAGGACACATAGAAATCAAATCAGTCCTGTTTTATGATCGAAAGAAGATATCTAAAATAAGATGGCTCTTCTGGAATAGTGATGCTTAGTATTTTGCTCCACCATTCTCCCAACCAGAAACGGGGGAGCTCATAGGAGCATCACGGGACTTCATGGATTCTTTCTGAAATGTCCTGCCATCCTTCTTTGGAAGGTGCAAACATGTTGCAAAGCATTATTCACAGCAGTTATTCTCTCTCTGGCCTGGTTGTCATTTCTGCCATTTTGTCTTGCAGATTTCTTGCCGTCACTGAAGAACCTCTTTGGAAATCCAGTTTACATTCTGTATTTGTGTGCAAGTATCATTCAGTTCAATTCTTTAATTGGCATGGTGACGTATAAGCCAAAGTATATTGAACAACAGTATGGGCAAACATCTTCAAAAACTAATTTTGTTATAGGTAATTCTATATCTGCTTCTTGATGCCTTAAAAATTGACATTTTAGCAATGAAATATATATAAATATAGGAAAAATTGGATTTTTTTAGAATATGTTTATTTATTCTCCTTTCTTTTCTGGCTTTAAGTAGGAACTCATAGAAGGTAAGTTATTTCATTTCTACTTTAGCACTAGTTAGCTCTGAGTTTATCTATGTAAGTGTTACTGCAAAAGATTTCACAATTTTATACTTTATTCCCATTCTACGGGAAATTTGAAAAATAATGTATGTACATCACAAGAGAATAATTGAAAAGAAAATTCATTTTAAAATACTTTACATAAATCTATCATCAGACAGGTCTGATGGCTTCCCATTCATTTCAATGAAATGAAGACCCACTCAGTGAGTGTTAAAGGACTGACCATAAAGTAGCTGTGATATTGCCAGTGATTTCTTACTTTCTTAAGAGGTTGGTGTTAAATAAAAGGAAGTCAAAGTCATATCAATGACCACATGAGAAACTTAACATTATCTCAGTGCAATGCCGGTGAAGGAAAAACATGTATTTCTGCCGTAATTTTACCTAAGAGCCTTTCTCTGTCCTGAAGTTTATCTATCAAACCCTCCCATACAGCACCAGAGAGAGATGCTGCTTCTGCCTTTGGGTATTGAGGTGGCCATTTTTGGAGATGTCTTCAGGTTGGTGAACTTCACTGCACAGTTGCGGAACCTGCAGGCTTGGGTTCAGTTCCTGAGGTCCAGGGATTCGATAGCATTAGACCGCAAAGAGGTTTACATCCGTCCAATACGGAGGGAACTGCCTTGTTTCAGAGCAGCATTAGTTGCACAGCAACAGAGGTACATATATGCAGAAAAGCTGTATTGATCCATTGTGCTATGTTAATTCCTTAAAGATAGAGGCTGGAATTTCCTGGCACAAAACTCCTAAAAACGAGGAGAAATCTTCAAGCGTAGTCAATGGCCAGAGAAAGTCCAGAAAACAATCCCTACATTCAGTACAGTGCTTCTCATTGTATTTAAAGATTTTCTGGAGCTAAGCTTTCAGGTATGTGCAAACTAAGTGAGGATTAAGAGCCATCTGATTTCACAAAACTTAGGGGCTATATCCAACAGAGAATGTGGGATGGCTTGGCATGGGAAGGATCCTGCCTGAGTGGCCATCCCTGCAATAAGGTGTTTCACCTCCTGCCTTTACCACTCTCTCCCAATCCACCCTTGCTAAGAAACAAACAGCAGCAATTTCCCTTTCTTGTCCTATTTCTTCTTGGGTTTTGTTTTGTTTTGTTTTTTAAAAAAAACAATTTCTAGCACAATCTCTCTGATAGATATCAGAATTGACAGAGTAATTTGAAGCACTGTAACACACAAAAAAAATATCAGCTGGAGGTCATGAGGGTATTTCTCAGTAGTCCCAACCCAAGGCGCTTGCAAGAAAGTAAAATGCCTCCTTCTGTGTTTGTATGATTTTCCTTAAACATGCACGCTTTGCTCCCCCCTCCCCTGATGCCGGTGTCAAGCAACGGAGTTGCCCACAAGGCTGTGAGACAAGGGCATGAACAAAAAGGGTGCAAAGAGGTGGGCAGGCAGAGTGCGGGTACTCTCTGGTGCATCACACAGCTCCCAGTTCCCATTCCAGTTCCCTCTTACAAGCAAAAGAGAACAGGGTAACTCCATTTACATATGCTGCATTCTGGATGCTGTTTCTGAATCCCCTGAAGGACAATTTTCACGTATGTGCGGAGTGAAAAATGCCGCCCCAGTAAAGCTCCCTGAACCTCACCAGTAACTGAACTGGGCTCGTGTACTCGGCCAAGATACTGACTCCTGTGTCTGCTAGACAGAATCAGGCTTTTTCTAATGTCAGACTAGCATCTCTTCTAAACACTGATTTTTTTCCATGTGTGCAGGTGGATCAAACACTGACTCAAGCCAGAAATTTGAGTGATCCCAGTGCACTTCCTAGCAGGCAGATTAGACTCTAATGTCATAAACTGGTGTTTTATACCAGGTCATTTGAAATCATGTTGTAATACTTCCAGTCACCTGAACAAACTTCTGAAACTTCGTCTGCTGTATGAATGCATGTATGCTTTGGTACTTGCTTGTGTTTTGTACACTCTCTCGGGTCAGCACCGCTAGGTGTCAGCATGAATTAAAAGCTGCAAACTGCACACCCAGCCCTGTGGAAGAGGGGAATTTAATGTGCCGGAACTGGCTGGTAAAGCTGGGAAAATAATTTTCAGTAACAATGAAATCCAGCAGAAAGCACCTTGCTTGACTGTGCAGTGCCATTTACTGTGGTCTCTTTTTTGCATGTACTGAATGGGAATTTTTTTTTGGTCTTGCTGTCCATGTCTATCAATATGGACACTGCTTTGAGCAAAGCTGTCCAGGTAAGGATTAATGGCCACTCAATTTTAAATGTTTTCTTCAATGTTCTTCCACTTGATTGCCCGACGCCTGATAGAAGAGAGAGACCATGGGGTTTACCTATGTTTCTGCTGTTGCAACACTCACCTGCGGGAGCATTTCAGCAACCAACACCAGAGAAATTTCCTAACTCTGCTGGGCACGGAGGTGATGACATACCACTGGTTTTCCCCCTCTTGGAGACTTCTCTAGGGGATCATTGGTTTCATAGCTGAATCAACACAGAAAAAGCATGTGTTGCTCTGGGTTTCGTAACACTGTAGGTAAAATGGAATTTGCCCTCTAGGAATGAGCAGTTCATGTTCCTCCTGTCAGTGGAAAAGGGAAGGAGAGGAGTTGCCCTGGAAAGCCAGAGTGGGGCAGCCCCAGAGAGTGGCCCTTGTTGCTCCTACTGTTGATATATGGGTGAAAAATACAGGGAAGGTCTATAGCAAAGCCCCAAACTGTGCAGTGGGACTGTGGCTGTCTTGGCTGCCCTAAGCAGCACAATACCATTAGGTAACTTCTCTGTGCCCAGAGCACCTCTTGTGAGAAACAACACTAAAAGTATTTGAATTAAGACCACAATGATCCCTCCACCAACAACTAACAATGGAGTAAATCATCTAGCTTAAGAAATTGGAAGATCATCATCTAAACCTTATACATAATCTCTCCGTCAAAGAACTGGCAAAGAAACATTTCCCTGGGAGCAAGTTTTAAAAGCAGTCCCAGCACCTTCGTAGGAACAATCCAAGTCTGAACAAATAAAACACCCCAACTGAATTTCTTTCATATTTTGTTGCTTCATCTTATTGCTGCTGCTGTTTTTGTGGCTCAAAAGGATAGCCCATTGAGCTGGGGTTTTCATTAACACAGATTTTTCTGTTTGATTTTAGGTCTTATCAACATTCCTGCGGTGGCCTTTGGCATATTCTCTGGGGGACTGATCATGAAAAAATTCAGAATCAATGTTTTAGGGGCCGCAAAACTCTCCCTGGGATCATCTTTCTTTGGTTACCTTTTGCTCCTTTCATTGTTTGCGATGGGCTGTGAGAACTCGGATGTGGCCGGACTGACCGTGTCATACCACGGGTATGCTGGGAAGGGCACGCTTCAGCATAAAGTGCTATTGCAAACCGAACTCCTACCTCATTTTATTCCACAAAGTATATATTGTTGAAAAAAGAATGACTGACCTAAATATGCTTCCCAGAAATTTGATTCAAAGCAGTAGAAGCCGCTCCATCTATTCCAGTGGGCATTGTGTCAGAACACTTTCGTGATTGTTGCCTTCAGCCCAGAGGGGTTTGTGCCACAAGTGCAGATTATTTTTCTGATTACTTTTTAATTATTATTTCCATGGGACCCATCCTTTGAGCCCAGAGATTTCTGGAAATGTGAGGAGCTCAGTAGGGGGTGTGAGATTCAATTAATCGTTCCTTGACTCTATGTACTGCTGAACAACCCACGGCATTTAATAGCTTGTGAACCCAAAACTTGAGGATTCATGGATTAACCATGAGTGAGCTATGAGGTACCCCTGAGGCTAGCACTTTTTGGTCACTTTTGCCCATGATATTACTCTGTAAAGCTCATTTTTGGGGAGGAGTTTCCGGCATCGATTCCACAGGAGCCCTAGGAGCTGCTCCACTGGTGACTTCAGCAGCAGCTGGCTGAAGTTGGCAGAGGTCTGTTGTGCAAGGTGTCAGACCCTCAATCTGGATTAATCCTATTCTGGATCATTTCCTCACTAACTTCTAGAGTGACCATTTCCCGTGAGTAACTCGCTCCCCTCTTTGCCACTGGAGTAATCAAACTTTTTTGTCCATTTTTGTTAAAACTGAATCAAGCCTCAAATAACTAAGATCTTAGAAAATCTGAGGAAACGCATGAATAAAAATTGTTAGCTGTCCCCCTTGATAAAGTAGTTACTATCTCACAGTAGGTGGTGTGATATTGTGAAAACCTTTTGATAGCAGAGAAATAAGAATTTACACAGCTGCATGGATGTGAAGAGACAACACCTTAATGGACTACAGGGAGCAGGTCTGGCCAGGTGCGCCTGGCAGAGACTATAACCCAGGATTTGATAATGATTTCTTCCACATCTGCTAGAAGGCATCATTGCAATTTCTCTTTTTCCCAGAACTAAACAGACAACTGATTACGAGCAAGCCCTGTTTTCAGAGTGTAACTCGGGCTGCCTATGTTCCAAGAACGACTGGGACCCCATCTGCGGGGAAAATGGAGTTACCTACATTTCTGCTTGTCTCGCCGGCTGCCAGGCATCCAATGGCAGTGGGAAAAACACCGTAAGACAATCTTTCGTTTCCGTATGTGATGTGGTAGTTTTCCTAATGCAGCCAGTTCTGTCAAAGTAAGTGGATTAAAATTGAGTAAGGCATGTCCTCTCCAGCCCTAAATGCCTCAGGGTTTTTTTAGCAGTCTGCCACCCGTATTTAAACCTTTCTCATTTGCTGTTTCCAGCAGAAATCTGAAGCAGAGAATGTAGAAGGGGGATTTTTTTAGCTGTTGGCTACCAAAACTGTTTAAAAAACCCCACTAAATAAATTTATCAATAGTAGATACTTTCTTTATACATCTTTTTCCTTCAATGAACAAGTCTTCTCCTTTTGAAAAACATTTTCCAGTTTGAATTTAAACTTTCGGCTATGCAGAAAAGCATGATGTGCAATCCCTGAATATCCACTTCTCCGCTCTTTAGGTTATCATACACCTTTTCCTGTTGTCCTCCAGGTATTTTTTAACTGCAGCTGTGTGGGAACCTTGGAATCGCCTTCACAAAGCTCCTCAGCTGTGGTGGGACCATGTCAAAAAGGAAATGAGTGTCCAAAAATGTTTCTGTATTTTCTAGTAGTATCGGTTATCACTTCATATACTTTGTCAGTAGGTGGCACACCCGGATACATACTGCTTCTAAGGTAAGAAATCATTTCTGCAAGCATTACCAAATGTTTTCAAGGTGCTTTGACATATGTAACAGGGTCTCCTTCCCTACTTAGTATTGTGAAATGTTTTCAGCTATGCAAGGTGGCTTTTAAAATTTATTTTATTTTTACTATTGAAAAGCATCCTCATAATTTGAGAATGAGTTTTCTACCATTGAAGCAGCGAGGTGCCTATGATTTTTCTCTACCAGCAATACCTTTCTGGTTTTAAGCATGATATAGCAGACCTGGTTATCATTTATACCGTTCCACTTCCTGTAAAACCTTTTACATTACCTGAATGGTGTTAAACCACCTCCATGCAGAGGAAATTAGCTCTGCGTGTGCCAATGTGTGCACAGTTTCTTCACTCACTTTGGATACTGATGCACAGCTACACAGAGGTGATCTAACCCAAAGCCTCTACGCACACTCAACTCTTCTCCTCTAGTCCATCTTATTATCCTATATAGCTGTTCTGTCCCAGATTTCTCTCTTCAAAATAAAGATAGATTTAGCATGATTTTTTTTTCTGTCATAATAATCACGGGTTTATTAAATGTTTGTCCCAGGAGATTGTTCCAATACATATTTAACTGCTGGAACTATCTGTCCATCACTGAGTGTAAGCTTTTAAGCTAATTTTAGAAAGTGCAAAAGGACTATAATACTTCCAGTGATTAATCTGGATTTTTGTCAGCTTCTTGTAATTTTTGGATTCTAAGAGCTGCTCCACTCTATTTTGGAAAGCTTTCTTTCTCAGTTCCTCTTTCCAAATTATTTCCAGATGGGTACATTCTACTTCTCAAACAAAACAACGGTAAATACAGTTCAACTAATCTTCATTATTGTTGTGCTTTCTTACCCCAAAATGCTCTTTGTTTTTGAATGAAATTTTCTGGAACAGGCCCCACCTCATTGCCAGTGTCTTTATATCCCATCAAAAAAGCCAGTGCTAGAACTGCCTGAATATAGGCTATGTGGAAAATCCTAAAGAAAGAAATTAACTTCAGTTATAGTTCCAGCACAGTCCTTGAACCAGAAGCAATATTCACTTAGAGACTTTCAGAAAGGGCTGAGGTGAGGATCCTTTCCCACTCCCCCCTCCAAACTCTGCCAGTGAGGTACATGCCTTAAACCATATAAGCTGCATAGCTTTTCCCACCCACCTTGTAGGTTTACCATTGAGTACTGCGGAAACACATGGTATCTCTCTCTCTCTCCCTCTCCCCGAGGAGTCACTCCCAGAAGAACAATCATATTATAATCCATTTTAGACAATTTTTACTGAAACTTATGCAGCACTGAAACTGCCCATGCACCAGGAGGAGGATGATTCACGAGTTGAGAGCTTGTAGCAAAGCCTCCAGGACTTCCGCCAGATTGCCCTCTGTGGTTGCTTCTGACACAGGGGGATTTTTTTTGTTGTAAAAATATGGGCGTAGGGTTGTGTGGAGATGCAGTTTCCTTCCTATTTCCCTCCACATGATGTCCCCTTTCTACCCATAAAATATGTGGCAGAAAATGTACAGATGGGGTACCAAACAGGGCCTTAAAACCGTCGTTGCCATACTTAGCTTCCTGCTTTCCATCTTCTCTCCACTGCAGAATGTCTGTCAGGAGATGTTCATAGTTGAAAATCTAAGAGCTTGAATCACACAGAGTTGCCTGGACTCCTCAACCCTAAGAACATGCTCTCAGGGGACTTGATACTTACTGGATTTATTTAGAAAAGCTTAGAGAGGTTTTCAATAGCGATACTAAAACATTTTGTTATATGAAATCAGCAAAACAGCTTTATTGGTTCTGCTCCAGAGCTTTTATTTCTGTTGAAAATCATTTTACTTTGAAAGTCATTTAATTGAAACTGAGAAGTTATGTGTTTTTCTGCTGGACTGAAGGCACCTGAACCTGATGTGCAACTAAATAAATCATGTTTCAGTAAGTTCAATCCTTTTTTTTTCTTTCGTTTTTTCTCTACAACTGACCTGTGGGCACAATTCCACTTTGAGCTCACGCTTGATTTTATGAAATCCATCACTGACTAGCTTTCCCTGAAAATCTGTCTAAACTGGAAGAGTGCTTCTGTTCCCAGAAAGAAAAGAAATGCTCTTTGAAAACAAATAGTCCCAAGGTCAAGTTGCAGACTTCATTAGGTATTTTTCCAGTTATCTGTTTTTAAAATTTATTCAGTATTCAGTCAGCTCTGATAAGATTCCAACACTTATGCAAGCTGTTGTTTTCACATGAGCAGATATCGTTGCACCTGCCATGGAGCACAAATACAGCTAAATCCCTAAAAGCCTATAAGATTTAGTGACATTTATTTCAAGGGTTTACATGACTGAAATCATTGAAATATGCTCACAGCTAGTGACCGAGTCATTTGCTGATACGTCTTTTTAGTGGTATCAAACTAATGACAGGGAAAGCCCTGAAGTTTTGAAGAAAAAAAAAAAAACTCTGCAATTCAGATAGATTTTGTTTGAGTACAAGCTATTAATAGGAGGTGATTAGGCAGTGAAAAAGAAGTCTCAGATCTCCCTGAGAGGTTTGGCTCTCACTAAGGATCTCAAAAGACTCTTGTTTCCGTGCAAAGACAATACAGATGCTTGAACATATTTTTTTTTCCCTCTTAAAAACATATTTTTTGCAGGGTATAAAACCTATGGACGACATAATAAATATCCAGTTATTCGGTTTATTTGCCACTTTTTGCTTTCTACGCCCTCGCATTTGGTTCAAAGGGCTTCTAGGCTGAGGCTTGCTTGCGTAACACATATCTGATAGGAGGGCAAAACACTGTTCTTCATGCTCAAAATCATATTACATTCATGCCTGCGTACATTGCAGTGCCTGTATAAGCCACAATATAACAGACTGTATGATGATAATCCATGATTAAAAATTAGAAAATAAAATTTAGAAAATTAGAAAATAAAGCACCCCAATTACAAAATGAGATGAGCACAACATTTTTTTGACTCTGATACTTCAGTGTTGTGTTCCATAGATGTTCTTCATGTCCTTTTCCATTTTCAGTAAATTAAGGGAAGATGACCCAAATATCATTTACAACATGGGTTCTTAATGCTGTTCTTGTGGCTGCATTGGGAAATAATAAAACATCACTAGTAGGGAACAAAATTGTTGGTTCTGCAATGTGTTTATGATTTTTAAAAAGTATTCCCGATTACACAAATTTCTGCAGAAGATGAGTCCATCCTAGTTCAGAGCACATAGACTAGACCTCCAAAGTGCTATGTTTATCCATAGTGACAACTGAATTTCAGTCCATTTTTTTTCTCTTTATATTGAATAGAATGATTGTGACAAGAGGGAGTTTTATCACATGATACACATGTCTTACTCCACATATCAAGCACGTCCCAGTTTAATCATGTAACTGGGACTACTGACATGCTTAAAGTAAAGCATGTACTCAGGTTCTTGCTGGATTCAGTATTGTAATAGGAAATGTAATACATGCTGGGTGAAACAGCACGCTTGAGCAGCTGGTGAGGGTAGCAGCAGATGAGTCCTACTCATTTGAGTGGCTCCACATGCATACTGCTGCCAGCTTGAATGTAAAATGCAGCTGTTCTCCCGCCTACCACTGCCACCCTCCTAGAAGAGCCAGAACGATGACCCAAGGCTGGAGCAGGGCTGATCTGGAGCCAGAATGATGCTGGGCCCCTGCTGCAAGATGAGAAAAGTTCAAATGCAAATAGTCTGTTCGGTCAGAGAATGGCTTGGAGGATTTACCTTTACAGGAGGTGTGAACCTGATCCTAGATACAGTGCAACCAGTGCCTATGTTCCTTACACGAGCCTGTGTCATGATCCACAATTTCAGAGAGTATTTAACTGAATAAGACTATCCAACGATGCATGATTTCACAACCATTTTTTTTGTCCTGCATTAGTAACTTCTAAGTGGTGGTATTATCTGAAAACGCACCACCTTCTTAAAATGTGATATTGAATATAGATATTCAGAATTCCTAGATACAATTCTGATTTTATGACGTTATTTATGTATTTCTGTAATTCTGTTAAAGTCACTGTCAGTAAGGAGGAAAAAGTCACATTTCTTCCCTTTATCTTGCTTTCTATTTGTGTTCAAATTATCCACAGTCAATTCTTTATTTCTATTTAACACAATTTTTTTTTTCATTTTTAGATGCATTAAACCACACTTGAAATCATTTGCACTTGGTATCTATACCCTGGCAATAAGAGTGCTTGGTAAGTCCACTTGTACTCTTGGGTCTATTTTAATGTACTTCTCACTAATCATTTGTCCTATAATTAAACTTTGATTGTTGGAAAGAACAATGTCTAAATGACAAGTTAGTATTATATGATTTTTTAAAAAGAAACTAGGAAAAGAGTTGAAAAAAGGAAGCAACTTTGTAGTTCATAAATCTTATAACTGTCTTCGGTATAATAAAAATATATACTGTTAACGTCCATAGAGGTGGCAAGTGATCCTTCAGACTATGAAGCTAACATCAAAATTACTTCCTGTCTCTCCTTATGCAACAAGAAGCATAACAGAGCAGCTATGGATCAGAATTTGTGATCCTTTTTCAGGCATATTTTCACTAGTTTCTAAGGGAATTAATCTAAGTACAGGTGTGCCTGAGGGCAGGGTTCACTGCAGCCCTGTGGTGGAGCCACCTGTAAATTTTCTCTAAAACCAAAGGTACCATGAGATGCCGATGAACTGGGAACTCTAAAATCCTCCACGTTTTTGTAGAAAAGGTAATAATTAGCAATAAGCAAGTCACTTATTTAAATAGAGCAGACTTCGATGAGCAGATGAAATGACATCAAAACAAGCTGTTGGCTGCTTTCTCACACTTTTGCAAGCCAGGAGTTTCCCTCCAGGCTTACTTTCTTCTCCAGCAACCATGGCAGCTTTCCAGGTTGCACAGAGTCCTTGATGTCCTCATTAGCACCTGAAGAAAGGCTTTTCCTTTCCATCACCCACAAGCACTGCAGTACGTTTCCCCCCTGCCACAGTAGGATCTCAGGGTACTTGTAGGATACTTCTTGCCCCACTGCAGGCTCCCAGTCCTGCTGTCTCTCTCCCTTCTCACTCCCCCAGCCAAAAGACAGGACGGACACACACCCCCAGCCTGAACAGGCTCCATAACTCCCAAGAAAGGAGAAGTATTTCCTTGTTTTTTTTCTGGAGGGGTCTTGCAGGGTGAGGAAACCAAGCCACGGCCAGCACTCCTTCCGTTGACTTCCACAGGCTTTTTGATGTTCAGCTGCGTTTCCTCCCCACCCCGATTCCCCACGGAGAGGAAAGGGCAGTGTGTGCCTCAACAACATCAGGCATGACTTCTCGAACCAGCAAACAGCGTGGAAGCGTCATTGCTGTTCGAATGTATTATTTAATGTTTTACATGACCATGTCTTTAGATCAGAACTGATCACCCTGGAACATAACCTTCTTGCCTCTATTTGTTTGTTAAATACACCCAGCGGGAATTCCAGCCCCAGTGTATTTTGGAGTGGCTATAGATACCACTTGCCTGAAATGGGGAAGCAAAAGATGTGGGGGAAGAGGAGCGTGCAGACTCTACGACTCCAGTGCACTGAGGTAACGCTCTTCTCCATTTGTTCTTTAACTTGTGTTCTTTAAGTACATCTACACCTGGCACTGGTAGGAGAATTTCTGTCAGAAAATTTGAGTGAAAGATTTTATGTGAAGTGAAAGAGTCTGACTAGTAATATTAACAATAATGCTCAGGTTTTGGCATTCTCATTCTGTTTAGCCTCTTTTGGGGGGGAAGTCATCTTATTTCAATATCAGCTGTAAATATTTAAGTCACTTGATTTTTTGCCCCAAAAATATTCAGTTAAAACCTCAATTTTATGCTAAAGCTTCCCCCATTTTTTAACAACTCTGCTGTGAGATTGTGTATGTGTAAGTAAGTAAATAAGTAAATAAGTAAATAAGTAAATAAGTAAAAGGGCTGTTAAACCTCATCATTGTTCCATGTTGGAGCTGGACCACAAAAAGGAAAGGAAGGGTGCCACAAAGCACACTTGGCTTATGTAGAGGCTTAAGTGCAGTGTTGTCTTTATCAGTTTATTGCCAGAGGTGAAAAATTATCTGAACTACGTTAATGAAAGGCATTACCAGAAATGGAGAAAAATGGTAAAAAGAAAATAAGAGAAGAGGTTGCCCTTCCCCCCACCCCCAGGAAAAAAACATTTGGGGAGGGTACCTCTTGTTTTGAAAATTTGAAGAAAGGAACAAAAGCTCATTTGGGATTTATTACTAATAAACCATAATGATGTTATTGTTGTGGCTGTTGTTGTTACTGTCATTATGCCTGTAAAGCAAAAATACCATCAAATGGTCTTGGTATCACCAGTACTGTTTATGAGGCAACTACAAAATAAATTCATTGCCCTAGAAATATTCCCGTTATTCTCACTGAAGCACATTGGGGTGGAGGAGGTCAGTCAATGCCTGAAACGCTTTCTTGGCCACAGACCACCCCATACCTGACCTGGGTGAGCTGGCAAACTCTAATCTCCAGGGTCATCACTTTGCTTGAAGAGCTTTCTTACTCAGCCTTAACGCATGAAAATATGAATGTGTCCTTGATGCCTTCTAGTCGTATGTTGCCTTTGAAATAGGCTCTGATCAATCATTTCTCTCTCAGGTACGTGTACCTGGGGCTGACTTTGGTGTTGGGCACGGTGTCCATTTTCTTCAGTGTTGCTGTCCTTTGGGTTCTCCGGAAAAGGTCTTCTCCACAAGATGAGACCCTCTCAGCCAACGGGGAGAGAGGCACCTGTGGGACAAAGAGCAGGAAAGATAATTTTGTCAATAGTGACCATTTAATTCAGACAACTTACTGGCCAGAAAAGGAGACTAGACTTTAGGAAGACTGAGATCTCCACTGTGACTTTACTCAGTGAGTGGTGCTCCAGGCAAAAACTCGTCATCAGTGAAGCGGTATCTTAGTATCCACCCTGAAAACTTTCACCTTCATGTAATTTTCACTGTAACACCAAAAGCAAAGACAACCATTTTAGCACACGTTCAGCTCTGAATACACTGCTCACCATTTGTCCTGAGGAGTCAGTTGCCACTCAGGTGAGGGGATTTGTTGTGGCTGGGGAGGTGCAGCTTGCTCCCTCGCTGAGAAGCCGGTTTTATGGCTGCCCCTCAACCCCATCCCTCCTCGTCAAGCTGCAACAGCCGCTGCTGCCCCTCAGCTTCCTTCTGTGTGTGAGGAGTAGTGGAGAGGCTGCAATGCATCTGTCTCCACCACAGTATCAGCTGGAGAGGAGCTGGCACACAAAACCCAACTTGGCAACCTGGAAGGTGCAGGGGTATTTTGCACATAGTTTGCCTTTGCAAGCGGTGAGGCATGGGGCAGGAGGAAGGTGGTTTGCTGGAAGGACAAATCAGCTACAGGCTCTGGGCATCTCGTGAATTCAACCCATAACACTTAGGACATCAAATGTTGTGGTTAGGGATTATTTTTCGACTATCTCTGTTGTAGCACAACAATAACAGCAATAAAAGCTGGCACTGCAGTCAAAAGGACCACAAGAGTATTGTCCAAAGGAAACTGGAATAAAAATAGAGCTCTTTTTAGTTTTCCAGCAGTTTCTTGTTACTTGCTAGTAGTCAGTGTACTGAATAATTCCATGCATTTTATGCAATGTAATAACACCATGGTACAAGATACATACGATTTATTTTTTCAAAAGCTATTACAAGACAGCTTGGGAACAATAAAATGAGTTCAAAGACCAGGTGATTTGGGGCTTTTCCTTCTAATTTATTGCATTTGCTAGCTGAAACTAAGACTTGTGCCATAGTACCCCTTCATATGTCATGTTTGCAGTGTGACAATATTTGGTATTAAATACATTTGGGGTGGGGAGTACAATGGAGAGCAGTTTAACATGGAACAAAATCTCAAGCATGCTTGCACTGAAAAGGATAGTAATAGCACCGCTACATATGCTGCCTTTTAAAGCAACTAGCATTTTAGAGAACATGATGATAAATAGGCTTCACCCTTCATCATAATATTGGCAAAACAATCTCATGTCACACCACTTGCATCTCAGCAGTGACTGTAGGCACCCTGCTGCCTAGCTGACCTTGCAGGTCAGAGGTAGATATGGAGCATCACCTGTGGGATGCATGAGGAGGGGCAGACATAGAAGAATGGGATTTACTGAGCTTTATCAATGATAAATGTTTACAGTGTGCCATCAGGGAACAACCTAATCCATTCAATAAGAATCCTAAGAAGGAGGATGTTGCTTAAGCACCAAATATCTGCAGAAGGTAAGGATTTAAAGCCATCACTTGAGAAAATGCAGTTGTCAGAGGAAAGACCAATGCCACCCACCATTTGCCACATGAGTGAGTGTTTAGACAGTGGCTTGGAATATGGGAGACCCGGTACCTTGTCCCAGCTCTTTGTCCTTTCAGGTGAGTGTCAGAGGATACCGGCAATGGGGTACTGGAGAGCTGTGGCTGTTCACTTTGCCTTGTATAACTAAATATTGAACTAAGCAAAAAAAAAAAAATAATAATTAGAAGATTTGTCAATATGGGACTAGCTGAAGAATTATGGCTAGAATGAACCACAAAGATTGACATTCCAGTCTCAGGTCTCATTCATACTACATCATCATAAAAACAGAAAAAAATGCCAGACTGCATCAGCATCCAGGAGTAAGAGAGACGCTTGGAGCCTTCCATAGCCTCCTTGGGATGGCACTTTTCATAGCAGTGAGTTGCCAGATCCAGTGAGAGAAAGGGACAACCCAACTTAAGTACACACTGGAATAAAAAAGGAGGGATATCTGCATTTCACTCAGTGCTGGATGTTGTATGTGTGTCAAATAAATGGAGACAATTCCTAATTTGTGAATCAGTCCGAGCAGGGTTTATGGCAGGGACACTGTTGCTCAGCAATAACGAAGTTGCCACAGAGGCAGGTCTGTACGTGCCTGGCAGCAAGATGGCCAGGAAAATTCACTGGCTTACAGGACAAATAAAGAAATTAAGAGAAATAAACATAACCTACTCTAATTCAGAAACAAACGGGGAAAAAAAAATCAACCTCTTGGGTTATCACCTAACTTTATGTATGTAAACCTGTATTTAGTGAATAATTCTTTTAAAGCACGGGCTTTCTTTCCATGCCCCATTTTCTTCACACATGAAAGGAAGAGGAATGCTGTAAAAGAACTATATAAAGGAATATATAAAATAATTCGGTAAGTCTTATTTTCATTATGGTTTAAAAATGCACACTCTTTTCCTCTCACACTTCAGCAACAATAATACTGTAAGTTACCAAGCAGATATACTCTGTTCCCACTTTGAAATATTTTGAAGTCTGCTACTTTGTTTTAATACTTCAAGCAGCAATGTGGATGCATGAATGAGTGTCTGACTATAGATATATATATTCTGGGTTTGTTATAATAGATAAACAAATGGTTTTGGCGCTAAGGGATTTAGACCCATCAGGTTCTTCCTACCAGAATTCTTCATCTTAAACTAAATCTGGTAATGTCTCACAAGGGTCAACAAACTTGGATTTTTTCTTTTCTTTTTAGAAGCAAATGCTTTTCATTTTTGAAGGTGAGACTGTTAAAAGAATTGGCTGAGGACATTTCCTGATCATTGATGTCAGCCTTTGAGGCCAGAATGGGACTCACAACCTTGTTAAGATGTACCCACGAGCTGTATTCCCTGTAAAAATAGTATTCATGCATTTTCATCTTATAGTAAGGGCCCAAATTGGCACATATGGGAGAAAGCAAGAGTACCAGGCCATGCTACATGATAGGATGTACAACCAGACCTGGGGCACGTGAGCCAGTGCACATTTTCTCTTCTACCTCCCAGAAAAAATGCAACTCATGAATGCCATAATACATTTTACTTGCATGTACATCATTTCTAATCATGTCAGGAGGGAAACATCAAGGAACTCTACCAAATGAAGGAGGCAAAAAGATGAGATCAGTAAACTGTGGGAACAATGCATTTGATCTATAGCTCATGCCTTCCCAACATTTGAGAAGAAAGAAGTATCAGTATAGGACGAAGTATCTTCAGGTCGCAGACAGTAGAACAGCTACCCCATCCTTGTGCCACTGTTAAATTGCTATATATGATCCTGAGGGAATTGCCAAAAGTCAGAGAGCAAATAGCGTGACTGTATCAAAAAGAATACTTAGGTTGAATATTGATAGGTTGCCTCCTTGTTGTGCTCAAAATAATGAGATCGCTGTATGAAACAACTATTGTAATATTTTTACATAGCAGTAGGATTATCATCATCTGAGACAAAACATTGACATTACCACTTTGGCTGGTTTGAGTGCTGATGACACAATACAGTTCAACTGCTTAAAATACACAACTTAATTCTGTATAACATTGAAAGAAAAAAAAATTCCTCCTCTCTAGAAGCTATGAAGTGCATGGATTCGCAAGTAGCCGTCACAGGCATATTTTAAAAGTATTTGTAAATCGACAACCAGTATTGATAGTCATGAGAAATACGAAGAAAATGAACACACCTGTTTAACAGAAGAGCACAGGAGGATATTGAAAACTGGCAAGTACAGCATAAATGAACAGAGGTAGTGTTTCATCTCAGCAATGGTAGAATTATGGGGACAGAAGAAGTTTACAGAGATTTAAATAGTGACTAGGTGAAGAGGAAAAAACATATTGAAGGCTCTTTAAAGTGTAAAAACCACCTCAGAAAGTCCCAGGCCAAAAAAAAAAAAAAAAAAATCCCTGGAGAGTGAAAGAGCATATGAGAAAGCATGGTTATGTATAAGGCTACAAGGAAGACCAATAGCAAGAGAGATTAGGGCTGGTTAGTGTGGAAAAAAGATAACAAAAAAGCAGAACTGTAAGTGACATGGGAAATACTGCTGGGGATCAGCTGCTCACCATCTCTTCCAAGTACTAGGGAGCGTCAAAGTGAGATAGTTGACGGGATGTTCAAAGCAAAGGAGTTGGCTTTTCACAAAACAGATATGATACTTGAGAAATCCTCACAAGGAAGTTTTGCATACATGGGTTCAAAGGGAGTGAGCGTAATTATAGAAAAGAAAATGCCATGTGGGTCATTAGGTACCTGCCTTTGCCTCCTAGTTCTGCTCAAGATTTCTCTTGTACTTTGAAACTAATTGGCTATTGGGAGCGTAGTAGACATATCATACATACTGCTGACTCCCACTTTCCCTAAACATCCTCCCTTAGTTGCTGCCTGTCGGGGCTTTGAAGGCACTGATGGCCCTGACCTTCCTCCTGTGGGACCTACCTCCACCGCTGCCCATGAGTCCCAGAACTCCATTTCAGCTCCAGCCTGCACATGCAGTCCCGATGAGCCATTTTAGAGGTCTGCATGTGCTGAGCCCTCTCCCTTGCTCTTCCTGAATTATTACCTGCATTTCCAGGGATTGTTGTTGTGCCTGAGTTCTTAACTTGGCTTTGGCTGGTGGTCACTGGCCTGACACAGGGTCCAGTGGCTGTTGCTGCCTCAGCTCTGCCGACCTTGATCAGACGTTGGGTGTGCAGTCAGCACAGGGTTGGCCGTCAGCGACCAATTTGTCCCCCCCTCATAGAGCAGCCCCTGTCTGCAGGAGCCTTTGGGCCAGAGGAATCATAGGTCTGACTCAGGCTGGTTGTCTCTTCTTGTACCCTGGAGCATCACTAAGCAAGTGCTGCATGAGACAGTTTTTCATCCAGTGCTAATCAATCTCTGGAAGCAAGAAAGTCCATAGGTGCCACAAATTATAAAAGAAATTTAAAGGTGGGGCCCTTTAATGGTGATTTAGAATGCTCAGTAAAATGGTCTTACTTAAAAAACATGTCGTTAATATCATCAGGAGGTTGGTTAACCAACAGCTTGTCACAGATTAATACAGTTCATTGAGTTTTGAAGAGAGTAAATAAGGAAAGGTTTTAGCGGAGAGCAAAAGGAGTACATTCTTACAGCTTGATGGTCACCAGGTCAGGAAACTTTCTCTGTTGCTGTTGAGCAAGGTGACTTCGAAAAGTTGTTGTACATGGTGGTAACCAGAACCTTCTTCTTGATCCCATGATGTTGTCAATTCTAAAAGAAAATGCTGAGAAATAGGGACTGGTTTAGAAAAAAAAAACAACCAAAAAAAACCAAAACACACACCTGTGAAAGTTCTATGCAGTCAGCAAAAATCTGTTTATTTAAGTCTGCAGACAAAGGTAAACTGTGCTCCCGTACTTGGAAATCAGACAGGACAAAACTGCATTAGAAATATGATATATTTTTTTCACTAGAAAAACTGCCTTTGTGATGTTACAGATTTTTCTGTCATGTATAGTCTTTAAATTGAGACTTGACCCTTCTTGTAAAAGATCTGCTCTAGTGTAACAGGACAGATGAACAGCTTAGTGAAGTTTTATTGTATATAATGCCAAGTATTCAATTACTTGTACCATAATATTATTTTTTTTCAGTCCTTATATCTCAGGTAATATCCCAGACCATGCAAAGGTGATGGGGGTTTTGCCCTGGGGATTTCACCTGAATTATACGTCTTTCATTGCTGTTATGCCACGATGCATCACACATTTGGACGAGCTCCTACAAAGGTCTAAGTACTCTCGCTTGCCAATGGCTTGCACACCTTCCATTCTGCATAGAATCATAGAATGGTTTAGGTTGTAAGGGACCTTGAAGATCATCAAGTTCCACCCCCCCTGCCATAGACAGGGATACCTCCCACTAGACCAGGTTGCCCAAGGCCACGTCCAGCCTCACCACCCTTAAAGTGCAAAACTTCTTCCTAATGTTTAAAACCTGCCCTCTTCCAGTTTATATCCATTCCCCCTCGTCCTATCACTACATGCCCTAGTAAAAAGTCCTTCCCCAGCTCTCCTGTAGGCCCCCTTTAGGTACTGGAAGGCCGCAATAAGGTCTCCTTGGAGCCTTCTCTTCTCCAGGCTGAACAGCCCCTACTCTCTCAGCCTCTCCTCACAGGAGAGGTGCTCCAGCCCTCGGATCACCCTCGTGGCTCTCCTCTGGACACGCTGCAACAGGTCCATGTCTTTCTTATGTTGAGAACTCCAAAGCTCGATGCAGTACTCCGGGTGGGGTCTTACAACAACTCCAAACCAAGCTGCTGATTGAGGCTGGATACAAAGACAAGCTGTACAATCAGCATTAAAGACTACCCTTTGTATTTTTAAATAGAAAAATAATAATTATCATTAAAAGAGCACATCCCGGTCTACTTTTCCCCAGTCAGCTACATGATGCAAATCAGTAAGAAAATTATCAATGAGTTCTTACAAAAGACAAAAGCTCTACTGGAAGGAACAAGGCCCTGACACTAGCTAAGGTAGTGACACCAAATGAGCTTGTCAGCATGTTGTTCTTTCTTTCTACAGCAACAAGCTGAAACTAGATGCACTGAAACAGGAGCACCAAGAAACTTTTTCCATTATTGTAAAGGTTTTTCATGTTCTCGGGATTCCTGTAGTATCTTAACATCTGCTTAGCTGTACACCAACCCTTTTATTCAGTTCGTTAATTAAGAGTTAAATTTTAAAATACATTGATTTCCTTTATTTAGGGATTAGTGTCGCGAGAATTAAAAGGGCTCTAATCAAAGCTGCCTACTGCAGTTGGCCTCTGCCTGGCCGAGTGCTCCCTGCTACTGCTGGCGCTCTCTTTGCAATTTGGTGCCTTGGCAGCCACTTCTTCTGGTGGGAGTCTGCTGCCACCCTCTGCCTGGAGGAGTCTGCAACCAGCTCCTGCAGTAAAGGTGATTATCTTAGCGTGGCTTTCGTAACGATTGTTTTTATTCTCGGGAGTAATCAGCAATTACTGATATCTCAGTGTTCTTATTAAGGGGATTTTTACTATCATAATCCATTTTTTTTTTCCCATGAGTGTAAGTTGCAGTCATATGGGAAGGCTTGGATGAAAAAAAGGATGAGAGACATCTTTTTTCAGGTGTGAGACCATAGTCTTTGATTTGACTTCAATAGTTTACCATTTCCCATTCTGGTACTTTTGGTCAACAGTTCTTGATTTAAGAAATCAGCTTTGAATGTGAATGCTTCCACAGATAGCGTGGACAACAGCAGTCTGAATATAGAAAAATTCTTCTCAGCTGTACAGAAAGGAAAGTATAAAAGATATTTCAATTCCAATAAAGTTATAAATTAATGGTATATACATGACTAGAAAAAAATGGAGAGAAACTGCTGTGTATTCATAAGTTAGAACAAGGAAAGTAAAGGAATACTGCTGCTCCTTTTATTATATGAAAAAGAAAGTGGCACTTTTTCTACAGGGTCTACTGTTTTCAAATTACAGAGTACATTTAGCTCCATGCCTTTTCTTATTTTTACAATCAAAAGGCAAAAAAACCCTTGGATAGGTCTGCTAGTACATCTGAAGACAACCTGAAAATGAAACCTTGGGAACACAAGGCTCCGTCGAAAAATATTGCAAATCAGGAGGGAATACTTATCTCCACATAGTCACAGCACCGTAGTGGAGCTTGTGACGCACCTTTGAAGAAGGACAAGGACACCAGCGTTTGTGTGTATGGGCCCTTGGTGGAACACCAGTAAACACACAGGTTAGCATATGTAGTATGGTATGCCATCCTGTAATAAAGAGCAATAAACAAGGGACAAGATGCCTACATTGCGAATAGGAGATGTCAGTCATGGTATAAGAAAACTGCTGGAAGTGGATGGTTGTTGCTTAGTGTCACAACAGCACATGAAGAATCCCTACCTCTGAGAGGAAGAGGCCCACATCTGTTGTAGGACCATGAATTTCAACCTCTTGCATGTACTTAATGCTAGGTATGTGATCATCTGTGAGGCTATGGTTGACTCTTTTAGAGAAATTGCAGGGGGCGGCAGTGTTGTTGTTTTTTTTAAATTCAGACCTAAATTTGATGAATGCAATCATAATGTAACACCATGGTTTTTCTCTGCAACAATGAATGAAGCCCCCCTTGACAATGTTACTGATCACTTAGTCATGGAAAACTAAAAATAGTTCTGAAAAAAAAGTTACAAATAAAAGGAATCAATGAAATACCAAGAGAGGTTTATGGAAGATTATGGAACAAATTCTCCTTGAAGCTATAATTAGGCACACAGTGGACTGGTGATTGGGAACAGCCAGAGTGGATTTATCAAGGGCAAAGCAATGCCTGACCAAGCTGATTGCGTTCTGCGATGTCCTTTTAGGTCTGGTGGACAAGGGCAGAGCAGTACCAAGTTTTTTGGGACTTTAGCAAGACCTTTGGCACAGTTCCTTTTAGCCATCCTAGTAGCCAAACAGGTGAGATACAGTCTACCACTATAGGGTGGGTAGAAAACTAGAAGATTTAAAACTGTGATCAGCAGTTCAAAGCCCAGCAGCTGGTAGCCAGTTGCTAGTGATGTTCCTCAGCACTCGATACTGGGGCTGGTAACGGTTAACAACCTCATTAATGGTTTGGAGAATAGGACTGGAAGTGGTCTGAGCAAGTTCATGTATGGCACCAAACTGAGGAAAGGAGCAGTTCATGTGCTGGAGGGCAGAATGGCAGGGGAGGTTTGATGAGGATGGAGAAACGGGCTAACAGGAACTCGTAAAGTTCAGCAAAGGAAAATACAAAGCCCTGCACCTGGGATAGAAAGTATCTATCTGCAGAATATGTCAAGGGCATCAGCTAGACAGAAAACAGCTTTGCACAAAAGGACCTTTGGGTCCTGGTGGTTGGTGAATTAAATGTGAGATGGTGTCCTGGTTTCAGCTGGGACAGAGTTAATTTTCTTCCTAGTAGCTGCTGTGGTTTGGATTTAGTATGAGAATAATGGTGATTACACATATTTGTTTAGCTGTTGCTAAGTAATGCTTATAGCAACTCAAGGACTTTTCCAGCTTCCCATAGAAGCTGAGAGGGAGCATGGACAGGACAAACTGGCCAAAGGAATATTTCATACCATAGACATTTACGTATACAACTTATTTACTGTCAGGGTGATCAGACACTGGACCAGGTGCCAAAGGAGGCTGTGGAAGCTCCTTGCTTGCAGACTTCCATCCATCCAAAACTCAATTTGATGAGACTTGATCAACACCAACAAACTTTGAAGTTAGTCCTGCATTTAGTGCAGAGGATTAGACCAGATGAGCTCCAGAGATTCCTTCCAGTCTGAACTATGGTGTGATTCTAAGACTTTCTCCAAGATTACTTTCTTGTGGAAGGCATCTCAAACTTTGATGAAGCCAACAGTTAAGACCCATCTATTTCATATTTCTCAGCTAGGCACCAGTCTGTCTCTTTAGTTTTCATTACTGTTATTAGATTTCTAAATATATTATGTGTGACATTCCAGCTTCACTTTTTGAAATAACAGAAAAAACACAAAGTTGGATGGAATGGTTAGACAGAGGAGAGTCTGGATATCATAGAGGGAAAAGAAAAAAAAAAAATAGCATTGAACCTGAGAATGGCAAAATAGGAGTGGAATACAATGTTGAATAGAAAGTTGCACAGTTGATGGCCAATAACAGGAATTTCTTCTCCAGGGTAGGAGCTCCTTAGCTGAAAATCTTTGAGAAGACTCTGAGTGTATCTATCTGTTGATTGTAGATAACTAGGAATCACCCTTTAAAAGATGCTTTTCTGATATCGCTATATGTAATCTTTGAATGTATTGGAAAAGGCTAGAGGTAAGGAATAGCATTTCAAGATGTGGCACTAGTGAGATTACACCTGGAATATTATATACATTTTTAGACATGTACGGATCCAGATAGAAAGCACTGTAGCCAAAGTCTCCAAGGACGTGCTGCAGAATCAAGAGAGACTATTTTTCAAGAAATTATTAAGCATGCTTACCTTGTTTACCTAGTAAAGCAGGTTGAAAAACTGTGCTCTCTTCATTTATGATCAAAGTTGAGTCCGAAGTATCAGATTGAGAGGAAGGGCTTTTACAGCTAAAGAACCTTGTCAGTTCAAAACCAGAATATAATTTGATCATGACTGGCAATCAAAAGAAGGTTCCTACACATCAGAAGACCAATCTTTTGCAGTCACCTTAGAAGTGGATGGAGTGGGAGGGAATGCAATTCCTATAGTTCTCAAGGCAGAGCTTGGCCTTTTCACAAAAGGTGCTTTGGATTTGTGATCTGGATTCCTCCTGCATTCTTATTTTATAATTTTACTAATACTTGCAGTTGAATTGCCCTGACATACAGCTTTGGAATGACTAACATTTTCTTGATGGTGATGTCTCTTGTTCTAGGAAGCTAAAGGGAACTGTCTCATTGAGAGTCAGAAAAGCCATGAGCAGTGCAAGGTATTGCCGATAACAGTATTGAAGGCAAAATTTAGTTAAGATTATCCAAAGGTCAGCACTATTAAGTAGGTTGTAATCGTTCAGAGCAAGTAAAAGAACGGGTGTGGTGACAATGGCAGCAGGGAAGGGCGCAAAAACTACAAGGAATGGTACATTTTGGTGTAACATCCAGACAGACAGGAGCCACACTTCACACACTTTAAGAACGACTTCTCTTTTAGCTACAATCACTCTACTCTCAGGAATCAGGCATAATGCACAACAAGGGTGCAATCAAATAAAATAATTCTCAGGAAACCAGTTCAGGTTTCCTTGAACTAGAGCTGGAAGTGGGTAAAGGGCTGCTCCAAAGTGCACATAGCTGCAATATACTTTCACACTAGGTTTGCCTGGGCTGTTAATAACACTGAACTATAAATCTGAACAGTGTTCTAAGCACAAGTGTTTCTTGAACACCTAGTTTGTTCAGTATACCTAAGGCATTGTATTTTCTCTTCCTGTAAGTCCTTGGCCGGCTCTAGCAGGTCTTAGCCGAACGGGTTTTAGCCACAGATTATGAAAATAAAACTTTATACCAAAATACATTTTAGCTATCAGCAAGCAGGAACATTTCTAAAGTTGGGACACCCCATTTTTAAATGCCAGGAAGACATGAACTATTATACTCTTGACAAGCTCAGGAAAAAAAGGTGTTTCACAAGAGTGGAGAAAAGGAATACACATGCACATTTTCCACCTAATTAATTTTTGACCACTGTGGATAAACATGTATTTTGGGACCTTTAACAGAGGGCAGAACTGGGAGGAGACAAGATTAAAACTGCCTAAACCATAGTTTGTGTTAGAAGTTAATGATTCTTCTACCAAGTACCAGCACAGCCTTGCTTAAGGAGAGAATACTCTGGCTTTTGAGCATTTGTGTGGTAGTATAACTGCTGTCGTTGGGGATACAGAACCTAGGTAGGAACCTCTTCAATATTCTTTTTGTTTTCCTTAACCTTAAAATGTTGGCATTTAGTGTTTGCAGCTAATGAGCATTACGTGTGCAGTACTAGTTGCATTTCCTGTGACCAATAACACCAATAACATTCCTGTTGTAAATGTCAGTGCTTTAATGATGGCATCATACACTTGTATGTGTGTTTCTGAACAGTGAACATCATATGCCTTGAACAATGCAAGCAGCATTGAGGCCCACGCAGCACTGTGATATTAATTTTTCATATTACATTAACTTAAGAGGTCTTACTATGATTTCTCAATGTATTTAAAAATCAATAAGACAACTGGATTAGCACTGCAGTTAGTGTAAATCAATACAGTTCTGTAAACTACTGGATGAAATGTGGCTCTTGATTTGTGATTTTTTTAGTCTACTGGATGGTGGTATAGCCCCTGAGAGTGCAACTGCAGTGAGAAACAGCCCAAGGAATTACAGTGTCTTTGCTGGATTCTGAAAATTCCTCAAACATCATTCTATTTTTCTTTCATAAGAATCTACAAAACCTGTAGCAAACTATAGTCTTGACCTTTCTAAACTAATTACCTGTTATTCATGCTAAGGTGTTTAAAGTGGTGCTCTTATTCATTATAATTTGCATATAATTAGGGGGTAGAAAACCAAGCTTGATTTTTTTTTAATATTCACTAACCAATAGATCTACCTAACAGGCACAGAGTTAGGCCATGGCACTGTAAGGTCATCTACCCTAAAGTGCTGAAGAAGTCTGCGGCTGCACTTTACAAGGCCAGTTGCTGTACTCGGGAACAATCTTGGAAGGTGCCACATGGTTCCCCATGATGCTGTGAAAGCTCTCAGCTCCTGCGAACACAAATGATCCACACTGATTATTAGTTAAGACCCTTGATCTTTGCCCACCCAAAGTGTTTCTCAGAAGAGGCTGTACTGAGCACAAGACCAAATGAGTTTGTCAAATGTTCCCTGGGTATGGTGCAAAAGTAATGAAAAGAGTGTTAACTTTCATTCTCACAGTATCTCTTGAGGTTTTCCGGTGGGTTTTTTTTCCTTATGCATGCTTTTGGGGAGAAGATTGTTTCCTTCCCTTGAGAAGGAAGTCAGGGTGATTTTTGTTTAGATTGATTGGCTACTTAAACCCTGCCAATATGTTATTTGACTGATTTTGTCTTTCTGTAAATGCAGCTACTTCAGGTCATTACTACAGCAGAATGGCTTGTGCAGGCAAAGCACAATAGTTTTAGAGAAGTCATATTAGCGAAAGGACACATTTGATGCAGAAAGCTTCATACTTTTCCTTTGATTGTAACCAGATCCTTAGTTTATTAAACATGGAAAAAACCACTAGTGAAATAAATCTGAAATAACAACTTTATCCATACTTGAGATTGTCAGGCTCAGCGGCTAATGTATTGACATCAGTTGTGAATTGACCTTTTATCTTTTTTTCTAATCTTCTTGTGGCATAGCATTTCCCAGCCTTGAGCTCTTCTATCTCCAGCAGATTTCCATGTAGGGCAGGGTCAGCTCAGGATGGGAGGAGACGCTGCCAGCAGCTTCAACAGTTGATCCTTGCACATAGCTCACTCTAACATTTCTCCAGCACAGTTGCATCATCTTTTTGCTTCCTTTCCCCTGTCCTAGCCTTCCCCAGGAGTGAAGCAAAAGTAGCATCATCTCCAGTAGCATCTTTGCAAAGCAATAAGACGTGTCATTCACCACTGACAGGAGCTGTTGTAGGCGACCCTGCTCTGACAGGGGAGTTGGACTAGATGATCTCCAGAGGTCCCTTCCAACCCTGACCATTCTGTGATTCTGTGGTCACCCCTCTTCTTGCCTGGGAATCCTTCCCCTGAATCACTGGAGGAGCTGACCACTGACAGTACTGAACCAATTAACATCCACCTTCTAGCTGGCTTCACACTTTTCTGTGTGGATCAAGCATCTTTTGCCCCACAAATATGTATTTTACTTTAATTTTCTTCTCTTTTTTTTATCTTTTTATCTTGCTTGGTACCCTAACGTCTGCCTCTGGATGTCTTTTTCACAGTTTGCCTCTAAACTGCTTAGCTTGCTCTTTGATATTTACTGCTCGCACTTTCAATCTTACTGTCTTCCCTTCTTGTGCCTTCATAGCCTTTCTCTGAAACATTTACTGGGATAGCCTGCTAATATCTAACCTTCTTCAGTTACATGTATGGATACCTGACTGCATTTCTTTTTTCTCTACTTCGCCTCTTATTTCTATCTTCATGTTTCTCTGCTTTCACTCCTCTCCTTATATTGAGATTCTCAGTCATGTTGTACCTTCAAACTCTCAAAAAAGCCACTTTAGTGTTATGGCCTGCAATGACATGCTACCCCAGCATTTTATTGTAGTCCTTAATGTATCATGATAACAGGGAGAAGCTAATATCTTCAGATTGCACAGGGACAGATAAATTTCAGAGGACCAGATGCTCAAAAGTACTTGTAACTTTTCTTGAACACTAAGAACCTCATTTCACAAGTATTTCTGCTGGTAGTTGTGCAGACTTGAGGAAATCCTTTCCTCTCTGTCCAAGGAGCCAAGTGGAAGAAAAAACCATTTGTTTGTCCAGGTGTGCATTCTGACCCAGACTCACAGCACAGCCACAGAAACAGTGGTACTCATGTGCGTCAACAGTGTGGGAGGCAGAGATGATCAATGGCAAAGGAAAGGAGTTGTTCATGCTGTCGTTAGTATCTAAGGATATGCTCGTGAACTTATGCCCAAGAAACTCCTAAATTGTTTAAATCTCTGGTTTTGTATTTGACTTACAGATCCTTAGGTATTAACCCTCTTTCATCTGAGTGAAAAAAGGTGTTCTTCACCATCATGCATTAGAGCAATGGCTACCCTTTAAATGCACTGAAAAGCATTACTCTGCCATATGGCCTGTAGCAGAGCAATTTGCAACTACAGATGGACTTTTTCCAGCATTGGAAAAGTTCATCCAACTTTTTTCAGCTCCATTCAAGCATGGAAAACCTCTCTTTGTGTGATTTTCCCCAACTTTCTCTCTTCACCCTTTTCTCAAATGAGGACACTGCTGTGAAAGGTGAAATAAATCAGTTCCTGTGAGCTATGTTTTCTCAGTTCTGACTTGGGGTTGTTAGTTTCAATACTCCTATCTCCCCTGTGTGTCAAGATCTGCACATCTGAAGAGTGTTTATTCCAAGTGACCCAATTTTTCCGAGGGGCTCAGCAGCGGCATCTGGATCTTGCTTCAGAAATCTGTTCTGTTTGCAGTTGGAGTTGCACAAATGGGCAAGTGTTTTCATTCTTTAAATAAACTTTGCAAATAGATACATAGACTTCCCTTACAGCTTTTCACTGAAGCATTCTTTTTAATTGCTTAGCCATTTCTCAGATACAGAGTTTTAAAAAACTGAGAAAAGAAAAATTTGGAGTATTTTACTCTTCATTGCAATAAGACCAAATTCAACTTAATGATGAAAAAAGGCTTTCAACAATTAAAAAAAAAAAAAGTTATATCAAAGGAGGGGAAAGCTTTTTCATCTATGGCAACAGTATGTGCTTTTCCCAGAGAAACTGGAGCAGTTCTGCTGAACTGCCGAGTTGCACATGATTTCATGCATCAGGGGATACAGACAGCACTCTGCAAACAGAAGGGGATTAGGGATACTCTGTATACTATTGCATGAAGAAAAAACACATAACCTCTTTACAGGAAGTCAGGTAGATAAAATAATGAATTCTTTTGTCATTAAGAATTGTTTCCAACAGGCCAGTGTGAAGGAATAAGTCAGGTGGCACGGTGTTAGTACAGAGATCATACCAAAACAATGATTGAGTCCTAATCCACATGGTCTGCAAATCCACATGGTCTGCAAATCCAGAGCTTCACTAGGACTCCCTGTGCTTCAGCACTGATGTGTTGTTGACCCTTGTAGTTCATTTTTGGACAGAAACTTTGTGTCTTACACTTTTGCGGAAATTGTCTTCTTAGCATTAAAAGTGATCCTAGACCAAAAAGAGGAAGGGGGAGAGTGGGTGGCAGTGGGGAAAGTGAAGACTATTTCACTTGAAAAGAAAGATGTCAAAACAAGATACTTCAGAATTTAAACAAATATACACTTTGAAACACCTAAGTCATTGAACCAAATACTTTCCAATGAAAAGGTTCAGTTTCAACACCTCAGCATTTTCCTGTAACTACTCTTTCATCAGAAAGGTCCTTAAGCAACTCTATTTTGGCATATGTGGTTTTTTATTTATTATTGTTTTTCTTTTGGGTTCAGCTCACTCAATAAAGAAACCAACCATGACTGTGGAAACTGAATCCAGCAACCTCGATGACTCAAATCAGGAAGCAGATCCTGCCCAGCTTTTGGATGATGAAGCAAACAAAAACCCACCCATCAAAACGAAGACTTCCTGTTGCACTGGCTTGAAGGTTTGGTGCCTTATCAATATCACTACAAGTTGCTATTGTCATATGCTATGAAATATTGTTCAAGATATATGACAAGATTACTTCATTCCCCTTCCTCCTGTCTTTTCTGGAACTGGATACACACCGGAGGTACAGGGAAGGGTTGGATCTTGTCATTGTCCTAAAGAAAATAAAAATTCCCAAATTAATGTATTTACTCTCAACTCACTCACAGGTAGATCCCCTTTTTGGCCATTGGAGAGAGGTAGCAACCTTCAGTGGAAGACTTGAAGCATCCTAAAATAGGTGGCTATGATACCCTGCTGTCTGGAGGTTGCTATCGCCGCCCATTCTTGTAGGCCCAAAATAGGGTGAGGTAAACTGTATTCCAGGACTTTATCTAATCCAGGGCTTATGGTCAAACTGTTCACTGATTCCCACAAGCATCCAAGCTTTCAGGAGTGCACAAGAAGAATTGACGGAACCAAGCAAGTAAACTAATGACAATTTTGCTTTCCTGTCAAAACCTTGGTATTTATTGCTTCTGGCTGAGCTGAAAATACTTCAAGGGCAAGATTTCTTTTGACAGTGATATGTTTGGGTTTATGTTTTGACTACTTCTTCAGCCAGCTTCATCTCAGTTTAAATTCCATAGGCCCATGGAGTTGCAATCAGGGACACATTTCTCTCTATAAAAAGGTTTGCAAAATTAAAGATTTCTGGGTAAAAAATAGGTAATTGCAAGCCTCTCAAACATCCAAAATAGTTTGTCCCAAGTAGCAGGCAAAGGTTGTTATTTCTTTTATTGTACTTCTTTTATTGTACTCACATTTGCCATCCATATACACCCGCAAAAATAGAACCTGATCTCTCTGAGGAGCTCACAGGACTAACTGCCATCATGTATGTGGGCAATGCAACTGTGGATCTATGTCTAACTTTATGGCAATTAGAGTTTAATAGACACAATACCTTGGAGGCACTAAAAGGCAAACTGTTATTCTTCTTCACCTTCCCATCAAATGTATTGTGGCATTTTCAAACCCAAAATACCCAAGTAATTTTTGTTTGTGTTTTCATGCTTATCAGCAGTGTGTGACTTTAGCCAAAACCCCTGAGAGCACTGCTGGCATAAGGCAATAGAGGTGGTTCTCACAGACCTTTTGCCAGTCAAGCTCAGGAAAAATAAAACATGTCAGGACAAAGCCTGCACTTGAGAGATTTTTCTCTGGATTCCTGACAAAAAGAGTATAAATACACCTATTTTCGAGCTTTTACTTCCAGGATGGGCTTCGTTTCTTAAAGTAGATAGTGTTGCAAAGTCTAAATCTATATTTACTTTTGTTTACTTACCCAACATTGTGTTGTATTGGAACTTTTACCCAGTGAGCAATAAGTCTATTTGTTTTTTAGTCTATGTTGAAATAGTTGGATAATATTTAAACAAACTTAGTTTAACTTTTTATCAAATACATCTTTATTTGCAAAAGCCATGATATGTGTTTGTGGAAGCAACTATAAAATTATACTGAGCTTTCCTTTATGTGTGTGACAGAGCCATAATCCCCATATTTCAAAATATATCATTTGAGACAGAGATGAACTCAGTCTGTTCCACCTTCCACATACTGGGATATCATAAAAACTTGCATAAAGCTTTTATTTTGATTCCACGGCTATCTATATGTTTGAGTTAGAACCAGTTATGAACTGGCCTAAAATAAGTGACATGTGGCTGAAGCAGAAGATAATTGGGGCTAAGATTAATTTTAGGTTGGACTAGTGTCAGTAAACCTATCTTGATGAGGTATTTTACCTCTGGCAAATTTTACATTTCTGCAACACCTAGAAATTTAGAAATCCCACCATTTTAGCTGCCAACGCTGGGCGTCAGCATTTTAATGAATTTAACCTCAGAATGTCAATAAGGTAAGCAGTCTCAGTGAGTTGTTTGCCAAATTTGAGTTCCACAGTCCATAGGATTTCTACTTTGGAAAACCAGCAACACAGGGAAGGTCAGGCTTTCTGGTCATTAAGATGGCCATTGCAAACCTGAACCCTAAAGCAAGTGGCTGCTCTCAGTGCAGCAGCTCACACCAGCCCTCTCCAGCAGGGAAAAACAGAGGAGCTGAGGGACCACCCTGGTGCCCTGTAGCATTAGCACGCACGATGTTGTCACTGCCATTTGAGTAACAAATGTATACCATGATGATGATTGCTCCCCACAGTTTTAAATATATTTGATCCCTCTGTGACCAGTTTTCCTGCCTCTACCTCCCATTTTCTGTCTTAATCTTTCCTCAGGCATTTCTCGCTGCTTTATCATTCAGCTACTTGAGTAAAACTTTGTCTGGTACAATTATGAAAAGCTCTATCACTCAGATTGAACGAAGGTTTGACCTGACGTCCTCTACCGTTGGTTTCATCGATGGGAGCTTTGAGATGGGTAATTGATATTCCGTAACACGCAGAAAACTGTTCAGAGAAATATGAGGCACAGCATCTGGCTTTAATTTGGGTTCATTACCTTCCAGGTAACTTGCTGGTGATTGCATTTGTAAGCTACTTTGGAGCTAAACTTCATAGGCCTAAAGTAATCGCTGCTGGATGCTTTACTATGGCTTTGGGGAGTCTTTTGACAGCGATGCCTCACTTCTTCATGGGATAGTAAGTACCAATCAAGACTAATTTGGGTGACCTAACATTGGAATTGGATTCTGCTTTCTGGTTTTTGAACGAAACTTGGTGTGTATTAAGTCTTAGATTTCCAAAGGCCTGTAGAGCTTCACCTCAATGTGCAATGAATCACATTCGCAACACATATCACTGTTAATTTTATCTGGTGGCAAAAATATGGTTCCTCTGAAGTAAAAGTTCAACTTCTCCAAAAAAAATAGGAAAATCAAAATGCTTTAGATTTCAGTCAGACTTGTTCAGAAAAGGATGATTTTACAAAATCATTAGATTTTTTTTTTTTTTCAGGAGGAAACATTTATCTATGAAAATCTTATGAAAATTCAATTTCAAACAAAACATATTGTTCTTTGAAAATTTTCAAACATGTTACTATGCTGGTGCTATTGCTTTAATGAATTACACAATCTTCCTGAATGGCTGACTGTAAGAGCACCTTATGGGGAAAATCAGTGTTAACCTAAGAGCGTGGCATCACTGGTTGCTAATAGGGATGTCAGGATCATGCAGGTAGGAAAGTCAAACCATTATGAACCACAGTAAAATGAAAAGGGATATCGAATCCACCTATATGATTTCCAGAATAAGTTTGTACTGTTTTGAACAGGACCTCAAAGCTCTGAGCGGGTGACTTCATATTGAGTGACATCTCTACCTGAAATATGACTTTATAGTAACAGGTGACTCTCACGTAAAATCAGGGATTCAGACCTCACTCATTGAAGAAACCAACCTGCAAAAGTGCTCATTGGAAGAAATCCTGCTCTTGAAAGAGGAAACCAGAGCCTTGTTGTCTAAGATTGTGTATTTTGTTCTCCTGTGGCAAACAGCTGCTCCTCACACAAAGTAGCCTCTCAGCTTCATGCAGAGCCTGCAGGTGGATCGTTGCTGGTAGAACTGGTACAAGGGGTTTTCCTGTTCCAAATGCACATGGCTGGTTACACTGATCTTTAAGCTGCTTTTAATTCATCTTCTCCAGGCTCAGAGATTTACTGCCTGTTGTGTATATGCGATAACGTTTCTAGATGTAGCTTTGATACAGTGATAGCACAGACTAAGACATACTTCTGTTGCTCTCTTAAATGTATTAAAATAATTCAGGTATACTACTGTAAAAAGAAAACTAAGGAATACTTTTTTTGTCATGACAATGCATCTTGCACTAGCATCAGACTTGTATTTTCCACTGCTTAAGCCAAACTATGTATCTTGCTCATCTCCACCAGGAAACTCATACATTTTCTCGTGTACCTCTCCCTGAATTTTTATGAGGAAACTCTTCCTCACTGTCTCTTCCAATCAATGTTCTTTGTTTCAACCTGAAAAATAAGCCTGCCTGGTCTAATAAAGCCAGTGCAGTTCCTAGAGGCAGAATGTGTGTTTTACCATGTTGTTCTCCTTAATCTAATTGTACTTTGCACCTCAGAACGGTTCATATCTGGGAAAAAGATCCCGCTAAAGCAGCCGAACAGCTTCCAGCACCTGAACTGCTCTGCTTCCTGTAAATACAGCTAAAGAGTGTATTTTGGCCACTAACTTTACTCACCCGCTGCTATACAACAGCTCTTTCTGAAGCCAATGTCAATTATCAGGGAAACCTGTACCTCCTGAGGATGACTTCTCCCTTCCTCACTCCTCTCCTCCTCCCAACCCCCAAAATACCTATCTACGATGAAAAGCTGGACTCACACTCACACTCAAGACATTCTTGTTTTTCTCTTTGACTGTGGGTGAGCATAGGAAGCTCACTTGGACCTGATCCTAAATTTTGATACCAACAGGTCAATGCTACCTGAATTCTTTTCGAAAGCCCTTCTGAATTTTACAGCTTAAAATTTTACAGCTTAAAATATTACATCTTCTAGACAAATGATTTTAACCTTTATTTGTTCTTCAATTTAGTGTTTCTGTTTTCCAAAATGTGCTTAAATAATCTTCTTTTTTGCTCCTTTAGTAGCACTTTGGGTTGATATTTAAACAAATATACCTTTCTCTTTAGGGAAACAGCAGTCAAGAGATTCCTGCCCTACTACACTAGTATTTCCGTAGGGAACAGTGCTTCTAAACCTACTATTGTGTCTTTTCAGTTATAAGTATGAGACAGCATCACATACAGCACATTCGGCCAACTTAACTTCAAGCATAAATCCCTGTTCCCTACATCAAGATGTGAATGAAACCTCGCTGGAACTCTCCCGATCAGGTAAGACACTGTAAGTGTATGTACAAATAGAGGAGATATAGTTTTATCCTTGGTTGCAAGTGGAGTAAACCATTGCCCCATGCAAGATGCTCAGTTAGATTTCCAACTTCAGTCTTTACCTGTCTGGGAAAATTACCAACACTTAAATGCACTTTGTGCATTTCATTTGGAGAGGAAACAGCCAGAAAATACAAATACAAAGATCCAGATCCCCAGTTTCCTGTGTTCACACTTCCAAATTACAGTAAAATCACCCTAACGCTGAAGGGGATGCTGAGACTGTGTGCGGAGAAATTTCTGAAAGGATTCAATTACCCAGGGCCTGGAGGTGGGGAGGTGGAAGGGACAGTGTGAAAGGACATGAAACTGCACAGAGTTAACTGGAAATAAATGGACATTTTGCTTACTATACAGAATACAGCTGCTTTACTTGTTGCTTTGCATGTGACAGGTAGAGATAGAGCCAAGCTGTGCCCCAGAAACCATTTCAAACTTCTGAAGTTAAAGATATAACTTATACGCCAGATAATATACTTATGACAATACCAATCTGCCATTTTTTTTTACATGGGCATTTTTTTGAATGGGTGATACTTGTCTATGTTTCTAGAAACCAAATACAATGGAGGTGGAGGAAAGTGTTATTAAAAGATTATTAAAAGGTAAAATGAGGTTGATGGCCTTTCTTTAATCTTGCATAAGGGTAATGTTGTTAATAGTGTAAATACTAAACTACAATCATTTCATGTGCTGAATTTCCTGTGATTTGTCACTGGTTCCCATTCAACTATCCTATTGCAAAGATGTAAACTCATTATTTGCAGGCTGTGAGAAGGAGCCATCATCATATATGTGGATATATATCTTACTGGGAAACATGTTACGTGGAATTGGTGAGACACCAATAACACCATTGGGCATCTCTTATCTCGATGATTTTGCTAAAGAAGAGGATGTTCCCGTGTATGTAGGTAATCTCAACATGAAGTAAGATGAGAGATTTGTAGTGTAAGATGTCAATCATCTGCAGAAAAAAACATTCAGCCATTAAAATGTACTAGCATCTCCTTCATTGTATTTTCAGCATGTTTGCACACAATAGCCATGTTGGGCCCAATGTTTGGTTTCCTGTTGGGATCTTTATGTGCAAAACTGTACGTGGATATTGGATTTGTGGATTTAGGTAAGCAAAATGGAGGTAAAGTGAAAGTAAGCTGATACCTGTAGGTAACAGGTTCCTCTACACATTTTTTAAGTCTTTGTTATATTAATAATATTAATATAATTTATCTTTAATTTATATTGATTTCATTATCATTATTAGATACTTTATTACAATTTTATTAAATTACTGGAAGCTTTTAGGTTAAAGGCAGAATTAGACAGGGATCATATTTTAGAATTGTGTTTTAGGATTAAAGGATTAAAATACATGTTTACCTTCAAAAGTTAGTCCCAAGAATTCTCACATACCCAAGATGTTTTACGAAACTGGGATCTTAATGAACGGATTCTGCTAGCACAGCAGTTTTACAGTTTTGGTGGATCATCCACCCTTTCAACTGAGCATTTTACATTATTTACAATTCATGTAACGTTTGCAATACATTATAGACTTTTTGCCAGCCCTTGCTTATTCAGATGAAAAGAAAACACATGTGTGTAATCACATCTGCAAAATGCCAGTGGGAGCAGATGTGCCATGGCCCTGCATCTTGTTCCCTTTCACTGGAAGAGGCAGGAGCCATCTCTGAGGTGGTGCTTCCTGCCCAGCCCAGCTCCCCACCCACTGGACCAGCCGGATGGGAAGTCAGGTGGTGCGGACTGGTGACGGCTTTTTCAGGAAAAGGCCCGGTGTAGCAGCAGCAGTGGGTGATCCTGTTTTACTAGCAGGACAGAGAAGTTTTCAGATCCTCAGGATCCTGTAGTTAGATAGAGGAACAGTTTTGTCTTTGCCCTTTGTTAAGCCAATGTTTGATTTTGCTTAAGCAGAACACCGGTGAACGAATTCTGGTCACACAGAGAAAAGTCTTATAGCATTGGTCCACCACCAAACATGCCAGCATGTAACAATCATAAAAACATAACCAACTACTCTTGTCTTCCTCGCAACACAAAGTTTAATCTCACTAATGCCTATATGCATAATAGTAACCAACACAATTCAATTTAGCAGAGGGATGGCCTCAGTAGAAACATATCAGCCCTAAAAGGACCCCACGCTTGAGGCCTGTCTGCCACCCGTCTTTGTCTCCCACGTGTTGTCATGTATGCCACAAAATGGAAGTCAGCATGTCACGTAGACAGGCAGATGAAACATAACACAGTTCAGGATATGATTCCTGACGCCTTCACTGCATGAATGGTCTCTCATTAGATGATTGTCATTACCATTGAAAGTCAGACATTGTAAAATGTAGCTATTTTAGCAGATAAAGGGTGGGAAGGTTCAACTTCTTCATTTGGGTAACTTGTATCTGTTTCCCTCAATTCTAGGAAGCATCACTATCACCCCACAGGATTCCCGCTGGGTGGGTGCATGGTGGCTTGGTTTTTTAATAGCTGGAGTAACCAATTTCATTGCTGCTGTTCCATTTTGCTTCCTGCCAAAGAGTCTGAAAAAGCCAGAGAAAGCCAATAATGACAAAACTTCATTTGGTCTCTTGGAAAACATGGGCGCCACAGGGAAGATGCTTCCTCCTGAAAAACCTAAGCCAAGGGAGTGGTCAGTAGTATTGAAAGGCAAGTGTTTCGCATGTTGTATAAACGTGAAAAGCAATACGTACAATGTACAGCAGGAAGGTAATAGTTCTGAAGAATATTTTGCTTCCCTTGTACTTCAGTCTAAACCAGTTAGCTATACCCAGGAAAGGAGGGATCCACTAAAGATGATTAGAAGTCAAAGATCTTCAAGCCTGTGAGGTTCTGCATGCATCACCTGCAATGTATCATCACCTGAGTGGCACTTCTAAAATTTTGTGCTCAAAGAAATTTGAACAGTGAAAAAAATGGTTTTGTATCAGGACCTAATTAAAATATTAGAAGGTTCCTTTCTCAATATGCAAAGCCAAATTATTTACCTGATTATCGCAGAGATCATGGAGACTCTAAAGCACATTGCTGCCTGAGAAAAACAGAGCAGGCTTAAACGTCAGCTCTGACCAGGCAGTCGTTAGGCTAAGAAAGGGATGGAAAGGTGTGGGGAAGAGATGGCTTTGCATCATTAGTCAAATTCTCCTGTCTTTGTTCAGATCCCAATGGAAGACATTGGGCACCTCCACACAGGCACCTCTCACTTAGCCTTGAACTGGTGGTAAAACTCCTGTAAACAGAAAGAAGCCTTTGCTGTGTGGAGCCCTTCAGTCTTCATGCGCAGATCTCATTAGAGCATCCAGGCCATAACCCATACTTCTGTCTTCTTTTAGGATTCTCTTCCTGTATCTCAGCCTCTGGTGTTTTTCAAGAACCCGATTTTGCTTTCAGGTACTCACATGCAAATGAAGACCAGTACTACTTGCACTTGGACAACTGAGAGAAGGATTTTGCCCTAAGCTTTGTAGATTACTCACCTATAATTATGCCTTTCAAAACCGACTCATTTGTCCCTTTCTTTCAGATTTCTATACCTCCCTGAAAAAAGTATTGAGTAATCGAATGTACTTTACACTTTTGTGTTGCTCACTGTTACAGTTCAGTAGCTTTATTGGTTTCATGACTTACAAACCAAAGTACATGGAACAGCAGTATGGACAATCTACATCTAAATCGAACTTTCTAATAGGTGAGTTACACTGTGCAATGACTGCTTATGCCATAAGCAGTGCATGGGGAGAAGTTCTGGCATGCTTTCTCAGGGACTGAATTCCTTGCAGAACAGGCTGATGTAAATGGTGATCTCTCCTGAACTTGAATTATATAAATTCAGCATGCAAACCACAGTTTTGGTGCCTATAGGACCAGAATTCATATTATATTATATTATATTATAGTATATTATATTATAGTATATTATAGCAAGGGCACCCCAAATATGCAAGGAATGTGGTGTGGGAGTTTTAAATGCTGCAACATCTGACAAGTGCCTTGCAATGGAAGTGGGTTTTGAGGGTTAGGCACTTCAAAGAGAGCATACATAACCCAGGGATTAGGCTGAGCACAAAGCCACCTAGAGTCATCATCATACAACATTAAGCTGCCAGGGATATCAAGCTGAGGATAGAGTTTGGCTCTTAAACCCAATGTGGCTCTTTTATTTTGACATTTCCCTTCTATTATCTCTTTCAGGATTGACATCCTTACCTCCTGTAAGTATTGGGATTTTCCTAGGAGGGCTCATAATGAAAAAGTACAAAATGAGCATCATTGGAGCAACCAAGTTTGCATTTACTATGTCATTTTTGGCCTATGTCATTGCTCTTTTGCACTTTTTTGTTGGCTGTGAGAACCATGTGGTAGCAGGAAAGACAGTGACCTATGAAGGGTGAGTATAAAATGAAGAAGAGTATGGTTTTCTCCATGGCAGCAATAGTTCAAAAAATGTACTATGATATCAAGGATAAAAGAGGAACATTCTTTTGCAATGCTTAAGAGAAAGTGAATACTACCACGTGTCATCATTGTGATAGTTCTGTTGGTCAGCAGTGTGTCAGCCTGCCAAAGCACAACACTGGTTAAAGATTAATTAGAAATACATTAGCAAAATTGCATCATTACCGATATAGGTTGTTTGGCTGTATGTGGGATGGTGTTGCTATTTCACACAGTGCTATCTCTATACCAGAAGCAATTTTCTAGCGAAGTGTATTCAGAGCCAGTAAAAGGGTGAAGCATATGCAACAGAGAGCTTTGGTAGCATATGCTGAACAGAGGTGGAAAGTCTTTAGAACAAGAGGTAATGGGCACAAACTTGAACATACAAAGTTCCATCTTAACATGAGGGGGAACTTCTTTACTGTGAGGGTGGCAGAGCACTGGAAAAGTCTGCCCGGAGAGGTTGTGGAGTCTCCCACTCTGGAGATATTCAATACCCTCCTGGACCCTGTCCTGTGCAACCTGCTGTAGGTGACCCTGCCCTGGCAGAAGGGTTGGACTAGATGATCTCCAGAGGTCCCTTCCAACCCTGACCATTCTGTGATTCTGTGACTGCAACATGCCAAACTCTCAGTGTGCTGTTAGCCAAAATGAAGCTTTTATGCATACTGAAGATGCTCTCCCCTCTCAAGAGAGAACCAGCGTTTGAAAGTTACAGACTGATATTTTTTTCTTGGAGAGAGTGAAGACACCAGTACGGGGATGTGTGGTAGGATCTGGCTGTCCAAAGGGCCCAGCAACACACTAGTATATGGGTTGCTACTGCCTCATGTCCAGCCTGCTCAGGGTACCTCATGGCTAGTGTGAACCTGTCTGCATCTCCCTGAAGACTTACCCACAGCTCAGTAATTTGTTCATTTATCAAGCCATACCTGTTCACAGATGAAAATGTGGAACTGGACAGGAAAGGTGCCCAGGATGTTTATGTATTTGTTGGAACCAGAGGACTAATTGTCTGTTGCTCGTCCTCTACCCTGCAACATTTTCACTAAGAATGCTAATGATGGGCTGGGGAATTTGCTCAGTAAGCACTGAGATGAAAGAGATGACAAGCACATAACCTTAATTAACCCAGAGAGGAAAAGATGAAGGAAGATATCTCTCTTTGTTACAGATCTCAACACCCAAAGGATGTCTGAAAGTAAAAGGGAATACTGTATTCTCCTTATCCTCTAGGAAGAGTTAGGCTAGGCTTTAAGAAAGGAGTATTTTTAATTATGGAGACCAGGAAATCTAGTTTCTATAATTGGTACATTTTTACCAATGCCTAAAGATGCACTTGATAAGGCTGTATTAACTGTTGCTAGCTGTGTGTGCAATAAGGGGATAGCCCAGCTGACCTTCCAAAGCCTTTCAGCTATTCCTTTTTCTTTTCTGACTACACCTGCCACCAAAAATTGGTAGCAGCATTTTTATCGGTTTTAAAATTCTTTATAATCTAACAATCACTTTAATATCAGTGCAAGTGGGCTGGAATCTCAAGCAAAGAGATCAATGCTATAGAGACTCAGCTATGAAAACGTATGTTCTGGGCATAGGAAGTGGGTTTCAGAACAGAAATACTGTCACACAGAAGGGACTACGCTGACCTCAACACTAAATTAAAAGTCCTTACACCTGTCTGAACTTAACTTCCAAGCAAACCCATTCCGTACCATGAAAATCACATATTTTCTGAGTGCAACTCTGACTGCAAATGTGCCTCCAATGTGTGGGATCCTGTGTGTGGAGACAATGGAGTCACATACGTTTCGGCATGCCTAGCTGGGTGCACAACTTCAGTGGGACATGGAAAGAACACGGTAAGACCTTGCTTCAGTTTCTGGGGTTTTTTGCTAGCTTATTTTCTACATAACATCAGGGGTTTGGGGGTTGGACTAGATGATCTCCAGAGGTCCTTTCCAACCCCGACCATTCTGTGATCCTGTGATTTTGTAGTATAATGCATTTAAGGGAAACCAAAGTTACTGGAGATCAGTCAGTAAAGTATTTGTGATTTCTGGTTACAAACAGCAGAGAAGACAGAGATTTCTCTGAGTTACCGCACATTAAGCAAAAAGTCCTAGGTCCTTGCTGTAGATCATAGCTTTCTTCTTTTGTAAATTGAACAAGACGGGGAAATGGACAATTCTAAGTGGTTACATGTTGTCTGAAGTTTGTCCGTGGCTTGCCTTTCATAAACCTCATTCTGGCTGCCCTGAGGTTTTTAGCCAACAGTTGAAGTACACTAAGATAGTGTAGTATCTTCCCTGACACTGGTCATTAATGTTTAAGTGTGAAGAATGATTTGAAGGGAGGCAGCTTGTTTCCTCCGTGTGAGACTCTGGGAAGGCAGGATACTGCTTATTTTTCTGGCTGACTGATTTCTGCTTGGCACTGACTGATGGGGGTCATAAGCAGGGTCCCAGAAAGGCAGCTCCAGTCCATGGATATAAGCCTTCATTGGACTGTCATTCCCATGTTTTATGATGCCAGATGATGACTCCAGTAGATACATGGTCTGGACCTACCTCTTGCACTCAGACAGAATTTTCTCTGCAACAGATTTTTCTCTGTTGCTCGTTTCTCTCTGACGTCTGTCAGTGTCTTGAAAAGACATTCTTTGCTTAAAATCTTAAGGTGGGAAGCAGGGGAGAAGGCCTCAACAGCTTCCTTCCCAGTGGGATTACTGCCTCCCACACAAGTTTGCCTTTGTAGAAGTTAAGGTTTGTGGCCTACAGTTCCCCTTACCTCAGCACATCCTCGAGCCCCTCAAACCTGGTTAAAAGCTCTCCTAAGCTTTCAGTACACCTGCTGCTGATCTCAGGGCTCTGCATGAGCTGTGTCTTGACAGGTAGCTGCTGCTTACAGCTGTGAGGTACCTCTAGTGCAGCAGCATTAGCAGAGAGGGATCTGTGATCCAGATGCTTCTCACAGAGACAACTCATCTAACAGGTAGCGTCACCTAGCAGCAAAAGGCACTGCTCCCTGAACATCACTGTTCCCCTTCAGCTGCCCTCCAGGGACACAAAGGCTGAGGCCAACCTCAGAGGCCCTGCAGGTACTCCAAACATCTTCCAAAAAGGGTTGCTATGTCCATTGGCGAAAACATGCTGGCACAGAACATCCCTTCCAACTCTGAGCACTGTTTGTAGGAAAGAAAAGAAGCTGCTGCCCATTGCCTCAAGAAAGGCAAATAAGATAGGAACGGGATGCTTAGGAAAGCTTCAGGTGCTGCCTGTCTCTGAAGGCAGGATTCCCCATTGCATGGGCAGTGTCCTACTAAATCTGCTTTGTGTCTTCCAGGTCTTCCATAACTGCAGCTGTCTTGAAGCCAGCAGTTCATGGACAGGAAATAACTCTGCCACCTTAGGGCAATGTCCAAAAAGTGAAGATTGTTCAATGAAGTTTATTTATTACACAGTAATACAAGTCATAAGTGGCTTTTGTTATGCATTGGGAGGTACTCCAGCATACATGATTATGTTTAGGTAAGTAAAACTGTATACAAAAAGTTGAGGCTTTCCAATGAGGGGATCAAAATTATGTTTAGGTTTCTCTCTTTTCCTTGGGAAAAAAGACTCTTTTGTGTTATAAGACACTTTATTTAATGAGTGTTCCTTCTTTTTCTTTTGTATTATAAGACACTTTATTTAATGAGTGTTGTCATTTCCTTTTTGTTTGTAGCTGTTAGCATCAAACCCTACTTTGCTGCTGACTGTAAGTCAGTTCTAGTCTGTTGCTTCCAACTACTGTAAAATGGTTTCTCTTATGCCTGTCATACACCCAGGTGTATGACACCTGTGGCGGAGGAACACATCCTCTTTCTCTGCTTGGATATTATGGATGTATGGATTTTGAAAATGCCATGCATTTGTCAGGTTTTCTGGATTTGGCCTTGCCTTAACAGATTGTGCCTATGAGACACCTGGAAATTCAGGACATTTGAGGGCTCAGTCTGAGGCTCCTATGCTCATGTCTGTTGAGGTACATAAGTGCAGGCATACCAGGATCTGCTTCGGAACCACATATACAAATTTGCACGTACTTTTCATTAACCTGAAGAGAAAGTTCTCTCAGTAGAAAAATGCAGTAGTGGCAAATTTAATGGTAGTCCTGAGGGCGTTATGTCATTCTAAATGAGCATGGAAAACAGAATGCAAACTCCCCTGCCTTCCTCATGTCTGTGAGACATCTTTCTGAGTGTTGATCATGTTAATATTTGTAAGGAGATGTCGGAGGCTGGATATATAATGGATTCAAGATCAGTGCCCATTTCTGGTGCTTGGAGTGCGTGGTTCCCCATGAAACAGATGGGCATATTGCCAAATGGCTTTGTGTAGTTCAAGATATGTTGTTGTACACAGGAATGTCATTCAAGAACAGAAAGGTGCAGGACTAATGCAGCTACCTGCAACATTTTTGTCTTAGGGCAATATGACATTTCTCATCAAGGGAGTAAGGTATATCCCATCAAGTGAGGAAAACGAATGCCAGGGAGTTAAGGCAGTTGGAGAGCCCGTTTCAGTAAGACTAGGATAGTCTCTGATTGCAACTTTAAAATTTCACTTCTTTAATTATGCTTAGTGAACAGACTTCCCAGGAGCTATGTGACGGAAAACAAAAGATTAATTCACCTTTTTCATACCACTTAACATATTTTCAGCAGACATAGGAAGCACTCTCCTGCCAAAGCTTGGCTTTCTGTCATTAAGAGTGTTAAATTTAGGGTAATTAACGGCAGTTTAATAGGCATATTTAAGCACTAGATAGGCAAATAGTTCATACTTATCCCTCTTTCTTTCAGATGCGTTCAGCCAGAGTTGAAATCTCTTGCAGTTGGTCTATACACACTTATTATGAGAATGCTGGGTAAGAGAAATCATTCTGAGATGTTTGCTTGTATGGCTTTAAATGACACCAACGCAACAGCTATTTGTAAACCAAATATATCCTTGAAACAGCTGTTAGATCCTGAGCTATTCCTGAAGACCCTGTTTTTTTCCTGAAGGTCCAATATTCAGTCAAGAGTTCATTGGGAAACCAACTGATACAATTCTGAAAATCTTTGACCTCCTGATTAAATGCCTTTGCAGTTTGGGAGCCTAGTGTTCCAAACCAGGAAGACTTACTAAGCAAAGTTAAAGTATTATCTTGATTTTCTAAACATTACAAGATTTCAAACTTATGATTCAATCAGTGGCTCATTGAGACACAATGCTGCAAGTAAGATCAAAAAGATGTGCTCTAGTAGGACTTCATTCAACACTAAAACAACTCTGCTCATAGCAGAGTGTTTTCTCCATGTTGAAGCTTCACTTTCCTGGCAGACAGCAGCTTAGATTTCAATTCCTTTTAAGCATGCTGCAATGATTTTATTTTACCTTTTTTAATTGAGAGTCACTAATGAGGTGGTTGATTAAGACACCTAAGCAGGTAAGAAAACACCTCTCTATTTCCTTTTGTTCTCTTTGTCAATGGACTAGGAATAGCTGCATTTCAGAAATGTAGAAAAGTGTGTGTGAAGAGACAAGCCACATGGGCTTGCTATGAAGCCTAAAAAAACAACAACCTCTCACAAATGTCTACAATCAGAGCTAGGTTAGGGCTGCAGTCTCTACTCAGGATTGTGATGGGACATTTTGAGACAGGAAGGTGTATCCACACTTTGTCCTCTTCTACTTTTCTCATCACACAATGGAGAGGCAGAATTTATCCCCCAGCTTTCAGGACAAGCAGTGGCAATGGGATTCTTGGAGCAATTTCAGCCACAGGGAATTTAAAAAAGCATTATGAAAAAAGAACTGCCCCCTTTCTACAGGCTTCTGCTTCAGCACATAGGGCCAGCATGCTCCTTCCATTGCAAGAAGGAGTGGAGCCACTGTCACTGATTCAAAAAAGCTGGCACTTCTCTTCAGTGACTCAGAGATCAAATCTGATATGCTCCCGTTTTCTTTCTCTAAGGAACCTCCAAAATGAACATTTGTCCCATCACATCCTGACTACAGCACTGATGATTATAATACACAGTATACACAGATTAATGAGTTCAGACTCTCACAAGAGCCCAAGGGCAGAACAGGCTGAGAGTATACCTGTTTTTACAAAATAAATTATTTCCTATGTAAGAATGCAGGATGCTCCTGTAGGAACAAAGCTAATGTGAAACGTGGTCCTGTACATGCTGAAACCTGTATTCCTCTGAAGTTAATACTGGCCTTTACTTCAGCAAGGCTAGGATTTTGTCCCACGTCTGCCATGTTTTGCAGCAAAAGCATAAGTTCATGTCTGGCCAAGTCACACTAAGGATTTCAGTTGCTCTACCCTCAGTCAGGCAGAATATACTATCCACTAGTGCAGATAATTTAGGCGATGCATAGAAGAGGGAACTATGCATCCATTCAGTGCTCCAAATGCACAACCAGTCCAGCGCTCCCTTGCAGGAGCTTAGCATGCACTGGAAGCCAGTGGTGTTTCTCAGAGCCATGCTTAAGAAACCAGTGTGTGTGACTACGAGCCTGGCCAAACCCATCAGACCACATTTCCCGGAGACTGATGATCCCCACAGCACAGAGAGGGTATCCCAGCTTACAGTTACCCTGATCACGGAAAGGAAAAATTCCCCACAGTCCGATCCACCTATTGCCACTATTGCAGCATGTAACTTGCCACTAAGAGAACACAAAGCTGATTTCTAAAAATATGTCTTTTCCTGTGATATCTTGTGGCATTTTTGCTTGGTTCCTTGCAGCTGGGATTCCGGCACCGGTTTATTTTGGTGCACTGATTGACAAGACATGCTTGAAATGGGGAAGCACAAGCTGTGGGCAGCGAGGAGCTTGCAGGCTATACGACTCCGATGCGTACAGGTAAGGCAAATTAGGGTACAAGAAGCCTCATGCATTTCCTCTCTATGGATAGACATGCTTTGTTCAGTTATACTGTAGCGTGTGAGGCCACTGATCAAAAATTATGGTCAGGTACTAACTCTGGACTCAGACCTAGGTCAGTCCAGAATTCCTGAAATTGAGAAATCTTAAGACCACATCTTAAACTCTTAGGGTTTTTTGTCAGTTTGTATGTTATGCAAAAATCAGTTAATATCAATGACAGACTTTCTGGAATGAAATATGCACTTTTAATATCCTTTGAGTCAATTTAAAAGACCTAGGATTATATGATTTGCGATCGAGAGGAAATGTACCCAAATTTACCTTATTTGCAGATAGTTTGTTAATACTGACAAGACTGTTAACTTTGTGCATTGACCACATTTGAGAGAAAAATAAATGAAAGAAAATCATACTGAGCAGCTGAACATATAGGTTAAACTGAAACAATATCAGTCTCCAGGAGGAATATTCCAGAGATTTTTCTGTTTCACCCAGGCCTTGGGCACTCCTGATGTATTTTTTATTCCTACCCCCCAAAAGTATAAGGCCTTAAAGTGATCCAAAAATCTTTAGAAACAAAGGGGAGATGCTGGAAGTTTCCCTTTGCAACTATCTTTATAAGCAAAAAGAATATTATCAATTCTTTAACAGATGTTTTTGCAAGCAAAAAATGTCCAGTTTGTGGTACCATTCACAAAGGATGAGTTTCAATGATTTCCCCTAAGCTACTATGTGGTTTTAGTACACACATGACCCTTAAAAGCCATTACAGCGATTTTCTTCAGTGTCTTTGAAAACTTCAATGCCTGGCACTATCTTCTGTGCTCTATCCCACAGGTATGTCTTCCTTGGTTTAGGAGCAGTGTTAAGAGGTCCTTCCTACTTGATTGCAATCTTTTTTTATATATTGGTAAAGAAACACTTTCAAAATAAGAACCCCAGGCCTATAGAGAATGGAGGAAGAGAAGATGCTCCTATGAATAAAGAAGATCATTGCAAGATCAAAGAACGTTTACCAGGTTCTCCTGATGCAGAGAACGAATCGTGTATTTAGAACGCCATTTAGACCAGTGTCACATGAATCAGGACAGCTTCTTTTAGAAACAACTTTCACAATGTTATGAATAACTAAATAATAAATAATAACACTGTTCAGAAAGTAAACCTAATAGCAAACCTGTGGTCAACAACAAGAAAAAACTAACACACAAGTGTGAAAGTGCCTTATCTGTGCCTGGTCACCAATAGCAGGCAGAACAAGTTACATGAACTGAACCAAATTCTCAACAGATAAAGGAAAACCTCCCTTGGCATTTCTGATAGAGTCAGTCTGCAATTTTTAAAGGAGTCAAAGACAAGTGCTGGCAGAACAGCCGCATGCCAGAGGCACACAAACTGGGATGCTGATCCCGTACACAAATCCATGCAGTAGACTGCCACGGGAATGACAAGCTCAAGGCTAACAGCAGTGTTCTTTCATCAAATTCAGTCAGAATTCACAATAAAACCCAAGCCCTTAAACAAAACACTTCCACCTTATCTAAATGAACCATTTTAATTTTCCATTGCAAAATTGACAAAAGCAGTATTTTTCCAATAAACCTTTTATCTTAGTTCAGCTGAAAATTTTATGCCAACTGAATACAAATAGGTTGCCATAAAGGAAATAATTGTTTTTGAAAATCTCAGAGTTTTAGCATTTATTAAAAACCGATTTTTTTTTTAGTTAAGTGACTATGAAACATAAGAAATAATCTGAATTTTGTAGCGATGTTGTTTTCTAAGCAAAATCCATCCACCATATGCTGGTGGCTTTATTGCTATGCCATGTGCTGTCCAGCAGAGGACACTCAAACAATAACATTACCCCTATGACTACTGCAAATACTCTATATAAATTTGTCATGCGCAACCTTTATTGTTCTGGGAGAAGTTCAGCATCAGGCAGGCAAAACACTCACCTGTGCTCTCATGCACCTTAAAACTTTCTCAGCTCAAGCCTTTAGCTCGTATATTCAAAGTTGCTTTTGTGTATTTGTTGGTTTGTGTTCATCATATTTGCGTCACTCAGAGCTTGACAACTGTTGTTACTTTAAATAAAAAGATGTGTACTTGCGTACCATTTCACAACAGCGATTGAATTCTCCGGTTGATACTTTAAAATAGATGCTCAAGGCTCAGTGGGATACGGTTAATAGACATGCTAGATAAAAAAAGTACACTGAGCAAAATGCTGAGTTGTTCTGAAGTAAGTGTTGTCTGTCATGACAGTCACTTAGTAGTGATTGCAGCAGCTGAAAGAAAAAGAATGGGACTTTTTTCCAAATGAAGTGATATTTACTAGAGGCACAGGTTATCCATCTAGCGTAACTGATCTCACTCTGCTTGGTCTTTTCTTACAATTGCATTTGCAAATGTTTTGATATATCCAGATATAGCTATCAGAACGACCTGGGGGACCTAAAGGAACGAACCTCCTTACCCAACTACTGAACTTGGGAGTGAGTTTTGTCAGGGAAACGAATTGCAGACGTCTAGTTCTGCTTGTCTTTCAGCTGCTTTGTGCAGATGATTATTTTTTTTTAACATGTCTTGGTGCATATGCAGTTTCCTATGGTGTCTTTAAAGCCTGGGGTTTGGGTGAGATATTTTTGATTGAAAATCTGTGACCTTTGGAAATGTATTCTATGTGACAAAATATACCAGTTTTACCTGAAAACAAGAGCTAATTCCAGATGACAGAGTACGAGAATTATGCATGAGGAATCGATGATCTCAAAAGAAAGTGTTATGGCCTGCAGCAGGTTTAGGAAGCTCTTACTCCAGACTCACAAGGTCAAGGAGGTGTCTCTTTGGATACAGAGAAGGGCATAACCTGCTTATCAAGGTTTTTTCTCTCTTTCTTGTGGAAAAAATGGTTCCAGCCAGAGTCAGGGTGCAAAGCCCAGCTGCCTTTGGGTGCCACAGCAGCTCAGCACCTGAAAGAGAGAAAGAGTGAGCATGCAATGCTTTGATTTGTTGTCAGCCTTGAAAAGAATTGTGGGCTTCCCTCCATCATTAAACAGCTGCAGCTGTAGGTCATGGATCTATAGCAGAAGTAGTACAAACAGGACAAATTATTTTCTCTCCCACTGCAATTATGCAATTAATGTTTTTGCTGCTGCTGTGTCCTGAGCCCTTGCTGCATAAGAAGCACTGTGCACACATGTGCACACACACGCGCACATGCACATGCGCACATGCACGTGCACAAAATGGCAATCTCTGCCGCAAGACGTTTGTACCTGAGGTAGGGCAAGAGATATATTGCCAAGCAAGAAATCAGCAAGAAATAATGATGACTGCTGCTAAGCGTGTTCGAGAGAGAGTTGGAAGAAAACTAAAAAGCTAATTTTGAGCATTTTCACAATTCTGGGAGGAAAACCTAGACCCTTTTTTCTTTGTTGTTTTTGAGGGGAGAACAATTACTGTGTGGAAAGATATACACGAATGTGTTTCAGCAATAACCTGTCACTGCAGCCACAATTTTTACACACTGAGTAAGTTAAATCAAATGCCTACATCTACTCTTTTATCCACTGCTGTAAATATACCCATAGGTCCCTTTGCTCAACTCCTCGGGAAGGCAGGCTAGGTTTATTGGGGTGCCTTTTAGGCACTGAGGTTTTGACCACTAGGAGCAATGCCTCTCAACCCAGAGAGGCAGAGTTTACAACTGACAAAGCTGGAAGTTGTTGCAGCAATTTGGGGGGGGGGGGGGTTTGGTTTTCTTTCTGTGGTTTTTTTTTTTATTCTATTTTTCCTTGATAGGTGGGGTTTCTTGGCAAATAATATGAGAAAAAAAGGTTTTATCTTTCACACTTAAAATGCCTAAACCTTACCCCTCTTTGTATTGCTGATTTGGCCCAAGACAGTCCAAGTGAGACCCCTGCAGAGACGGCCTCAGCAGCAGTACAGGTACCCGTCGAACAGACACGTCCCCGTGTTCCCAGAACGGAGAGTTTACCAGCAACATAAGTTTCTTGCAATCATTAAGCTCTGAACTTCATAAAAGAGTGTGAAAAGGGAGGAAAATTATAAATAGTGCTCTTTCAGAGTAGAATGGATGCAAACAAAAAAAAAAAAAAAGAAAGAAAAAGCTGAAATCATTTGCATGATGAGTTCTGTGAGAGAAGGAGAAAACCAAAAATTTGATGAAAAGTTTAAGACATTATCTTCCCCCCCTGAAAAAAAACGCAGCAAAGCTGACATGCAAAATAAATTTACTGTGATCAGTGCTGTACACCATAGGTGAAAAAAAAAAGCACAAAAAGAAGAAAAACCTTTTTACTATTTTGCTACTTCCTGTGCCTAAAGCAGGCCAGGGAATTATCTTTGATTTGTCTGTTACTGCACAGGAAAGTAATTATATTGAATGTTTTCCACATTTTAGTAAGCACCTAATGTCCAAAACCAACATAGAAATAATTTTGGAGCTAAGCATGCTTTGCTTGAGAAGCTTTTGGGTGAGTATCTACATCTCAAGACAAAGCTGAAACACATAAAAGAAGTGGTTCCTAAGGCTGTGTGTGGTGACATGAGCTTTATGTCTGAATCAATGCAAAACATGAGAAAGGCTCATTCGTTTTGCACGTAGCATATACTACCCCACAGATGTTTCCCTAGTTTTAGTCTGAAGCAGGACCTACATGCAATAAAATACATCACAGACATATGATGCAATACAATGACAATAACTTAATCTGTCAGTTTTATTTTGGTGACAGGTTATCTACTGGTGCAAATCCATCCACCGTGAATAACTTCACTTACCTATCTAAGCTGGCAAATGGGCTTATTAGTACTCAATTGAAACAGCGTTAAAGATTAGCTCTTTTCTTTTATTTCAGACTTTATAAAATGGATTTCTTAGCAAAAATGGCCATCTGCCATGCATTTTATCCATCGAAGCATAACATCGGATGGTGGCTTTGGTTTTAAACATATGAATTTTCTTGTCTAATAAAATTCTTGGAATTTTAAAAGTACCATTAATTTAATGTACCAGTGTGAAATATCCTGGCGTATTGTCAAAACATAAGGGACACTCCACAGGACTATGCAAGCCCACAATGTGTGCCCTGTTGGATTATGTTCGCAGACCTGACCAGGAATGGACCACAGATGTGTTCTACTCACTTCAAGGGTAAATGTCTCATATGCAGTCAGATCTCTCAAGTCTTTCAAAAACATCATCTTAAATCTTAACAGTTACTTATTATTTTTAAAACATACTTGCTAGTGGTCAGTAATAGCACTAGTTCTCTTAGTTCACCTTCTTGTACATGCTTTCTGGAATTCCTTACTTCCACTCATACCAAGTACCTGCAAGTATTTACTTGCAAAAGCTCCTTAGTTTCCAATTATTCATACTATTCTTTTTTTTTTCTTCTTCTTGAAAACAGATTTTGAAAGCGAGTTCAATAGCTGACTCATTTCTGAATCATCATTAATTTCAGCCCACTAGTCTTTTTTTAATCCTCATTTTAATACATGGGATTTTAAGTTGTTTATTGTTTTCATTGACTTTAGGAATGCATTGAGCTGTTTCAAAAGAAGCATTATGGAGGGTAAGAAATGCTTTTGCCATTCGGGTCTCATAACTGCCCTTATTCCTGCCCTGTTAGACAAATCCTCCTGGGCTATAAGAAAATCAGCAGCTAGTTCTTAAAGTCATCCAAACATTAGCAGGTCTAGAAGATGCTTTTTTTTTTTTTTTTTACTTGCAATAAATTTTGATTTGCAATAAATGCCAACATTGGCGTTCATGGGCATTCATTGGAAAACAGCAGCAGAACAAGTAGATTCCTGTTGTTCCTAAAAAGCTTCAAAAGGACTGAAGGTTTCAACAAATGTAAGATTGCAGAACAAAACTGCCTTAGCAGAAAGTACTTATGGATGGATGGATGGGCAAACATTCAAAATCAGAATAAAAAGGTATCAAATTGATGTCCTACCTAAATTATTTTATCTCCTAAAACAGCTGATTTGGTGAAAACAGTTATCATAATACAATGCAGAGAGTACATATAGGAACCTTTTGCAAGACGGTAGCTCTTAAGAGTTATTTTGAAAGTTGAATTAAAAGGGAAAAGAGAAAAGACATGGGAATACAGGGAACAGGATTGATTACTGGGCTAAATTGTCTGGTCTAACTTTTTGCATTAACAAAGAAAATCTGCAAATCACCCAGCCCAGTCGATCCAAAAAAGCTGACCTCTGGGTTGGCACTGCATGCAGGGCAAGGTTTGTTTGCATTGATGTAGAAGTGAATCCCTGCACTGTGCAATTTCAAGTCAAAGAAGGAGAAAATCACGTGTTAAGGAGTTACTCTTCTACTTGCAATTATCCCTTTCCAAGTTGTTGTAACATATCTTCTACAGTGAGAGCTCGATGACCAGAATTAGCTATTTTTGTTCCTTTCCTGCTTTTCAGTTTTTCTTTTAGATGATGTCTTCTGGGATCTACAGAAACAAATAGAAATCATGGTATTTCCACCACAGTTTTTATTAGTATTTTCAGATCTTAAATCAGTCTCCATCAATGCTATGTAGTCAGCAGAGAATAGAGAAAAACTGAGCTGGAAATAACTATTATGTTACAGATAAAGATTTGAATGGTCTGATATGAGAAGGCGTGTTCTTTATATTTCAAAACTTCAGTAGAGGATCTGTTACCCTCACATATGAACTCAAGGTAGCCATTTTTTGACACATTGAATTTGAACAGACCACCCTGGGGTTTGGGATGTATGCATTCAGTTCCTTGCTCTGTTACGGTCTTATTCCCTTGGTCAAGAAATGCAAGCTTGGGAATCACAGACAAAATAGCATTTTCCAAAGCACTTATAAGCCAAATCTCTAAGAAAAAAAAAAAAATGTCTTTTAGATTACTTTATAAGGGTGCTTTGAAAAATTCCGTTTGAATGGCTCCAATCACAGTAAACATAAAAGGCAGACAGTGCTTCAGGTGATATTTCCTATTCTAAAAAGATCTAGCCCCAAAACCTAGAATGTTACAGGGTTTGTTAATAGTTATTGAGTTGCTTCCTCATTCTGGATGAGCTTTTCAAGTCTGGAAAATATATTGTAGCTTATAAGTGTTTTGTAAACATGATTTTATCTGAAGTCCCCAACCTTTCATTTCTTGACCCAAGAGTAATTTTTGCATGGAGATAACAGCTGTGCCGCTGGAAGTTTAGCTTTAATTCTTTTAGCCTTGAATAACAGTAGTTATGAACACATCTTAGCCTTCCAGCATTCAGCACAGGTTTTTGGCTTTCGGTCCACTTTCTCAGAAACTGTAGTGGGTTTGTAAAGCCCATGCAAAGGTGTCTTCTTCACCACTGTAATAGGTGGCAACTGGATTCAGTAGGTTAAGTTCACTCAGCTGTGATCATAACTTTGACCGCAGTGTAAATCTACTGCTTTTTTCTATATTGCTGATTTTTAACTCTATGACCTAGCCATTTTACTGACCAAAATAAGGTCATGTCTTTGCAGGGAAAAGCCAGTCAGGGATTGGTAAACATCCATTATCTTCAGAGGGGTTGAACCTGTTTGTGTGCTGGCTCTGAAATGACAATTAAAGTATTCCTAAAAATTATAAATTCAAATGCTTTTGAGATGTCCTGATTTTATTTTTTTTTTAAGAAATGCTTTATTCAGCATGACCAGTACTATATTTTTGGAGAATGCTGACTATTTATGCTTTTAAACTCAAAATTGTTACCCAAATTACCAAAAATAGGACACCCAAAATTGGAACGCTTCCTCTAAACTCATTGTCATCCTTTGGATACGTAGATCAATACTTTTAAGTAGTGACAGGACACATCTTCACAGTCTCCTAAAGCCATATTTAATCAATTCTTCTCTAATGCTTGCAATTTTATTCATGTGCTGATGTGTTCCTCTTTCCAAACTAGGTATACCAATGAGCCATTCTCCAACTGATATAACGTTATAATTGGCCATGATAATCTTGTATGATTCATACCTTCTGCTGGCTATGAAGAATAAAATTCTATATAGAAATCTATCTATCTGTTATGTTTAGGAGATTATTTTCTCACCCATGTGCCTGCAATTTTAAAAAAGTTGATGCAATCAAAACATAAAACCCAGCAGGTCTTTTTAGATAGTTCAGGTCACATTATCATTGTTATTACTATAACCTGTTATTAGTACTGGAGTAGTATTTCATGTTTCCGTGGTCTTGTCAGGTGAAGTCAGGACTCAAGCACAAACTCTATGATTATATGTATTGCTAACATATATTGGCCCTTGCTGTAGTCTAAGCAGAGACCAAAAGTGTCTGGCTTTCTGGGGAAAGAAACTCTAGCAGAGATGGAGCCAGCTCACCCTGAAGCTGTGCTCTGAGAGCCCATGCAGACACAACCAACTCAAGCTGTGACTCACAGCTGTGGCAGAGAGGCTGCTGTGCTGGCAGCAGCAGCAGGGAAAAAGACCAGCATCTTCAGGCAGAGCTGTGCTCTCCCACTGTTCATTATGAATCAGCACCCCATGTAGGGCCACCTCACAGGGAGACATCAGGCTTCAATGTCCCCATGAAAGTGAGCCAGACTAGCAACCCACTTTTATTAACAGCAAGACGCATCCTGAGAGACACAGTTAGTAGGGCCCCCAGCAGCTGCAGGGGACAAGCCACAGCTTCAGTTTTGCACAGGGCTGGATATGCCCCTCTGTGGGGGAGCTCCACAGCAATGGCCAAAGGTATATTGAGCCACCTAAAAGCAGGGCATTCTTAGAGGTTGTCTTCTTGCCACCTCTGAAAATGCATTAATACCTCTCCTGTGAAAATGCCATCTGAGCTATGGGAGTGGCAGTACTCAGTAGATATATAAGAAATCCGAGTCTGAGATCTAGAATAATACTAACTTTAAAGATGTGAGCTAATATATAGCACCAGTCTTCCATCGATGAGATGATAATTAAATATATATAAGTTCAAACGAGATTAAGTCATTTACTATTGCAGATAACAGGAAGACCACTCATTCATTTATACATCAATATGTCGTACTGAGAAACACGTAACTCTTCTGAGGATTTCTTACCTTCTGATTTTAGAGGAGAAGAAAATGCTGCATTTTTATATATATGCCTTATAGTGTAACACAACTGAGGAGATGAACTATTTAGGTATGACAGTCACTGACTCAGAATATCTCTGGCTTAAGATGCAGCTCTGTTATAATATTTTTAGAAATACCCCTCAGATTTTTTTCCCTGCATCACGTAAGTCTTATTCTGACCAAATCTTGCGGATTCCAGAAGAGTACTTTGTCTCCATCTGTATTTCCCTTATAACAATTTCTGTATAGCCTCTCTTGTAAGTCTATTCCACTGATCTACTGCAATCCGCTGGCCTGTTGCTTCCTTGTAGTCTTGATCACTCAGGACTTATTACTTTTTTTTCTTTTTTTTTTTTTTTCACTAAATGTGGTAATCACTTTACAGCACCTTTAGAAGACCTGAGGAAAAAAAACAGCACTTCAGTTCCATTGGAAATCAATCACAGACTTTCTGCTTCCAGTCCCAACCACAACCACAACCACTAGGCTATGTACCAGAGACACCCAAAAAGCAGTCTGCATCCAACAGGTGGGCCATGCAGGAGCTCTCCCAGCACACGGCATGGGTGGGCGGCGTAGGAAGCTTTTGCTTAACCATCAGCTTCAACCTCCTGGGCTTTCCAGTCTTTCCGGGTGGCTTCTTGTTCCACCTACGCCAGTGGAAGTCAACTCCTGCCTCAATCAGCTCATCCCATGGAGAAGGGACAAGTCCCAGGAAGTAAAGCAGGACCATAAGTGTAGTGACACCATGGTTGGTCTCAGAGGAAACCAAATTTACCATACACTCAACACACAGCCTGTCCAAACCCACAGGGTAACTCCATGGTGCTGCACTTGGTTGTGCCATGGATGCTGTTCCCAGGTTTTGTTTGATGCTTAAAAGAGTCCTGACTCGCAAGGGAGAAACTGTGTCTTGACTTTCTTAGCCTGAGACAGCAACACTGGGTTTACAGACCCATGCTAAGGGCTGCTATATCCTGCAGGGCACTGCTGGTGCAATAGGTGAGGCTTGGGCTCAAAAGTCCACCCTGTCCATAATGCAGATCTGGCCAAAGAAATGAACAAACACCTTAGGACACATAGAGCATGCTGGAGTGTTTCCCATGACCACTCTCCACCCTCCACATCCATGGCCATACACAAGCAAATCATTTACCTTCTCTGAAAAACAGTCTCTGCTCTTACAGACCACTTTTCATACGAGTGCAGAGGGGTCTTATGAAGGAACCCGCTCAACCTCAAAATTGAGGTGCATTTGGAGCAGGATTTTTTTTGGTTTTTCTTCTTGGCTGACTTGAACTGTGATTAACTTATGTTTTAGTAGCTCAGAATAAAAAGATGAATTAATTAGAAAGTAAAATATATGTGTAACACTGGAGAAAATCACGTTATTCAGATCTGTATTAACAGTTTCAGCTAGAAAGAACTGTGACCGTATTCCAAACTAGAGGTAAGCAAAATGACAATATACTCCACGGTCAAAAATTGGTAGACTAAATCTAACATTACCTTTCTGCTATATTGTTAAAATGTTTGAAAAGATTTAAATTTAATTTGACAGCCTGAAGTATTTTCTGTTTATTCTGAAGCGGCTAGTACTGTATTCCCAATTTATTTCTGTGCTGGGATAGACAGGACTTGTTGATAATAGGGAAACAAAACCCATAGAAGGGTTTGGTCTCTGTAGGGTACATGATCCTAATGTGTACAGAAAACCGTGGATTTAGGGCTGCTGGCTGTTTTTTTTTCTTTGATAAACAACTAGAAAATAGCATAAAACCAGAGAATCATAGGTCATTATGTCTGTTTGATTATTTATCTAGAAGTAAAGAAATGCCAAATAACTGCACTGTTTACTGGGATAAGGCTCTGTCTTCCGTAGTTATTCTGACAGAAGGACTTTGATAATGCCATTAAAGGGCTTTTTGATAGCCTCAAACAAGAGTTGGGTAAACACAAGGCTCATGCCCTTAAACCTCCCACAGTCTGACAAAAAATCACTGGTTTGGCTATTTCGTTGGTTTCAGTGGAATTACCACGATTTATGGCGCACCAAGTTGTCTGTAATGATCCCTAAACTACCTCATTTGTCACCCTCATTCAAAAACATGGCTGCCTTGGTGTAGTTGCAAATTTGCCTCCGAAATATCTTCCCTGGTTAACAATTTCTCTTACGACCTTAGAATACAGCAGATTTTTCTTACTTCCTGGAGGATCTTCCTAGTGATGGGGCTCAGAGATGTCAGAGCTAGATCTGAGCATCCTGACACAGCTATCACACAAGACAAAGATACTAGTTTTGATCCTAGAATCAGTAATGTGGCATTGCAATCAAACCAGAGTGCCAGGGGCCTGCCTGCCTCCCTGTTTGGTGAAACCTTGCCTTTGGAGCAGGAGGAATTAAAAGGGAGGATGTCCTTTTATTTCTTCTCTGTTGTGAGAGGCTAGGGGATAAAAAACTTCTGGAAAATGCCAATCAGTTGACCACCTATTTTGGTTTTTGTATATACTGTGCTCGTTGCATGTTGAAGAACAAATTATTCCCTTGAAGAAACTTCTACCTGCTGTTCACAGGAGAGTGCTTAGACTTGCACACAAGAAACAGTGCATGTTGAAAACGTCAACAAACGTTATAGCCTTGGAGTTGGGAGTATACTGAGCCAGAGTCTCATTTAATACCACCTGTGGCAGCACTTAGGCTATTATTGATTTAGGATGGTTATGAAGAATGATGTTAAGCCTTATTTGTTTGAAAAAGCTCGCTTCACCAGGTTGCATCTAGGGTAAATACCTGGACATGAATCATCAGATCTGACCAGAATCTCATTTCTACTCTGACATCAATTATCAACGCACCTTTGATAAAACATTACCTCCTGGGAAAATCAAGCAATAGGTGCAAAAGATGCACTCATCAAAAACCTCTAATATAAAAAAAACGAATGTACAGAAATAAATACTCAAACAACAGCAATGAAAGGGAAATGATGTTAGTATGAGTCACCTGACTGCGTCTATACATTTAGCACAGATCAGGAATGTTTCTAGAACTCCCAGTATATTTACTCAATGTTAAAACACTGTTTGCAGGAGAAGAAAGATGCACCATGATTTTCTCTGCATAAAATTCCTGGGTTCTCTGGAACTTGGATTTTTCTTTAAGTATTTCCAGACCTAGATGCAATATTGATATTATCTATACTGGAGAAGCTTTCATTCCCATTCCTTTATAACACACACTGCTTCCCCACATCTTCTGGAAGTTTATAACCAGAGCTGTGATTGTAAAAGACTTCTAAATGTGCTGGTCATTTTCTTTAAGCAATAAAATGCAAACGACTCCATCCCCAAGGCCAGGATATGAAGAACTTGGTTTCAGCGAGTACCACATCAACTCCTTTCCCATTCCTGTTCTTGCACTTATACAGGGCAGGTGGTAGAAGAAAGGTCAGAAGATCATTTAATACGGAGAGCCCCTTTCTTTATCCCTCTGCTGTGCTGCTTTCTCAGATAAAAGGTGGTAGATTTTCTTTACATTAGTGCAGTACTCTCTTCCATGTCCTGAGGAAGTTTAAGATTAGGAAAGAAAGCTTGTTTCCAAGTTTTAGGCTTGTGCACAGGACCACATGGAGCAGAGACCCTTCAGAAAAGAAAGCAAAATGGCTGTGATGATGGAGACAAAACCTACAGTGATCTTACTGGGCATGTTTGCTGCCATTGTGAAGCTACATCATGGGGGTTGCCAATGAAACATCACACTTAAAGTATTTTTAGAGTCTTTTTTTCCCCCAGTAATGACTGTTGGAATAATCCTTTATTAAAATTTCTCTCTGGACTAGGCTGTCTGTGGAAAGCTGTAAATTTGCAAGTTTTCAGTACTGTATTTCAGGGCTTACTGGAGGTCCTTAAACAAGAAAGGAAATCATACATGTGGTATAAACACAGTGGTCATTAGGGTAAAAAGGCCCACACATACACAGAAAAAAAAAAAAAAAACCAAAGAAACTTAAACATGTATCACTTTATTGCATCAGTTCAGAGTAATTTTACTCAAACCCAATACTGAGCTGTGCTGCAAAATTAATACACCACTTTCTTTTGTTTGCAAACCATTTTGATTGTTTATTGTGTTCAAGCCAAACACCAGAGTCGTCGTGCAGCTCTTCTTCAGCGAGTGCTCACTGATGGCCCTGGGGCTGTCACCTGAGCATGGGCCATGGGACCCAGTCTGGAACAAAGAGCTCTGGTCGTGAACCACGCAGCAAAGGCCATCAGAGCGACCAAGCAAGCGTAACTCAATTAGCCATTTAGAGCTGTACGACTAAATACAGCGCAAGAGGACATGAAATAAAGTTGGTGAAAAATAGAAAAGCAGCTTATTGTGGATTTCTTCTTTTCAATTTTTCAATTATAATCAAATGTATGACACTTGAAAAATTCTGGCTAGTCTTACTGTTGGTCTAGAAAGGGACTGAGAGCAAGAGGATGGGAGAGTTCCCCCAAATTTTGAAAACCTTTTCCCCTTATTGTTTCAGATGGGGAAAGAAAGAGGATAGGGTAAAGCAAATTTAAAAGTCAGTGTTTCAAAGATATTTTTTGAACCCCCAAAATGTAAACTAGATGTTGAAGTCAGTAATTAGACCCCTGTTGTGCTTAGAAAAATTGAAGCATAAGTAGAGTTAGGACAAGGCCTTGTTTCTTTTTTTTTTTTTTACATACTGGTTTCCTCACTCTCCTCTGAGATTCTTGCACCAGGGAGAATATCTTTTTTGTTGGCAGTAGCTGGTTCTTTCCTGGTTGATCTTTCTGTATTTTTAATATTTGTTATCTCTTTGCCATCTGGTTTGAAGCGTTTCATTATTAAAACAGAGAGCACTATGTATAGGAGACAACATCCTGCACGTAGTCCTGCAATGAGGCCAAGATAAACATTTCTAGGAAAAAAAGTGACAAAATATCTTTATGTTAATAAAGCTAGCCACTTCTGAGCAGAACCAAGTAAGATATCAAATTCACTTTGGCAAAACCATCTATTCTCAACCAGGTATTGTTCCACATTTTAAGAAATAACAAACAGAAAGCAATCAACCTCATGGGTTTTAGCCCCAGGCAGGTTCTAATCGTGTCCTGTACTCCTAGCAGAAATGCCTCCTGTCTGAATAGTGCTCCCATTCAGCACATGATATTTCAGGGCTGGGACAGGAGGAGCTGCTCCAGCCAGGGCTTTGCCTGTTGTCCCAGCCTCCCCCCAAGCCCCTCACTGGCAGCGTTTCTGGCCACAGCTCTCCATGCACCAGCAGTCATTTGGGTCCCCTCTCCCAAGTGGATTTTGTGAGCTGTCTTATACATTAGGCTGCTGAGAAATGAGGGATGAGGGAGGGTGTCTTCAGTACTACACTTACTCCACAGTTGTGCAGTCTCCCACAAAGCCAAAGCGTTGCCGAGTTATTCAGTGCACTAAGGCTTCAACAAAGGAAGTAATTTTGGCGATGTAAGACAGTGTATTGCAATGTCATGTGTCAGACTGGATCAAAATTATTTGGCTTACTTGACCTATTAAGGCCTAGTCAAAATGAGGAGTTTCAGTGCTTTTAGTATCCTAATCAGTCTATTGATAATCGTCATCCACAAAGTATATCTTGGTCTGCCTCTGAAGCCAAATTCCCAGCTCCTTACCAAAGATTTCAGCTTACCTGAATGCTTTTGTGTCATACACCCGGCAAGATCCAGATCCCCCACAGGTTTTTGTCCCCCATTTCAAGCAGGTCTCATCTATCAAGGCACCAAAATAAATAGGGGCTGGGAGTCCTCCTGCAAAGAAAATTCTTATTACATGATGTCAGACATGAAGATCTCAGCATTTAATGTCCTGGTAAAGAAATGAGGAAATGAATCTCAGGGTGTCTGAATTATGGCTGCATAAAGTGGGACTAAACATCCAGCCAACTTTGAGATTCCAAGATTTGTGAAAATATTTAAGCAAGTACCTAAAGGGAATCGAAAGGATGGAAGATTATAGCATTATTATATTCAGCAAGGGAAATGTTAGTAATTCTACTTCAATGGCATTTTTATTAGACTTATAACTTCTGTTGTTTAAAGAAATAATATAACATTTCTTTTTCAGTCCCTGGTGTGGAATTATGTGCCATCACATATTAATATTTATGGATACTAATGTATCTATTCAGGTATTACACAACAGTTTGCCATTAAAAATGGTTAGCTGAGTACAAAGGGCTGAAATTAAGCACTTGCTCAAAACCGACCAGGTAATAAGTGCATTACTTATGTAGTACTGAAAGAATTCTTTTTAGACAGTCATAATGTTTTAATATAATCAGTAAGCTGTTTCAGGGACAATGTGCAGTTTTGTGAAGAAAACTATTTCATAAAAGGAGAAGACTGATTCTCTGCAGCATTCAGCTAAAATATGAAGATTAGGAGAGAGATTCAAATGACTACTTGGGCTTGTCTGCATGCTTGTCTCAAAAATCAGCAAAAAAGTGAAGATAAGACAAGGTTTGTTAGAGGCAGGGCAGACAACGTGTCTGAAGACTGGAATGATTATTTGTTGCAGATAAACACAAGAAAGAAAATAATAGGTAGAGTAGCTCTAACTGAGAAATGGTCAGCAAAAGGGAGCATAGGTGTTAAGGATATCCAGACTGACCAAGCTCAATAGTTGTGTCCATAAATGAAAACAAACCCAAAAGTACAAAGCACCTTCCTTCCATTGCCTGATTCCTTTGCTGCATAGAAAAAAATCTGAAGAGATAATCATAACACATACCAGGAAACATGTAGCAAGCTCCTCCAAAAATTTTGGAACGCACAGTCTGCTTACACAGAAAAATTTTGGAAAATTTCTTTTGTTCTCATCTAAAGTATCTTTGACTACCTACTTGGATCCCACAAAGAAATAAAGTTTTACCTAGTACTCTACCACCTAAAGTTTCAATCCCAACAGCAAAGGATTTCAGGTCTGGTGAAACAGATCTAAAAAGGAAACAAAAATAGTACATTGTTTTGGGGAATAATAGAATAATGTAGCTATAGCCATGCTGTGAACATCTGCATGTGCCCCATTGCAAGAGTATTGTGTCTTACGTAGCATAGCTTACTCAAACCCTAATTGAAAGCATTCACCAAAGTTAAATTTCCAATGTAGAGCCTCCTTCCATTGACTTCAGTGCATGAACTCTCACTGAAATAAATGTGAGAATCTACAAAACCTGATCTTGAATCCAAGGAGAACAGATTGTAAATAGATTTGGGAGAGGATGCATGGGAAAATTAAAGTGAACCAATTAAAAGTAGGCATTTCATGTCCATAAGTTAAGCTCCAAGAAGCTGCCTTTCTTTAGAAGGGTCTGTACTGTGCAGTGGTGAACATACAGGTAAAACCCACCTCTGCCTCTAGCATTTTAGAGACAGACAGCAAATGTGAGTTACCTGGCTACAAAAGTACCTCATTCATACCAGTGGAGAAACGTGTGTCCATCAGATGAACTGGAAGGATTCTCAAAATGAAGAGGGGAGTACTGAGCTGGCACAGGGGCGGGAGGGAGACTTGCTGAGGCCAGCTTGTTTCCCGAACTGGAGTTAATACATCAGTATATGGCCTTTTCAGCATTAACATGAAAGGATTCTCATTATAAACATTAGCATTCTGAAAACTTTGCCCAGCAAAGTTAGCCTTGTCCATAATCCAGGCATGTGGCGAGAACGGCTGCACTTAGAAATACCGCAGAAGAATAAGCATTTCAGCAAAAAGAGTTATCTAGTCATGCACACTAACTACAGAGGATTGCAGTTCACCCATGAGCAGGAGTGGAAAGAAACTACCATGTGAAGGGCACAGAACATTGTCTTTTCTCCCGAGTATAAAATAGCAGTGCTGCTTTACAACTGAAGGAATAAAAATGTAAAAATTATTGCTGCTGACATGGTTCTGTTTATACCAGTTTGACAAAAAAATGGGAATATCAGACTTCTCACAACACAGAAAACATTGTGAGGCAACAAGGCTTAACAAAGGTGAATGTTTTTCTCCTGAGTCATGTGAACAGCATAGTCACCTTGGCTATGGCTTAGTACCTCATCTTATTTCAAGTTCATTGCTCTGGTGAAAACGTCCCTGCCATTGGAAGTGAAAACTAATGTTCAGGATCAGCATAAGGCCCACCCATTTCATCACCAAAGTATCTACTCAGCCTTAAATTGGAATGAAATTGGTAGTCAGGCATTTTGCTGGGCCTCCGAACAGAGCTGTATTTCAGAGTACAGGCAAAGGCTCAGGGCCCCACTTTCATCAGCATGCCATTCCTCACAACAGGAATGAAATAGTAGATACTATATTCTGTTTCTCTTTCCCCAAGCTTTACGGTCAAGGTAAGGTAAAGTATTTCACCTAAACATAATCATGTATGTAGGAGTGCCTCCTAAGGCTAAAATAAATGCACATGCAGTCTGCAATGCTAAAAAATAGGGAAATGTTTTGGCACAGCTTTCTCTTTGGCATTGTCCCAGAGCTGCAGAGGAATTGCCAAGTCCATGCTCTTGACCTTCCACACAGCTGCAATTGTGAAACACCTGAAAGGAGAAGATGAGAAGATGAATTTATTTAATCAGAATTCAGTGGCACAGAACTATTTTAGTATCTAGATTTTCACTCACCGTAACAGGCAGGCTGTTGTTTATGCTGAAAGAACCTCCCTAATCATCCTTGCAAACTGATGGCCAAGTTCATTGGCATGCTGCAGCCACTCTGAGCTGCTCCAGAGACACAAAGCAACTGTGACTTTAGTTTCAGCCATGCCATTGCTAGAATAGAAGGTGCTCTGTGTATTCTTAAAATGGGCCAAAGCTACAAAATTCAGACATGAATTGTTATCCAGCCGTTCTGATCAGGAATGCTATGAAGTAGATGAGTGACCACAAAAATATCGAAGTGGACCCAGCAATGCAATCATGCATATCTATCATTTGTATCCAAAACAGAAATTTGGTGCTGGATTCAGAATGGGCTGATTCATAGCCTTTGAAGTTAGCAGGAGATATGGGTTTGAAAGCCAATTCCCCTGAAGCAAAGCGAGACAATATTGCTGGAATGTATGGGTATAAGTCTGAAAAAGTTGCCTGTCTTTTTCAGTATTGTTACACGAATACAATTTTGCTTCTGCCAGAAGACATGACCGTTTGCACACACTTCTGCAAACCTACCCTCTTTAACGGTCTTGCCTGGGCAGGATTGTTTGAAGTCCTGGAAATGGCTTTGTTGCTGATACACTGACCAAAATGGCCAGATGTATATTTACGGGATCTCTTGACTGAGCTATGGCAGCTCAGGAAAGCAGGCAATTCCAGTATGATCTGTAACAGTTTGTGAAACCAGCACTAACGATTTTATACAGGTCGGCTGCACATGAGTTGACACCATGGGATTTTGCTAGTATAACAACCAGACTAGCAAAGGTCTTCTAAAGCAAACCCCTCTTAACTGTGTTGTACCTATGCAATAAGAGATCTACTGAGAAAATTGCTGAGAAGAAACTAAATTATAAAAAAATCAAAATAAAAGCATTCAAGAAATGTAAGTCAATGGTATGAGGTTTGCTTGTCTTTCCCGAACAGCTTACTTACCTCACCCCAACCATTTTAAAAACCCTCCCTGCAACCTTGCACTCACTCAGTTTCTACTACAAGGTTAAACCATACAGAATGGACATTTGTGCCTACAGGATTTCTTAATCACAAAGCCAAGAAGTTAATAGATGGAAAAATCTAGCTGTATCTATAATAATCTATCCACCTATATATTTACCATATTCTTTCCCATCCCGGTTGAGGATTTACATCCCGCAAAGCAGGCTGTCATGTAAGTGATCCCATTATCCCCACATACTGGGTCCCACTGATCCAGCTTGCAGTCACAGTCAGCATTGCAACTGGCCATGAAGCTGTTTTTGGGGGAAGAAAGATGTTTTAATCTGGAGAAAAAGAGAAAGAAATGCAAGAATTATTTAGTCAAATTACATAGTCAAACAAAATATCAGGGAGTAGGTATGAAAAGCATGGAGAAAGTGAAGCAATCAACATAGACAGGTATCTGCTACCATCTGATAGGGTATGAAGTTATCACATGGAGACTAAGCTAATTTCAGCTAAACCAAAGCTGTCTTGAGATTTCTCATCAAGCATTAACATTTTTATGCATTGTTGCTGAAAAGGCAGGGAACTCACAAACTAGGTATTCTTGGCTGAGAGGGAATATTTGGTATTACTTTTTCATTTGTAAGCTTAACCCACGAAAAAGAAAATCATACCTAAAATTTCTTACTATCTGTAGAGTGGCAATGCTTTTCCTTAGCAGTAGATACCATACTGTATGTGGGTGGTTGAAGTGGTGATATAAAACTACATACAACTACAGCGGCAAGACGACCTTGACCTTTTTTTCACTGGATCAGAGACAGTTAGTGGCAATGCAAGTTACATGAGTCTGAGTGGGAAGTGCTGCTTCTGTCTCAGCTCTGACAGTACTCAGCAGCAGCCCTTCACCTGGGACAGGCTTGAGCCCCATTTCTTACCAGATCTCATTTCTTGTATATTATCATGGACTTTCATAGCCTCCACCTTCACCAACATTTCTGTAAAAAACATTAAACTCGGGCCCCAATGAGCTAAACTAAGCAGATGAGAACTAGCACTGAGAATTTAAAAAGTGGCCAGTGACTCTGAGGGCATGGTAGCAGGACTCAGTTTTCAGAAAGTGGTAGGAGTTCACCATCTACAAATCACCCCTGCTTTGAAGTCACTCACAATATAAAGGACAAGTGTTCAAAATTTGCCTTTTCTTCCTCCCTATGCTTCAATCCAAAACACACCTCAAGGGGGCTACATTTCTCCTGAGTCTTTTAGAAGGGAAAATAACCAGGCAGTTTAGCCCTCATTAGGCTGTTGCTCATCTTCAAACTACAAAATTTTAAACGGGTAAAACAGTACGTGACTTGCTTAACTGGAACAATCCTAGCACATGCTAAATTCTTCAGTCTCGGTTCTCCTGCAGAAACTCTAATTGCTCTTTCAGTATTTGCTGTCCTGATGTTTCTGCTTATTTTTAATTCACTCTACAGTACCAGATATTGCGCTCAACCAGAGTTATCTCCACTGCACAAACCTCTGACATCGTTTATGTAACTAACCTCAAAGCTGAACTGGGTGTCAGGTTTGCCAGGACAACTTAGATATTCCCCTGAACATAGTCTGTTTCAAAAACCACAAGACTGAATTTCTGTTTGTGGTGAAAATCTAGCAAGCCCTGCTGGATTCAGTTTAATCCTTTAAAATCCCTAGAAATTTGTTGGACCAGACTGAGCTAAATTTAAACAGTAGGCAATTGTGGCATTCTGCTGGGATCAGCAAAATGTTCTCAAGAAAGCATGACCATGCTCCTGGTAAGGGAGGGGGAACGTCTGTTTGGGCAGCACACGCTCCTGACATGACCGCTTTCTACCTCAGAGCTGAGAAAATGGACCTGGGCAGATCCAGGTCACCAGCAACCGAAGCAGGCTGGTGACTCCCCATGCAGGTTAATAACTACTGATCTAGAAGATTGTCCCTTCTAGAGGCAAAGCCATTGGGGGACTATGGGGAAGCCACTTCCAACACTCTTTTTACTTCCCATGCCCTACGTGGTAGCAAGAGAAGAGTTTTAAATTAAAGACTTGAAATAAAATATAAAAATTTCAATTGCCTGTGATAATTTTTGTATTAATTAGTGAATTGCCAGAATATAGAGGTGTATTCTCAATATCCAGCAATAAACAATTTAGAAAAAGAATTGTCCAGTTAAAATGAAATTTGAAAAACAAAATTGGGGTATTCTGCCCATCCCCAACACTGGGTATCATTTCAGCCTGACAAGTCTATCTCGAAATCTAGTGTTTTCTTGTGTTTATCACCACCAACGGAGCAGTAAAATTATATAATCACAGTAGCTCCACTGTAGTTGAAACCACACTAGCAGATGACCTAATACATGCCAGTTTCAACAAAAAATTATTGTCTTTAAACAGACACATATAATTTTTTTTTTTAATGCGAAAGATATAGAAATATGCTACAGTAAATCAACAGAGAAGCCAAATTTCAGAACTCATCCAAATCCAAATCAAAATGTTTCCTAGAGTAGAAGGTTTCTATTCCAGATGAGATAACAAATCCAGATTAGTTTGTGAGTAGAGGAATGTAGGTGCTCGCACCATGTTCTGCACAGAGCAGGACACAACCATGACAAATGACACAACCAACACAAACCAAAGGCGATACAAACCCTGAGTAGGGCGCTGTCAAGCCAGCCACCTGGAGCACCTCACAACTACATGTAAAGTACAAGAGGTTTAGCAAATACGCTACTATAAAGGTGATGCATGCAAACTTTGCCATTTCAGTTATATGAAGTTTGAATTTCTTGATCAGAAAGCCTCCTAGAAACATCCCCAGGATTGTGATGGGTAGAAGTATCACACCTGCAAACAGAAGGTAACAAAAATGTTAACTGCTGTCACTTGCATTGACCCCTTTTTGAATAAATGTATGGTTCTAGTAATTTCCAAAATATCATGTACTGACCTTTTTTCAGACTGATCCTTTGAGGTTCTAAGAATTTTTTATTACCTTTAAATAATTTTGCTTACTTCCACATTTTCTTTCAAGTCATGTTATGACTTTAAAAAGCTTTGTTCCTCAATATTCCCTACCTTTTTGTTATGCTCTTGTTTGTATGCATACTGATGTAATAAAACTGGAATAAACGAGATAAATGTCTCAGCTCATGGGTACTTCTTCATTTAAAGCAAAGCATTAAAGTTTCTGAAAGTTCTATATAAAAAAAAAATCTCCAAAATGGAACATGAAAGGAAGCAACATCTTGCATTGGATTCCATTTTGCTCTGAGAGTGAATCATGGAAAAGTCTGCATTTAGATTTAATCTGTTCAGCATTTTACAAACGCCAGCCTTAATACTTACATGCTAAATAGAGAGCTTTTACAAGGTTCTACTGTGAGGGGTTTCCCTTTCACTGGGTGGGTTTTTTTTGTTTGTTTGTGTGGGTTTTTTGGTCGTGTTTTGCAAAATTTTCCCTCCATCCAAAACAAGACAGGAAAAAGAAAGTCCTTCCCACATTTGTACTTGACCCACAGCAAAGCAGGCTGCCTTCAGATTAAAGTCATGGAATATCAGGTCTGCAATGTCTTCAAACACCCTGGTTTTCTTGCCAGGTTATGTGACCATATTAATCACTGTAAGATTAATATAATTTCAGCATTCTTTTTTGTAGAGCACTACAAAGAACTTATTTTTGAAGGAACTGGCACATAGAAAAAGAGCTTTGAGCTGAATGAAATGACTTAAAATTCTACATTTTTGTTTCTTATTGCTTACAAAATTTCTATTTGTAATCAAAACTGAAGAACATCTACAGCAAGATGTTATTCTGAAAAGGAAAATCACATATTTCATTAGACATTTTCTAAATTAAATGTTTTTTTCTTTTAGGTGTTACTTAGTTGCAGTTCGTGTGTGTTTTTTGTTCACAAGACCAGACACATTCATAACACAAATTTGGCTTTTTTTAAAAAAACTTCAGCCAAAAAAAAAAATCCACCCAGTTCTAATAATCCTCTAGCTTACTACATTAGGAACATCAGGACAATTATCACTAAAATTAACATCCATTTTCAAAATACATTAGGAAAATTAATAAATCACTACACATATTTTTTTAACCAAAAAGTTTACAGAAACTCCTCCTAAAAAGGAAGGCAAAATAACAAAGAATAGCTTCTATTTTGCCATCAGAATTTAAAAGCAAGACAAGTACCTACCAATTAGAAAGATGGCTTTTGCCACTGATACATTAAATTGCTGCTCCATAAACTTTGTCTCGTAGGTTATTATCCCAACAAGAGAATTGTACTGCAGAATAGTGAGGAAGATGTACACCAGGAAAACTGGATTTCCAAACAGCTTCTTCAGAGCTGGGAGGAAATCTGCAATGGAGAGGTAGAGAAAAGTTGTTTTGACATCCTTTAGATAATAGAACTAGCTTTGAGTTAACTACTGGCTCTACTGCAGGCTACAGTTCTTTGCCTAACAAAATATATGCTTGTCCAAGTGAGACTTTCCTCATTGCCAACACATGATTTACAGAAGCAGGAAGGCTGAATGGCACGGTGGATGCTGGATTGGGAATCGGAAATCCTTTTACTATTTTCTTGTGTGCAATGCAGGACTATTCAACAAAGGCACTAAGGCTTGCAATACTGATCCTCAATGCCCGTACAGGAGAGGAGCCCTAGGGGATCATTAAGACTCTCTATAACTTACCAAGTGAAAAGTGTGGTGCCTAAAGCAGGAACCCTCATGAACCACAAAAGAGCCCTGCATGAAGGTGATATTCACAGAAAGGGACCACCTGACCCAGCAAACGGCTGCAGCCTTTCCTGAAACCCTTGATGAAAGTATCTAGGTCCATAAAACTAAAGACAAAAACTGGCTTTTAGCCTGCGGTCTGGCTGTTAGCACACTTACCTAAAAAATGAGAGTTCAAAACACTGCTTTGGGACGTGCCCTAGTCATTAAGGATATACATACATACGTATGAATAAAAGCCTTGGGGGACTGAGTCCAGCAATGGGTAGTTGGGTCTGATATTGCCTAAACGAGGTTAATTTAGCATTACTGAGCTCACACGCAGGAGCCATGAATTCAGTTAAACCCCTGTAACAGGTCTTGTAGTACTTAGCCCCATTTCCTTCCCATATCTTGGCCCCAGTGAAACAGTAACCTGCCAGCTGTGGATTGGTCATTAATGAGGGATGGGATGTTTTCCCCCTCTTCCTTCATAATCATAAAATTATAGCTGTAACACATCATACAACAACTACCATGTCGAATTGAGAATCTCTGGTGCTCAGCACGAGCTTTTTCCAGCTGTCTGACATAAAGAGAGGACCGAAACACACCCTTCGCATGTAACTATAATACTGCAAATTAGAGCATTTTTGTCCACCATTTGCACTGCAGAAATTTTGCTGAGGGTTGTGCAAATCCATGCTCAGCTCAGAGTGACCCAATGAGAGAGAATTCACATGCAAACATTGGGGCAGTAATCTTTCACCTTTTACTGCCTCTGAGAACCTTATCTGTGGCTGAACTGGAGAGTCTATTTTACAGTGATCTCCTTGAACAGGCAAATTATTAATCTTCAGCTTTTCATTCTCTCCTTCTTTTGTTAAGGAGTAAGGCAGAAACCAGAAAGGCAATGAAGCAATGAAGTTGACTGCTCCACAGATGAGCAATCCAAGCCACCAGGCACCAACCCAACGGGTATCCTTAGGATTTATGCTGATGGCATCTATAAAATACGGAAAGACAGGAAAACAGATTAAATATCATGCAGAGCAATTAAACTATTGATTTTTAATTTAACTAATGATACTATAGGTATCCTTATATAGACTATTTAAGGTCCAGAACAGAGGTGATTTATGTTCCACATGAAGAATTGAAATGCAGCTTGTATCAAATCAGTCCCATGCAGTCAAAAATACATGTCTCCATTTATACCCCGGTGGCATTTCCTTGCCATGATCTTGCAACACTTTGTGTGGGAACTAGTAACAGCGAAGGGGCCTTTAAGCACCAAAGAACAACTTCTCTTTCTCAAGTTCCCACTGCCCCCTCAGTCTTCCATCCCCAAACTCAACAGTTTTTCCCTGAAGTTCTTCAAATTTTCCCTGGGGTTAGAGACCTGAAAGTGATTTTAACAATGACATGAGTTTTCATATGAATCACTGCTGTGTGCTTTTTAAAAGAACATAATTTTTGCCAAGTGTTGAAAGTGTCCATGAGCAAAGGCCTTTCAGGGTTCCCTCAGTGTGGGGATGGCCTTTCATTTGCTCACTTGTTTTCAGCTGCACAGCAAGAGTGTAATGAGTATGTGCACAAGCAAAAAAGCAGGTACAACATGTTTCTGCAGTGGAGTTGGGGTTCTTGCATCAAGGGCTATTCCAGTCACACTACAGCACTGCAGATATTAAAATGTAAATAACACCAGCTTTTGAGTAGAAAAAACTCTCTAGAGAGCCCCCCTTTTGGAGCATTAACCTGGGAAAGTGCTTCTTAGCACACAGGCTGCTGCTGACCTCTCAGTTGATGCACCATCCCACGGTTTCTTACCGATATCCACGACACCAATATCGACCCAGAGGCTGGCACAGAAAGATCCAAGCAGGAAGCCCAGGGTTGGTCCAAACATGCCCGAAGATCTCACCAGACCTGTAAGAGAAGGGAGGCAGCAGGAGAGAGTGAGCAAAACGCCGCGTGGACAAGCACGCCTGCTCCTCTGAGGGCAAGGAAAGGAGAAAAGAAGGAGGAGGCAGAAGAGGGGCATACGCTGTTGGGGGATGTCTGGTAGAAAGCTTCTGACCAGCAAGAAAATAAGCCGTAATCTGCCAATGCGCTAGCTGCAATGTGGAAGCACAGGGCTTTGCTGAAGCGAGTGGAGTCTCACATGGACCCCCGTATGCATTTCATTGGCAAGATTGGTGTCTCAGAGGGAATAGGAAGAAAGAGAATAACATTGCAATGATTTTTATCCCCCCTCCTTCCTACTTCTCAGATTTTTGTAGTTGCATCGTTGAGCTTGCGGCGGTTAACTAATGAACATGCAACTCTAGGCACATTAGAGGTAACATAAATCTGCCTGCAACTCCAGTTACAGCTTGCGTGATGTTTTGTGATTGTAGAAGTCAAGACTTTTGCCTGTACTATGTGTTCAGGTCCCTAGCTTCATTTTAAGTAGCAGTAGTTGGTCTGAGGCTGTGCATGTAAGAAGGCACATCTTTGCAGTTTGGAGTCACATTAGGATGACAGGGACAACAAAAGTGCATGGATATGGAATTAGGTACAGGACCCTGAGAATATTTTCAGTAGACAAGAAGAAAATATAAGTGTGCCTGTGTGTGATCACAGTTCATTAGACAGAATCTTTGTTGACTCATTCAGCACCAGAATGAGCAAATCAGCTAACTGTTGTGTTATATTTATATATGTCTTATATTTATGTGGCTGTAAAAAAAAAAAAAAAAAAAAGTCAAGAAATCTAGTGATCAAGTAATGACCTCTAAAATCAGCTTGCAGTTTTGCTGATGGCCTCACTGAGGCTTCCATTTCCCGCTCTGTCTCTGCTTACCAAGGAGATATAATGGGATCAGAAGAAGGAGGGATGTCCCTAGAAGCAAACAAATAAGCTGTGAAGGTTAGCAGAAACCTAGCAAGCTAGGATTGTATTTTGCTGACTGGATATGCAAATACAGCACAATAGAATTTTGATGACCGCTGCTGGCAATCAACATAAAATAAAAATATCCTCAAAATAATTTGAGCATAGGTTCACACTTTCCTTTGTCACTTGTGTTGATCTGTTGAAGTTTAGTGATAGGGGTTAAAAGTTTCAAAAAAAGTTCAGTGATTCAGATTTCTAAATTCTAGCATGGAACTGCCACTTGGGACCTGTTTGAAGTTGCAAAAGGATTAATTTTATTAGAAAAAAGAGAATTCTTGATCAATTGCCTCTCAGTTCTTGCCCATGTTCAGCCCCATGTTGTGTAAATCCTACTGTGTTGTTCTACTGCAGAGATTTTTCTCCCGTTGTCTGAATACAGTAATTACTCAGCTTATGATCAAGGATTTCTATAATAAATTTTTAGAATATAATTTAACCATATGATTTTTCAGTTTTGCTTCATTGCCTCGATTGCATATTGCTTTCACTTAGTTCTCTCATTTCAGTTTATTTGAAGATCTGGGCTTTTAGATCAAATTCTGATGCTTCCAAAGTGACTGACTTCTGCAGAGTCAGGATTTTGACAGAAAATAGCTCTTTATATTTATCAGTGAGTCTAAAGCAGAACTTACTACTCAGAACTATGCAAGATCACCTCCAAACTTCCAGTACTCAGTGGCAAGTTTCTAAAATAAACAGGTAAAAACCAGCACACTCAAACCAATAGCCTTGTATATTGTATGCAGTATATTTCTTTAAGACATTATACGCTCCCAGATAAACTAAGAAGCATATGGGCAATAATTTGGCATATGTATAATTTTTAAATTATATTTCACACTTGCATAGTCTTTAAATTCAAGAATAACTTTGGTAAGATAATATGCATGTATTGTGATAAAACAAAACCAAGTAAGTTCACTGTGACATTTTCTTATCTTTTCCTTTGAAATATTTGTTTGCGATTAATAAACAGACTAAACCGTGAGCAGTAAGTCATGCAGACTTATCAGCTAATCAGCTGCTGCATATTGACATAGCTCAGCCAACCCTTGTATTGATGATTAATTTAGTATGTAACAGGTATTAGAATTTACAACATACATTGGCCTCAGATATGTTTCTATTGGAGCCATGGTTTCAATAGTTACAAGATTATATGCTAGTGCTCAACTCAGTGATGAAATTTCATTCATTTAAAGCCTCTAATAAAGTTAACCACTACAGCAAAGCTACCATCCTCTATTAAATTCTGTAAGATGGCTTAAAAAAATAGGTTAATTTTTCCTTTTCTGTTCCTTCCTATGGCAACTCTGGTTTTATTGCTGTTGAAAGGATTTTAATGTTGTGTTCCATTGACACTTAATAAAAACCTGTCTCTGCCTCAAAATAAGTTATCTTCTTACTCAACAAAACATCTAAGAGCAGGAGAAAAAGGAGAGAGAGGAAGGGAAACTTCTTGCTTAGGGTCAAGTAATGAGATCAGTGGTCAAAATTCAACACCAAGGCTTGGCTGAAGTTTTTTCATTATAGGACAATTATTTTTTTTTTATTTTATAAAATGCTGATCATAAATTGATTCAGTGAACTGATAAAAAAAACAGACAGAAAAGAAATAAAGTTGGTCAAGAAAAGGAATTTCAGCTCTGTGGAAAAGACTGTATCTCAACATTCACTTTTTTTGCAAATTGGGTCAGTCCCTCAAAGTATCAAAATATTTGAATGGCATAGGAGATTGAAAATTACTATTCAGAATGTTAAAATGAAACATTTCAATATTCTGTAAACAAAATATTTTGTTTCAGTTGCATTACCCAAACAAATTTTCATTCTCATTGAATCCATACTATTCTCTCTGCCAGCTTTATATTTTTAATCTAACTTCCCCAAAAGCTCTCAACCCATCACGATCTCTCCCAAACCAGATTCTGATAAGAAAAAAAAATCAGCTGAACTTTTTAAAATACCTTTAATCAGAAGCTCAGGGGCGATTACAAGTATTTTGGATAACTGCTAAGTAAGTGGAACTTTTGTTTTTGCCAGCTCCCTTCACAATACTTCCATTTTCTTCAACCTGTAGATTTACTTACCCCCAAACGAAGACATTTGCAATAGCCTTACCCTGTAGCATTACTCACTGAGCTCTTCCTGAAACTGCGTCTCACTATCGCTAATGACCAGTTCAACTTCACCAAGTTTACTTCAGGCAGCAGTTTTGACCTCAGCCACACAAACATGCCATGCTATTAAATCAGTTTGGCAATAAATGAATTAGCTTGGGTGTAAGTCTTTCTGTCTTGGGCAATAAGCTATCTTCCATCAAAACAACAACAAAATCCTAATTAAAAGGGATTTGTTACAACACCCTGGCAAGGGTTTTGTTTTTCCTTCTGTAACTAGTGACTTTAAAAAGCTTTCATTAGGAAGCATGCTGCATGTAAAATTCAAAAAGTCGTGTAAAAGCTTCTGTAACATTTTTACATTACTGTGTTTAAGTGTAATTCTCTTATCTGTGGAACAGTGATTAGGAAGAACTTATTCTCTGAAGCTGTGGTACTGAAGTTGATATGCCAGATAAGACAGATATGACTTCTCAGTTTGGAGAAACGCGTATTTGATTATGCTTCCCTTCATCACAGAGAAAACTGTGAGGGAAAGCAAAAGGAACACCTGGGAAATATCCTTTGAAAATAAACGTGAGATCTCTTCTGCATTGTTTTTTTTTGTCTTCGTACAAGTCAAAATTATCCAGAAGAGAGCAGATAGATTTTTTTGGTATTTGCTTGGCTACAGAAAGGATAAGGAAAGAATCTTTAGCATTAAAATTACTCATTTGCATATTACCTATGTAAAATGCTGAGTTTTCTTCTTTAGAAAAATCATCAATATATGAGAACCCCAGTGGCATAACTGGTGCTTCCCCAATTCCACGTAAAAGGTTCCCCATCAACACAAAGAGCCACAGATAGGAATTTGTTGTTTTCTCACATCCTGCAGGCCATAAACATTTACATTTCTGTGAACATAACTCTGACAATACTTTATTGCAACAGAAAAATAACATAAAATAGGGGAGGGGGTATTAAATCATTATAGCACGGGTTTGTATATATCACAGTTTCTAACAGGGGGTTTACTGCTTTCCAGTAAAAACAGGTGTATAAAATGGGGACGAGCAGAAGAAGGGAACCCAGCATCAGAGCTTTTGCTTACCAAAATTTTTCATTGCGTTGGGTCTTTCTGTTGCATCTGTGACTGGATGGCCCACAGACGATGCTGGGGAGCAAGCTGATACACTTGTAGAGGAGTTGTCCACAGTAACAGTTATCCTTTCATAATTATAACTGGAAAACAACTATGTAAAATACAACTGACACATGAAAGACTCTGCTTTGTGGGAAGTGTGTATGAGCCTTGTGTTTATACATGTTCATTTCTATTATGTGAAGGCAAAGTGGAGGGGCAACCCATTTCCAGTGCTTTCACTTGAAAATTGAGAGGTGCGTTCATACCCTTTTCAAAATGCTCTGACCATTCTAACACCAGTATTTTCTTAAGCTAAAGAGCAAAAAAGCTTAAGAGATCATTCTTTAGACTGAAGGACACAGGCAGAATCCATCCACGTCTGTCTACATACAGCACTGCTGATGTTTTTCCATAGTGGCAGCAGTTTCTTACCTATGCGACAGATGTGTAACAGAGATTTCTGTGTTACTTTAAAATTAGCTATCTAGGGATCTAGTAGTAGCCTTTCTGTTCCTATAAAGAGATTAATGCAGGCTGCAAAACACATGTGCCAGTTTTTCTGTATTTAGGCAGCCAGCTACTACAGCAAATCTGCCAAGTAAATTGAAGCTAGCTTGAGTACATTTATGCTACATTGGGATAAATGGAGAGCAGATATTCCCTCTGACTGCGCAATCAAGTAGTAACCTTTAATATTGTGATGGATGATGGTGAGGTCCCCATGGCCAGTGGATTTTGCTCAGTGTTGTGGAGAACGGGTAATCTTCAGAACTTAGCTGTGAGTTTGGGTTAAATCAGAGATTTCCATAGCTCTGCTTCTGGCTTGTGGTGTCACCTGCAGTGCAGATTCCCTGCTATTTCACAAACAGAGTAGTGACTGTGGCCGCTTTCCATACCATCATCCCCACACATAATTCTTTCCATAACCTCCTGATCACAGCTATTGGTCTTGGAACTAGAGAAGATGCACAAATAAATTTTAATTTTTGAGGGACAGAGGGGGTTTATTTTCAGCTACTATTCAGTAAGCGTGCCAAAGGATTGGAGAGGTATGAACTGCTTCCGACAGCTATGTAAGCACTAAAGTGTAGATGTGAAGCGTTATTTAGATATTTAACTCTCTCTGAGTTCAGTGGAGATAGATACACATCCTGAAAATTTTAAAGAGCTTAGCATGAATGCCACCATGGAGAAAGACACTTCTTCCATCAAGATCTCATTACAGCTCATCTAAGTATAAAAAAAGGAGAATGGCTAAAAAAATATGTGTGTGTGTGTGTATATATATATACACAAACATAGACCCACCATCAGAGAAGGAAGAGTTGGTATGCGAACTATTACAGAAGCTTGATCCCTACAAGTCAATGAACCCTGACGCTATCCACCCAAGGGTGTTAAGAAAGCTTGCTGATGTCATTGTGAGGCCGCTCTCCATAATCTCTGAGAAGTTGCAGAGATCGGACGACGTCTCAGAAGACTGGAAGAAGGCTAATATCACCCTCATTTACAAGAAGGGCTTAAAGGAGGATCCAGGAAATTATAGGCACATCAGTCTTACTTCAGTTCCTGGGAATGTTATGGAACAAATCCTCCTGGGGGCTATCACAAATCAAATGAAGCACAGAACTGGGAAAAGCCAGCACAGATTCACCAAGGGCAAATCATACTTGGTTGATGTGAGGCGAGCAGTGGACATTGTCTACCCGGATTTCTTCAAGGCTTTCAACATGGTTCCCCACAAACTTCTCCTAGAGAAATTGATGGGTTATGGTCAAGAGAAGTGGTCTGTGCGGTGGGTGGGGAACTGGCTGACAGGCTGCACTCAGAGAGTGATGGTAAATAGCCCTTTTTCAAACTGGCAACCTGTCACAAGTGGGGTCCCCCAGGGATCGATACTGAGCCTAACGCTGCTTAATGTCCTCATAAGTGATCTGTATGATGGGATCAGGTGTACCCTGACAAAGTTTGCTATGATATCAAACTGAGTGGGGAAATGGACACTTTGGAAGGGAGAGTTACCCCACAGGAAGACCTGGATAAGCTGGAAGAGTGGGCTAACAAGAACTTTATGAAGTTCAACAAGGATAAGAATAAGGTCTTGCACCTGGGAAAACATAATGCAGGAAATGCAGCACAGGCTGGGATCTATCCAGTTGGGGAGCAGCTCTGTGGAAAGGGACCCAGGGGTCCTGGTGGACAACAAGCTCGATATGAGTGAACAGTGTGCTGCAGCAGTAAAGAGAGCCAACAGGATGCTGGATTGCATCAACAAGGGCATTACCAGTAGAGATAAAGAAGTCATTATCCCACTCTACTTAGTGTTTGTCAGGCCATGCCTGGAATACTGTGGTCAGTTTTGATCCCCGCAATGCAAAGAAGACATGGACAGGCTGGAGAGGGGCCAGAGCAGGGCCACAAAGATGATCAAAGGACTGGAGAGCCTGCCATATGAGGAAAGGCTGAGAGAATTGGGTTTGTCCAGCCTTGAGTAAAGAAGGCTTAGGGGAGACCTTATGTTCCAGTATTTAAAGGGTGGCTACAAAGAAGATGGAGCCTCCCTTTTTAAAAGGAGTCACATGGAAATGACAGGGGGCAATGGGTACAAGTTACTCCTGGGAGATTCTGACTGGACACAAGAAGATAATTTTGCACAATGAGAACAATCAGCCACTGGAATATTCTCACCAGGGAAGTGGGAGATTCCCCAACACTAGACACTTTTGAGATTCAGCTGGACAGGGTGCTGGCCCATCTTGTCTAGACCATGCGTTTACCAAGAAGGTTAGACCAGAGGATACTTGAGGTTCCTTCCAACCTGGTATTCTATGATGTGATTCCATCCCAGGTGAAAAATTCAACCCACTTCATCCCTAATTATGTATAAGCTCTGTAGAAATCTTAGGTTTCTCTTTTACTTACCTGTAGAAAGAAGTAAGCTTTCAGAGAGGAAATAAGAAAGTCAATATTAAAAATCCACCTATTAAAACCTTGCTGTTATCTGGAAGAAACTATTACTGTCAAGTTTTTAACTCAGGTGTATGATTACAAACACTTCATATGGTCAAGTTTAATTAGTATATAATGTGAAAACTCTCCATATTTACCGTCCCATTAGGAACTGAGGCATCACTGACAAAAATGCTCCTAAGGACATGATGAGACATCCAACAGCAATTACTTTCGGTCGATGAACTCTTGGTCCAAGGTAGCTCACCAACACCATTACCATTAAGTTACCTGCATCAACAAGAGAGAGAATCAGTAAGATTACAAAAAGATTTGTTTTTAGGGGAAAAAAATGTATTAAAAGCAGTGTTTATCCACTTTCAAAGACAGCACACCTACCTATCTCAAAGCTGCCATCAATAATGCCAACAATTGATGATGAGATTTCAAATCGCCTTTCAATTTGACTGGACATGCTCTTCATGTAGCTTCCAGAAAATCCTTTGGCAAAAAAGGAAAAAGCTAGAGCTCCAAGAAATACCTGAAGAGAGAAAATAACTGAGTTTGTAAAGAAACAATTTTTTCTTCATGGCTGGATGCCTGAGCAACCTACTCAAGAAACACAAAAATTAAATGTTTTGCTTTCTAATTCTCTGTGAAAAGATTCTTCCTATTGCTTCCATTAAAACAGAAGGTTTTACTTTCTTTTTCAGGATGGCCCCCAAAGCCTCCTCTACTGCAAAAAAAAAGAAAGTTGACATTGACTCTGTGCACCTTCAACCTTTCTACCACATACTGTTTTAGCTGTTTCCTTCCTTAGGGAAAACTTGCAGCATAAAGTTGTTCGTTACTGGTACGATTATTATGGCATGTCTTATTACTCCTACTTCTCCTGTTCTCAAAAACATGGACAAAAAGATATAGCTGCAACTACCACTATGACTATAGCACACCCCTATATGTTTCATTAGTAAAATATGGCATCACTTTTTAACTGCTAAAGACATTTATTGACTTCTATGTGCTTGGAATCACAACCTCAAGCGTTGTTTCCAACACATGTAGTTTCAAAGAGTGTCATACAGAACTGAGTTTTGATAGAACTTCAAATGTTCATTTTCAGTAATCCCAAGAAAATGTGTGGTGAGGGCTCCTTTCCATACCTTTAGCTTTGAACAATTATGACAAACGCTTTTGGCAGGAACTGTGCTGCCATCATTGTCCTGGAAGAGTGACTTGTCTTTAAGTTGGCCAGCAGCAATTGGCTTTTCCATGGTTTTCCTCCTCCAGATCTGCTATGTAGGTCTTCCTGTTTGGAAAATATCACTATGATTAACTATTATTTGCATAAGAATAAAGGTTCTAATGTTTTTCAGACATACTAGATGGTGAGACACTACTTGAGATGTCTTCACATTGACACCTTTTCTCAGGAAAGATGTTAAAGAGTGTTCAAAGTGTTAGGACTGGTGCATCTTCATTGTGAAACCTGCTTTCTAAAACACTTCAGGACCTTCTTGGATAGATGAAAAATTTAGACGCAACTTGCTGACAGCTTTTAGAAATCTTTGGAGAGGACAGTCCCTAGGCAGCTGGAGTCTAGGAGAGAATCATCTTCACGATGTTTGAGCAATTCTTATATTCTTTTCTAGATATCCACTTTTGACCGCTGTTCCAGACTAAATGTACCTTTGGCATGATCCAGTAGGGTCCTGATATTATGTTAAATTTATGAGGATTTTTTCTAACTGTGTAATCTATGAATTTGCAGAAATACTGAACACTACTCGGTACCATTCTGTCAACGTTCCTATGAGTAACATTATTTATTGGATAAATGTTTGTAAAATCATATGACAACTGATGACTGAGGAGAAAACAGGGTTAGAGATATGGTAGGTTGTCGTGGTTTAATCTGGCAGGCAGCTAAACACCACACAGCCATTCAGTCATTCTCCTCCAAGTGGGATGAGGGAGAGAATCGGAAAAAAGGTAAAACTCATGGGTTGAGATAAAGACAGTTTAATAGGACAGAAAAGGAAGGGAAAATAATAATAATGATAAAAGACTACACAAAACAAGTGATGCACAATGCAATTGCTCACCATCTGCTGACCCAGCCAGTCCCTGAGCAGTTGCCACCACCTCCCGGCCAACTCCGCCTAGTTTTATTGTTCAGCATGACATCATATTGTATGGAATATCAATATTTTGTCCACTTTGGGTCAGCTGTCCTGAATGTGTCCTCTCCCAGCCTCTTGTGCACCCCCAGCCTGCTCGCTGGTAGGGCAGTATGAGAAGCTGAAAAGTGCTTGACTTAGCGTAAGCACTGCTTAGCAACAACTAAGATCAGTGTGTTGTCAATTTTATTCTCATCCTAAAGCCAAAACACAGCACTATACCAGCTACTAAGAAGAAAATTAGAAGGTAAAGGTGTATTAAGGAAAAAGAGGGCACTGATTAAAAGAAACTAATCAGGACTATCTTTAAGTTCACAAGTCTCCGCAAGTTCCTGCAAGACAGAAGATAAATATAGCTATTTTAACGAGACTGCAAAAGTTTTCTGTTTAAAAATTGGCTCTGATATAAGGAGTCACCTTAGCTACATTGTTTGATGTAGATTAAGCTGATCAGGGGAAACCAGCTAAGACAAAGAGAAGTGGAATAATAAAAAGTCAAAAAGAGCTATTGCCAAGTTCCTCTGTTGGAAAACTGGTGTATTGAAATCAATTAGTTAGCTCCAACATACATTGGCACATGTATTAGACGAACACAGAGAAATATAGGCCAAGAAATTGACCTGTACCATTCCCTGCCCCGGCTCCGCCAAGACAGTGGGATCTTAGATATCCCATTCTGTTTAATTCCTCTGGGAACTTCTCAAAAGTTGCCCTCCTGCAGGCCCCAGAGGACAGTTGACCCATGACCAGAGGCCATTCAAGTGTCATGAGGGATTTTTGACACCGGGGGCAGTAGGGCTCTGGCAGGGTCCTGGGCTAACCAGCAAAGGTCGCTCTGTTCCTCTGGAGAGTTCTGTTTTCCCAAGCAAGATGCCCAAGAGCAACCTGGACTCCCCGAGAAACGCCCATCCCTGCCCAGAAAGAACAACACTCTCTTAGCAACCCAGTAGCTCCCCAAAAGTTACTCCTAATGATTGCGGATAGGCACTAATGTCTAATAAAGAGATATAAAGCCTCAGAAGCGCTATAACTTAAATTTTGCAGGTTTTATTTCCAAATCCTATTCCAGTAGGATCCACCAAAAATGACTATGAAAAGTAAACACATGTATATTTCAGAGTGATTCCCATATGAAATTCCTAAAGGGACCTCACTTTTCTTAGGCCATCTTTAGCAGCTCACAAATCAAAAAACCTTGAAAAAATAAGTCATAGATAATTAAAGTGTGGTGAACTCAGATTGAGTTATCTAAAGCAAATACATTCTTTATTGATTTGTATTTTGCTGATGATTAACTTTGTGAAACATCTGACTCTGTTAAATAAACAGTATTTAAATCAGTGACAAGGTATTCTTTTCACAATGTTTAATGTTATGCTGCCAGGCTAATAATCTACCTTAAACTTATAGAAAATGTTAAACTTTATAAACACTTCTCTTATGCCTAATGAAAAAATAGCATTTTCCATAATGACTCTATAAAAAACTGAACTTTGGCAAACCAGTGATTCATTGACACCAGCGGTATTTAAAATCAGCTGAAGTAAGAAAAATAATACAAGATTTAATTTATGACAATTTTTAAAAATTAATTAATGGAAATGAATAGTTTTTGTACAGAGGTATAACACATCCCACTGTCCACAGTGCTTATCCTTTAAAAAAAATATCTAATTTGCAGAATTGCACCTTTGCACTTTACATAATCTCTTTCAAGTTTAGTGACACAGAGGTGTACAAAAAACTAGTCCGTCCTGCACTAGCACCTAACAATTTAACAAACAAACAAACAAACAAATGGAAAAAAGCAGGAAGGGAGGGTGGGGAGATAACAGCAAGAAGCAAAGAGAGGGAACTTACTTTGTGTCACTGCGGTGTCAGGCTGTTTCTTTCCCGTGCCCTAGGGCTTTCAGGCTTGAAGCCAGCGCAACGTCACAGCAAAAGCGCTGCCTACTCCAAGAAGTAGAGCACTCCACTGCATTTTTTTAAACCTTGGATTTCCTTCTTATGGCAATTGCAAAACTTTCCCACAACCACCGATACAAAAGCTTTGCAAAAGAAGGCAACTTTCTTGTGTTGTCATTACTTTGGCAGCCTACCTGCCAGCATGCTAGTGGTGCCAGGCTCTCCTGGGAGGAACAACTTGTTTTCTTAACCCTTTTTTTATTTTTTCTAAAGTCTAAACACTAAAGCTGCTTTAAGCACCTCTCCAAAGGGGACTTCCTACCATCCACCCAACAGCCATAGAGTGGCTCGGCTGATGTACAAGAGCACTGAGAGAGCAGGCTCAGTTTTAACAAGGGTCTTACCTGCACCCTCAGTAAATTACACTTCCTGGCGCCTTTGATGAGGGTCAGCAGAAATACTAAGGGGTGACTTAGCTCCTCAAAGGGCATGAATTACGTATTGACATCTGCCAGTTTTTGGCATGGGCCCTCTGCGTCACAACCCCAAAGCAGATGTGCAAGACGGCTACCCTTGTGGAGAGCTAAAAAGAAGCGGATGCCCTTAGGAAATCACAGCCTCCATCAGATCCCTGCCTATTATAAATCAGGATTATTTAACACAATCACAAGCAGTTCCTGCAGGTGCCAACAGGAGATGTGGGATGACACAGCTATCCCTCCAAACTGACTACAGACTGGCCAAACAAACAGAGTGAGCATATTACCCCCAGCTAGCCCAGCTTGTGCATCCCAACCAACCACAAGTAGAAAATCACCACTCACATCTAACAGGGCACATACAGAGTGCAAATCCACCTAATCTGTGTCTTCTCTAGAGAAGAACTCTCCAGTACAAGCTAAGATTCTGACCCAGAAGTCATTCCAGACGTTATCAACAGTCTCAAGACATGTTTTTTTGGTCATCTGGTTGCAGGTAACAGCACGGTGCTCACATTTGCAGAAACTTGAATTACAAAATTAGAGTCACATCTAATTAAAGGACCATTCTAGTGATTTCTGAATATAGAAAAAAAGAGTTTTATGACTCCAATAAATTCAGGAACCCTGGAAGGAAAGAGCATTGTCCCACCATCCCCTTTCTTTCCAGAGAAAGGTAAACTCCTGAAATAGGAAATTTACAAAGCTTGTATGAAAAACCTTGCTTAGCTTTTTTTGTATAAAAATACACCAAGAGATTTGCTAAAGAATAAATTAACTCAATTAAATACAAGGAAATGTATTATTTAGTCATGAAAGCTAAAAGAAATAAAAAAACTTGCTAACTTGGTGTTTAACGGCAGACAATCGTTGTATCTGCCATATTCACACTTGCTATTGGATTTTGCTTCATAGAATTTTACAAATTTTACTGTGATGATTATCTATTTATTGATTTATTAAGGGTCTTTATTTAGTTTCATTTTTTCTATTTTGCCAGCAGGACCCTATGCTGTTACCAGGTACACAGTGAGCAAATCAAAACACAGCTCATTTCTACCATTTAGTAAGAACATATGCAACACAGAAAAATGTGATTTTCCATAATGGTTTTAATTGCAATGTTCCTACACTAGTCTTTAAATGCTAACTTCTTTTTTAATTAATTTGTTTAAACACAAGGGATGAACGTACGTATTGAAATTCTCTTTCTCTTAAAAGCACTCAGAATACAGAAAATGCAATCAAACCTATTCTTCAGATAAAACGATCCATTCTCATATTTTTGTTTAGGTGAAGAAGTGGTATCTTTGCCTAGTTTTTAACACCTTAATTATTTAAAAACCAAATCTTTAAAAAGCTTAGATTACCAGACTGTCTCTAGAATACATCAGAATTTGCTTCATCCAATAATTTCAAATTTACATATATTACAACCTTCATTTGGACCACTTTTAACTATGATGATATTGGAAATTTTGAGGAAAAATATATCTGAATATTAGCAATGGGTCCCCTATTTATCATTGTTGTCAGTCTGCTCTGTTGGAAAGGTAACTGCAAGCCCATTGTCTATCAGGACAGGAGGCCCAGTTCTCAAAATGAGACACCTAGAAAAATCCCACCAGCACTTCGATACATGTATTTTAAAGTTGCATACAAAGAGGTTTGTCTATAGAGGGCATGACACTTTTTGTGATTGTCACACATAGATGGCAAGATCCACTTACGAGGCAGCACTGCATGGATTCAGTGCAGACACTTCCAGATGAGCCACTCAATCAGTTTCTCTTTATAGTCAGAGGAGAAAGAAGAAACATCTCCACAGGTGCGAGTTGTCTGGTCTATTTTACTTACTTTAGGTATAAGATGAAATGAACTCCAGATATGGCTGTGAAAGAAGGCTAGACAGCAAGATCCACTTTTGACAACGGAAAGTCAGGAGAGATGAATCCCACCATAAAAGACTTCAGTGCTCCCATAAAAATAGTCCTCCGTAGCTTTTGCAAACTGAGCTCTGGTGTCAGTGACAGCATTTGCCATACTGCCAGTCTGTGCAACTCACTGGTGATACGGCAGCTGATAACAGATGAGGAAAAGGGCCCTTGTTATGGAAGGGCAGCCCTGGGGAGGCAAGCCACGGCTGCTGGATCCTGGCCAGCCCACTAGCAGATGCTGGCAGAGAGCAGCATCAGCAGCACACATCAGTGCCTCTCCACGAGCCATGGCGTGGGCTGTTGTGTCAGCCACCAGTCTGACAACTGGCTGTACATCGGCCTTGCCCACTGGGAACCTGTTCCGCAAGGCCCGTGGTAGCACAGAAACTCAAAAACAGGAGAGCAGGTCACCAACAAGGAAATGTTTGTTGTTGCTGATCAAGTGTTGCTGCTTCCCGTGTGACCCAGTGCTGTCTGTCTGCAGCCGGCTGGCAGTGGCAAGGGCTCAGAGGTGGATGCAAAAGCCCCTCGTAAACGGCCCTGGGAACGGCTCTAGCAGAGGGAGCTGTCTCCTGAGTCTGGCTGGGTGCTGCGCTGCATAGCACCACCAGCCACGTTCCCAAAGCAGGACACAGTGTCCCTGATGTGATGCGCCTGGCTGGCTGCACATCAACGCCCTCGGTGTGTTATGAACCGCATCAAACGAGTGCAAGATATTCCGTGGCTGGGGACAAGTAAGGACATTCAGAGCAAGCGGGTGCACGTTCCCATGCTCAGCTGGCTCGTTTCTCCAGGAGGTTATTTTGTGTGGCAGTCACTTAAGAAACTGCAGAATTTTTAGGCTTGGCCTCCTGCCATGCAGAGGTAAACCAGATGGCAGCTCCCACTCAGCCCGTTCAGAGCTGCATCTTCTTCACCAGCAGAGGAAGTGTTGTGCAAGGGTAACACGCTTGTCACCACTTTAGTTGCGCTCGGTTGCACTGATTGAGCTGCCAAAGTGAGCCCCAGCCCGAAGCAGCATCATCCCAAGTGCCAAGCCAGCAGTTGAAAGATCACGTTGCGATGCCATGTTGGGGCTGACGTGGCTGCAAGACCAAGGCTTAGGGAGCTCAGTCTGCAGGTCGTATCGTGGGCTTCCTCAGGAGTAAGTCGTAGCAGAAGGAGAAAGAATGTGAATCCTGATAGATTGTTCTTTACTACTGCTGAAACATAGAAGGATGAGATGTGAAAGAGGAGTGGGGGAAAAAAGTTAATCCTCTGCTTCAAACAGAAAAAAGCTTTTAGAAGCATGATTTGTGCATAAGGTGTTCAGTCTTTTTCTTGACACCAGCTTTTTCACCTCCAGAAATGTGCACAGAGGATTTGGGGTTGCTATGCTAAGCTATCATGTGATCTTATTTTAGTAATTCCATCTTCTTTAGATCCCAAAGAGAATTAATAAAAGACAAAGATACAAGTGGTAAAATCATTTCAGAGTGCTCTTCTATGAGAATTTTCTCCTGTAAAAATTAATTTGGCAACTGTTCACAGGCCTCCTGCAAAATTGGTGTAATCTAACTCTGCAGTAAGGGAATTTTCTCCCCAAGGATGGGGCCCCACTGAGTACTCATATGTAAAACCTTAAATAATAATAGTAGAAGAGGAGGAATGTTACTGATCTTTTCAAACTGTAAGACAGATATTACATGTGTGCTCATATGGGAAACAATACTGTTAACCTTGGAGGAATAGACATAAAAAAATATTTCAAGTCATATCATTTCTTGGTAAAGGCTGCGTGTGCCTTTGAATTTAGGTATAATTTGTGCTTGAATTAATTAGTCTTCTGAAAAAGAAAAGGGCATCTCCAAAAAATCAAGTTTTTGTCAGTGTTAATGCATGACTTCCAGCCTGAATCTCCAGTACATGCTGGTTTACTGCTTTAACCTGAGTAAAGGAATTGTAGATGCACTCTACACTTACAAATAAAACATCACAGCATTTGGATAGCCCAAACAAATGTACTGGGGATGCTTTCAAATCTGCAAAGGAGAAGTCTAACTGCCACTGACAACCCCCAAAGGAGGAGTGCCCACCTTCAATGTATGCTATTAGAAATCGCCTTTTACAAGTATCTTGTGTACAAGTTGTATTAAACATGAACCTAATAAACTGACAGGGACATTTATCTTCTAAAAATCACAACCCTTTTTTGCTGCAGAAAGTTGGTATTAAAAGAAAATAAACAAGCAACTCTACAGTGGAATGCAACCCAAAAGAAGTCATCTTCAAATTTGTCAGTACTGATGTATTTCTCAGGCCAAGATCTCTGCTGATCTCTCTAAGCTCCAGCTCAGAGTGGGAGCTACCCACTGCCCGTGCTAAATCTGTGGCAGTGCAAAATGTGCCTGAGCCAGAGGGCAAGGATGAGCGAGGCTCCGCGCACCAGGGAGCAGGATCACAAAGTGAGGTTGTGCCTTCATGAGGAGAGCGCCAGTGGAGAGAAATCCTCTACTTGTAAATAGTTAACTCTGGGATCTTCCAGTAACATGTCCGCACAAGGAGTGCATTTTCAATCTCATCTCCCTGTGGATGATAACCTAAAAGCAGAGGAGAAATTTTCTTCTGGCAAAACTAGAGCAAATCCCCTGGATTCCAGTAAATTTGATCAAAGCCATAGGCAGAACTCTTGTGAGTGTTACGATGGACCTGCACCCCTTTTGCCTGTCAAAGTGGTTGTTGTTTAAGTGCTAGCTAGCTCTTGCATTCAGAAGTACAATAATAATCTATTGTACTGCTAAGTAATTCTCCAATAGTTTTCACTCTGTTCTTGGTGGGAAAAGTAGGAGGAACATCTCAGTATCAATTTGTTTGTACATTAGGATGTTATAAACTTACCTTCACTTTTTTTTTTGATATGAAGAAACATTAAAGTACTTTTATATGTAAGACACATTACTTATGCAATTTAGAGGGGACTTTTACCACTAAACGATGTTTTAAAAGTCATTAAACAAAACTTACAAACTTTGTACTTTCACTTACAAAGTGCTAGATGTGGGAAGCTTCAAGGAAAACATTTCCTAAATTTCTCCCCAGATCAGTATTTCTCCTTGCAGTTCCAAGGAAAGCTGCTTTTCTCACAGCTGCTTTTTGAAGCAATATTTTATGTAGAGCTTTAACGATGCATTTCATTAAAATCATGATGATTTTTCAAGCATTAGTTGCAGTAATTGGTTTTGAGGGCGTTTGGTTTTCACATGAGGAGTATCTAAAGCAAACATTAAGAACTATCACTAAAACTATTGTGCAGCATAATCTTAGGCAAACACCCAATGGGTATTTCTTTCTTCTGATAAGGAATGTAAGGATATCTTCCTCTACAATCTGTAAGAAAAGTCACAGGTAGCATCAGTAATACAGTTGTAAAAATTAAAAAGGCAGTATACTCACTATTTTGGTGTTCCACTCCAGGCAGCAGCATGATGACATATGTTTCTTTTTTTTTCATTGTTGGCTTTGAGGGTTCTGAAAAGCAAAAATAGGAGTCCTTGAAACAAGTTTCTGATATTCAGTTACACGGGGCCAATGACAACACAGTTTACAAAAAATGGTTCTTCACTTTTTTGTTTGTAAATGGCACAAATTATAGAAAAATCTCAAAGGTCAAAAATTAGTACGGTATCAAAATGCAGGAAGACCTTGGTTAAAGCAATACTGGAAGACCTTTTCAAAGCAATAAAGCAATATGCCAGTTAAGAACCAGTTTTCAGAACAAAAGGATGTTCATTAAATGAGCACCACACAATTTTTTTTCATTCTTGGGACAAATCATAAGGTGCTCAGTATATAGGGAAGGTACAAGCTTACTTCAGGGAGCTAGACACAAGTAAATATCTGAAGAACATAAAAACATCAAAGAAAAAAAATTAGTATTAAATTGGATGAGAAACTGTATATTAAAAGAAAAAATTAATACAACAGGGTGTTTGTGGCATACTGGGAAAAGTTTCAAGACAGTAAAATTAACAGAGTATAAAACAAGCTCCAGAGGAGTAATGGAAGTCATGTCATCTCTATTTTAAAATTAGACTTGACAAACTTTAACATATATGTGCCAATAAATAGTCTTTTATTGGCAGTAGAGAATGCAATTTATTTACTGTACTCAATTTATAAACTCAGAAGCGCTAAACCAACACAATTAGTACTAGAATTAGAGGCCTAAATTGTTCACATCTGTTTGTTACTGTCACTGCCCACGTTCTCCAGCATGAGCACTCTATAAACAGGCAGTAGTTTAAATCCCCTTTGATATCCCAGGGGTTCCCATTTGCAGCTTGCGGTGCAATTGTTACACCCAAGGATGCACCAGACACTCTTCCCCCTGTCGCGGTGGCAATGCCAGGGACATCAGCTGCAGCACCCTCTGCTTATTGCCCTCCCTGTCTAGTTACCACAAGCAACACTCTTTTATCAGAAAATTACCTGCCAGCCCGAAGCTCTTGGGAAGTCATTCTCCTCCTCAAGCAAAGCCCAGGTTGCACTGGAGCGATGGAGGATCCTGCTGGTGCACCAAATCCACGGGGATCGAGGCCAACTCATCTCACGGCAGGACACACTGGCATCTAGCAAAGTCTCTAGTGAGGAACAGAGGTACATACTTGATTACAAAACAAAAGGCTAAAAGAAAAAGGTCGCCAAGCACGTTATTATAATTTACATGATAGTCTAGGCTGATGCACCTTTTCTTTCCATAGAGTTGTCTGGATTATGGGATTATTCCAGCACACATTGCACTTGCTGAATGCTATGTGCAGGTAATACTCCTTGGCTCTTGCCTGGCCACCTAAGGTCTGATTCCCACAGCTACTACGATCTTCTGCCTGCCATCCTACAGCACACAAACACTAAGTAAAGATCACTTTGCATCCTGGAGTTACCTGGATCCCTTTCCATGCAAACAGAGGCTAAACAAACCCTCTTGCTACTTCTTCTCCTTCCTGTTTCATTCTTTAAACTAAAGGCACATGTCGACTAATCTTGGTGCTCTGTCTTCCTGTCACTTTATTTAAAGAAGATATTGTTTAGTGAGTTTGTGATAATAAACATGCAGATGAGCATTGACAGCTCAGCTGTCAGTTTGGGGCATTCAGGCCTTTAAATTTCGCAGAGTAAGTCCCTATTAATCATCCCTGCATCTGGAAGACTGACTGAACTGCACTCTGGTATAGGCTCCTCTTTCCTTGATATTACATACACTGAGAAAAGACATATATCAGAAAGCGGGGGGCAGGGCAGGGGGCGGTACCAGTCATACCAGCTACACTGAATGATTGCAACAGCTCATCTTCAGTGTTAAAGCCACCTAAATATATGGCAGAAGGGCTTTCTGTGTGATAGGGATTACTTTGGGATTTATCAGCACATGGTACTGAAGCAAAACAGTTCTCCCACACTTACCACACTCTTCATCTCTCCAGACATTTACTGAAGTCATAATTCTTTTTTAACAATATCACTGGCTGATGCCATGGAGGGGTATAGTAGCAAGTTCACAATGTTCCAAATAAGACTTGGAGAAATCTAAGCTCTTCGCTACATACTACTGCCTCTGCTGATTAGCACAGGAAAAAACTAAACTGGACCTAAAGGTCTCCGATTGGGAGGAAAGTTCATAACTATATCCAACCTCTATTGCTCATGCCTTGTTTGACCTGAAAACATAGCAAGATAAATTAACAGGGAAATTTGAAAACAATGAATAGTTTTGTGTTTGGTGTATTTAAATTTAGAAATAACTTCTCTAGCACTGAGCACAGGATTTCAGAAGCCAGACTCCTACATAAAAAGAATTAAAATGAAAAGAGAAGGCCCCTAGTAGACTCTGTCTGTTAAATTGTTATTCCTGAAAAATAAACGAGAGCATAATCAATACGAGTTGTCTCTCTATGTGTCTCTGTGCATGCATATATATATATATACACCTTTGATAGGAATATGCCTGCAAGCTCCTGGTCATAAGTAAGTCATAAAGCAGCAGCAGCAGTGTTGCAAATGCTGGTATCCTATTATTCAGATTCACCAGGAGGAATGTTCCCAGTTAAAATGCAGTATCAGGTAGAAAACTATGGAGCGGGGGGAAGAAAAATAAAGCAGGGCTCATGCCCTCTTGGAAATTTTTTGAAAATCTGGAAATTTCTGCAGAAACTTAAGCTTGTTTTATATATATATAATTCTTTCTTTATAACATCAAGTTTTCTTGAGGTTGGTTTACTACCTACAGAAGAAAGAAAAATCACGTGTGCCAGACAGCATACAGTTGCCTGCACTCTGGCCTTCCAGAGAGCTGCCTTGAAACAATAGTGACAGCAAAGGTACAGCATGAACCGGGCCGCTTGGTGTTTCATTAACCCCAAATGAGAAGTTTGGTTTTTTCAAAGCCTGTTTTGGAACCATTTAAATGATAACATTATAAAGCTAAGCAGCCTTTACACAAACACTGAGGGTCAAGGCCTTTTAAAAAGCAAAAGTTTTGTAATGAACTTTATCTGTTACACCAACATTTCCCACCTGTGATGGGCTTTCTGCCCTCCAAGTGAGGATGTTCCTCTTACTCTGCCCAGGCTATAACGATCCAGCAAGTTTCCACCTATGGTCACATGCATGTCTACCCTGCACAAATGGTGTTTGTATTCCCTAAGCACCTCTGTTGGAAATTAGCAGGCATATATCACGCTTATGTCATGGAGCTACCGAATGGCCTCTTCTTGAAGGGACATTAGACATTGCAATACCTAAGATTTCACCTTCTAAAGGGATCTACTGCTTTTTGTCCTGTGATTTAAGTCACCTGTGATTTAAGTCACCTGTGATTTGAGAAATCTATGCCTTTGACTCCCTGAACAAAGCAAGAGAGGGGCAATTACCTAGTAATTTTCCATGTTCTCAGAGAAAGTCCTAAACAATGAAAGTTCAAAATCCCAACCAGCATAACTGGGAACACTTAATGCCTTATTAAGAAATGAAAAGACTAACAACAATTCTGTAAAAAAAAGCAGCAGTAGCCAAGAACTTGTTGCTGGATACATCCAGTTTTTATCACAAGACCAGACTTACATAAACTAAAAAGTGATTTGGCTTTTTCGTGTGCCAAATTCCATGCCGGGTATGCTTGGGGTCTTCCTCTCTCCACATCCACAGGTTGAATTAACTCCTGGTACTCTGAGGCTTGCCTGGATGAGAAAAGTCTGTAGGGAGGAGTTACCTGCTAAAACTCAAGTTGAGATAGAAAGGATACAGAAACAGCCTATTGATCACTGTATTTGAAATGACTGAGAAAGAAAGTAAACTTGAATTGCCAATAATACTTGTCCAAAACTGTAATGCTCATGTATTCAGAAGCTATACATGTTAACATAATATGTTGGTATCGCAAACACAAAGCCAGCTTTCATATCATGAGTCAGTAATGCCCTCAGCCTAATTACTGTGTAATGATGCAGCTTTGGTCACCACACCTCCCTTATGCCCAGTAATTAAAATAAACTTGCCAGGTAACATTTTTTCCTCCCAAATGAATAACTTCATCTTAAAAAAAAAAAAAAAAAAATCATAGCTTGAACAATATGCGTAATCAGAATTTTTTAATTGTGCATCAAGAACAGGTTTCTATTCTTAAATGTTAGAAGCAGCAAGGAGACAATGGAATTTATACCAGACACGTAATTTTTTAGGATACATATAAAACTGTTAATAATGACTTGTAAAATACTGAGAGACTTGGCAATAAAATATCTGATGAAATTAAAAGCTGATACAGATAAAATAATGTAAATGGCAAAAAGCCCCATAGCCTTCACATGCTCAGATATATGCTTTTGACAACACGTTGTCCTTTTTCACTAAGATACTGAAGACTTTGATGAAGACTTTTGTAAATGATGGCTCAGCACCTGATCATGGTCAAAAAAACCCCAATGGAATGTCAGGGATCATTATAAAAAATATCGAGTACAAAATGTTAGATAAATATATGTGTGCACAGTTTGTGTACCATTGCCTTTAAAATATCTCCAAGATGGTTGCACTGGTCACATTGCCAGAAAAACATCAAGCGTCTGGCAGCATCCATATCCAGGCACCAACGCTAAGGCTTCCTCTTGGTAGGTTTAAGGATCAAAATTCGACTCATGGGCACCCTTTACTGAGTTGAAACTTCAGTGACTAAGAAATGTGATTGACTGTACTGTGAAAGCCATCTGCTCGGCTCTGAGGCACTCAGAAAATAAACCCACCATCCATTTTTATTAATTTGATATTGGACTTAACCAACTCAAATATTCATATGCTACTGCTTCATAAAAAACTTTACACCTACTGTTACTTCTATTGGCATTATTCCCATTTGTGGCTTGTGCTACCCACAGTGCTGATGCAAGTCTCGGTGCTTGAAACATCAGACCAGGATCAGCCCAAACTTTCAAGCATAGTGAATATCATCTGAGTACCTGCTGTAACCCACAGCAAGTAGCCTCTGTTCAAATGAGTGTCACAACAGCGGCAGTTTGGGGCTCAGTCTTGAAATGTCTGATGTCACCTACTTAAAAAAGCATCAATGAGGCAACTCATTTTTAAGTTAAGCACATGCTTAAATGCTTTACTGAATGAAGGTCAGCATGCTCAAAACTTGGAAGGATTGAGTCTAAAGTTTAGCTTTACATTTGAAGGAATAGCTCCAAGAGTATTTGACTAACCTCCCAACCTAATCCTAGGAATGGCTGTTGTACCAGACATAGCAAATCATAAAGGTCTTATGACGATTACTTTGGAATGACCTGAACTTCCATTTCCTGGTTTTGCTCTGGGGAAGTAATGTTCCCACCACAGGCTTGTGCCAAGAAGCTTCTCTACCATGCCATCACCCAGCCAGCTCTCCAGCCAGCACTGTCTAAGTTAAACAGACTGAGTAGCAGGCTATCAACTTCAAAGTGTCTGGTGAGGGTGGCCTGTTTCACTGCTTGCATCTCAAGCAGATGAACTGTAACAATTAGAAAGAAAGTTAATGTATGAAGTAAAATGCTAAATTTAAAACTTGGAAACTTTCCTATCTGCTTCCTTCCATTTCAAAACACTGTGTGTTAACTAGGCCTGACTCTTTGGCAGTGGTCCATTTAAATGGCAGAGATTTGCCTACCTAACAAAGCCCTTTTGTTTCCTACAGCTGTGAAATTTCAGTGCACTGTAACTGTTCACATTTCCCAGGTTACCTTGGCACCAAATTGTGGGTAAACGCCTGCAAAACACTTTTAATTCTAGCTTTGGAGGAATATAATATCCACAAGGAAGAATGATGGCTTTCAGCGAGTGCCCCATGGTAGCGAGAACAATGCTGAAAATCAGCTGGGCTTCAAACGTTCACGAAGCTTCTGGAAGATCTGCAGTTTAATAAAGAATTGCACACTCTGCTCTGCTCTGTTACGGGCTGTATCACGTTTGTTTTTTCTTCTGTCCCGCTTTCTCACGTTATACCTGTTCTGCTCTATCAACTGATGCAAAGGGAGGGACTGCGATATATCTTTTCAAAATAATTAATTTTAAAAACCTCTTATATTTGAGGAAATTTTAAATTTTAGAGCTGATTTCCTGCTTTGTGGGAAGAAATGGATCTTTTGTCATTGATTCCACAAGGGCAGGAAGCAATTCCAAGCACATACAGATATGGTGTTAATAAGACACCTTGAAGTTAAACAGAATATAACTTAACTAACGTAAGTACTTTGGAGATAAAGCCTTCCCATTTTTCTGTGGCTGCAAAAGGTCCCGGATGGATAAAATGAGAGTAAGTCTGTGTCATACAGGTTAAATGGGTAGGAAACACTTGGAAGTGCTGGAGCACTGGTCTATGGTAAAGTTTCAGAAGTTCCATCCATGCCTTATACAGTAGGGAACAATAATCAGGAGGGGTTTTTTTATTTCCAACAGCTGCAATAAAAAGGCTTGAGAAATTATTGCATGGCCACCTGCAGATAGACCTACATATGAGGCAGCTACAATCTAGAAGCTAAACATGGATGCACTATACTCAACCAAAGATACATCTGGTGTGACATATACCTTTATCAGCAGGGTTTTCTGTACTTTTTTTTCCTGAGACTTTCAGTGTCTTTTACCAAGATATTTAAGAGATCCTAGGGCAACAGCTCACTGTCAGTGAACACTAAATGGATACTACATTCATTGTTGCATCACATCTGAGAGAAATAAGAATTAGACAAAAACCAGGAAGAGCACATGGATGACTACAGATATGTACCAGTCAAAAAATAATTTGACAAGAAATAAGAATAGGATTTAGCAGACAGCAATATGATGGGCAAAATACTCATAAGTGTCATTCTATCACGCTTAATGTACGAGTTATTCCCCTCTAGAGTGAATGCCACTGAAGTAACAAATCCTGATAACTTTTCCTTGTCCGTGCTCTCTGTAAACCCTAAAATATCACCATAACTCTGGATTTTCTAAAAAATTCATTTTTCCTTTTTTTATTTGTTATTATTACCACAGGACCCAGGCCATATCATAAACCAGGTTCCCAATATATTAACCATCTACACTATGCAGAATGACACACAGTCCCTGCCTGAAAGGACTAACAGCGTAATTAAATAAATTTATGAAAAAGCCAGGCCCAAAGAAGATACAAATCCTGCCCACAGTCAATGAGAGAGGCTGTGTCAGAATCCATTGCAGAATTAAAGAATGAAATCTGGCATCACTGGAGTCATTTGCACAACTCCCACTATCTTCAGTGAAATCAGGACAGAAAACATATGTTTCTCCTCATAGCCCTTTGCTCAGGCAACTCAAACCTGGCATTTCATATGTTTTCTTGTTTCTACTCCTTGTTCTTTTGCACCAAATACATTTTTCCTGTAACTTCTGTTTATGAACTGATACTTTTATAATATAATTAGGATATGACTATGTGTAATTCTATTAATCTCTGTCCAAGTGTTCACTAGTTAAAGTATGAAATCTTTCACAAGGATATATCCAAAATTTACACTGCAAGGTTTTTCCACAATGCGTCCTGCTTTGAAATGCTATTTCAATGCTTCTTGAACTTTGTCCTGCATTTCTACTGGTGCATTTAATAAGACTTGGCTTTCAGATTTAAGTTTCTTCTTTAAAATAAGGAGAACTAGTGCACTTGGGACATAGGACACTCCACGTAATATTGCTGGCAGGCCAAGATAGAGCCACCTGAAATAAAAGAAGTGCTTCATTAAATATATCATTCATGAAAAAATAGCAAAACTATTCAGCGTATATTGTTTTGCAACAATTGCCTGCCACTCTAAAGCTTGTGCCCTGATCCTTTTGGATCTCACAGAAGATGAATCAATATGAGAAAAGAGAATATGCCAGTGTCAGCAAAATGGCTATTTACATCACCCAACATCAGGCAACTAATTTAACCATCGAAGTTAGCCACCTGGTACCCTTATGGCTTTCTCCACAAGGGGAAGAGAGAACCCTGAAAAGGGCAACTCAGACCACCTGAGTAAGACTTCTGGGTATTCATGAGCTAGCATTCTTCTTCCCAATCAACCTCAACACACTATTAAGAGGAATCATCCCTAAGACATTAGTTCAACCAAACTTTTCTTCAAAATTCCCACAGTGCTCCTTGAAGCATGAAGAGCAGTATGCTGGGCCAGTTTCCAATTTGGGTAACTATATCCTCTCTATAAACTTATCATATAGTTTAATTCAAGTACTATTTCAACCATTTTCTGTTCAAAGATATTGCATAGTCAGCCATTAAACATCTGACATTTTTCCTACAAAAGCTTACTGCTTTTACTTTTTTTTATCAGAATTCAGTGCTTTAAGGTCTGTTCTCATGAAAGGCCATTAGTGTACGTAATTATGGCACCAGAACATTTCTGTTCACAGGGTGTTTCAAGATCTGTGGCAAAGGTTGCACTTGAGAAATAAAACCAATGCCAAAGAAAGGTGTTGTGTCAAATCTCTAACACAGGAGGAGTTTGTCCACTAGGAAAAGATAAAGAGCATACCATTATATCTCTATGCATGTAACAATACAGTAAGAAGGAGAAATGAAAATAAAGTAGAAAATATACCTATACGTGACAATGTCGTACATCCTACATGCTCCTTCTCCACCACAAGTCACAGTACCCCACTTCAAGCAAGTGGTATCTATCAGAGCTCCAAAATAAATGGGAGATGGAATTCCAGCTAAAAAGGATATTAGCAATGTTTTTGTGAATAGAGTATTTTTTCTGATTAGCAGATACACTCTAGAACCTATGTTGTTTTTCACCTACTCCATCTGTCCTCCTCTCTTGCAGCATGAACCATGTTCTCTGTATTTCTTACATTCTCTCTTCTTCCTTGTCTACTCCCCCTCAACCAAAGATTGTCTTTCCTGTTGCCTGTTTAACAATATGTCTATGCTACAATATGGACTGTGATTCCTATTCAAAACTTGGTATTTTCACTCATCAGTGAGAGTATTGTGTTTGATAAACATATAACAAGAGCGATGGAATGTAAAATGGCTTTCAAATAACAGCAGATGTAGTCAGCCTCTTACGCCATATGAATAAATGCAAATTGAAAGCTGTTGTAATTTGTCATGCTGCCTAGATCTGTAACAAACCCTAAATTCTTTCTGACCAAAGGCACTCCATAGAAGTGCACTCCTGTGCCATGCCTATAGCCCCGATGTGATCCTTGTTTAACTCTAGATCAGACCTAACTGTGCTTCTGAATTGTGTTAGATCTTTTCTTACCAAATACTCTTGAAGCCAGTCCATGGATACCCACTCCAAATGACTTTTCTTCAGGCTTTAGAGACCTGTATGATAATTACATTGTACTCCAGTCAATAAAGGTGACATCAATAAGGAATGTTTACCTCATTGTTGTTTTTTTTTTTTAAATCCAAGTCTTCATCACATTAGGCCCAAACCTTTCTAATTAGAGCACTGGTTGAAAGAGTTCATTATACTCATCTGGTGATGTTTACTGAAGTTCTTTAACTGCCAAATCACAAAAGGAAAAGCTATTGTCCTGGTCTTGTCCACTTGGACTGAGGCCAGCACAAAGTGCAAAATAGTTGTGCCTTAATCAGCATCATGTTGAGATAATCAATAAACACATGGGTATCACACAGCTCTCAATATCTTGGTGCACTGGCTCAGCAGTCCTACATTATTAATTCAGGATACAGCTGATAGCCAGAAGCAAAAACAGGTTATAAAACTGACATGACACTAAACCTTAACACAGCACAGAAATTACATAAGATCTTTCTATTCTTCCTCCCCCAAACACAAACTAACACACTTTTAATTCCTTGGGGTGTTTGACTTCAAAATAAAAAGTCCAGTAGGTTCCTTAAGACAAGGACATTTTACTGTACCTTATTAAGACCATGTACCCAGGCATGGCTGCTAAGGAAAAAATGAAGCTGCAGACTAATGACAATATTAAAAAATAATGAAGCATCCTGTCACAGTTTTCTTCACCATCACACTGGCCCAGAATTGCAGAGATGTTTTGAGATGAAAACCCTGAGGCTGCAACACAGGTGCAGTTTTCAAACACCTGTCAAAAGAGAATTTTAGTCACACAGACTTGTCAAAACTCACACACCGAGTGTGAAACTTGCACAGTTGGCACCTAGCTCGCTCTCTCCTGCAATTGAGTATGTTACATATGTGCAGCATAGCACTGCAGCCTCTCTCCCAGGGTGCCAGGCACAGGTCTAACCATCACCTGTATATGGTGTATGGGGTTAGAGAGTGGGACGGAGCTATGGTCCTCTTATACAGCTGGGACCATGATTCCTCAAGGAGGCCATGATCAAGAGAGCCCTCATATTTCCCAGCACAGCCTGGTTATATGGTCCTGCCAGTGCCGATAGGTCTGACCCTCTTTTTCATAACATAATGTGTGTTCTTTCTTATGCCAAAACAGGGGAAACCAGAGATGTTTGATTGAGGCTGGGTTGCAATATTCTCACTCAAACACTTACTTCTACTGAAATCATTGAGACTACTGCAAGAATAAGGGCTCCCAAATGTCAGCCAAGGTGAGCAAGGGCATCAGTGTATGTCCCTTACTATCATCTAATACTTCTCTAAAATATTTGTAAAGTAAAGAGGCTTTCTAAAATCTATCTGATTTGGGGTTTTATTGAAGTCATTATTTTTGTTTTCAGTCTAATTAAAAAATTTTTAAATGGAAAATGTATTCTTAATTAAGATAATAAAAGTTCAATAATACCTGGTTACTTGTTCAGATCTACAGGGTAAAAAAAGAGTATTAAGTCCATGCTATAGAATTTCATTTTGGCTGAAATATTCTTGTTCACTCAGGTTTCCAACTGGCAATACCTTGAGAATAATTTCTCACTCCATTTTGAGCATTTGAGATTCCTTCAAGTATTAGAAGAAAAGGAGGATTCTTCATGATATTCTTTAATTTAAACTTAAGCTAATTTTCATATTCAGTTTGGAATTTCTGTTGCCACTCAATGAATTTGTCCAACTCTATTTATCACCTTATATATCCAATTAATTGTACATGTATGGTTATTTCCCACCCTATATTGATATTGATATTTCTCATCTACTATATTTCATAGTTCCAGCGCAATAAAATGTATGCTTTACCATGTTTTTTCCAGTTTCTCTTGAGGCTTTACACCCAGCAAGACAAGGTGACACATATGTGATTCCATTGTTCCCACAAACAGGGTCCCATATTTTAAGTGGGCAATCGCAATCCCTGTTGCAGCCAGCAAGTAGAGTATTTTCTGCGTATGAAACTTGCTCTATTCTGAAATACAATTAGAAGATGAATAAAAATTTCAGTAGCGAAATACCTACAGTAACCTTTTGTAATGATTAGGATTCTATTCTAGCTCAAGTGTTGATCCAGGACATGACCTTACATGCTCCTACCCTGGAGTCATGCCTTTCTATCTTTCTATAATATGTTATATTAAATGATATGATATAATATAATATTATATTACAGTACATTACATTATATTGATATTATCAATTCATAAATAGGTATACATACCCTACAGCATTTTTCTCATCTCATCTATTCTCATTTCATGTTCTTGATTTTCTGTAAGCATTACATATACCTACATGTGCATTTTACAGACACACAACCCCCCTCCAATGATTAATGGCAGGCTTCAAATCAAGAAACTGCAGATAAAATATCCTCTGATAACCAGATAGCAATCAAATTCCAATAAATGAGCGTAAGAAAGGGTTTTGTCCCTCTGTAATTCTAAAATTGCATTCATGTATGCCTAATTTGATCAACATTTCTTATTTTTACCTGCAGTTACATGACTTAAATGTATAATTATATTAGTAAAAGAATTAATATGGATGTGCAATTGCGTGAGTCTTGACGTGGATATCTTTTTTAACACACTTTATTGTTTAAAACAGCATAATGAAGATAGACCTATTGTCTCATGCAAACAAAAAGCCTTGAGAATTTAGATCACGAAACTAAAACGTTTCAAAGCTGTGGAGTCCCTGGCTGATTCTTGACAAGAAAAATCATTCCAGTGTCTTAAGATTTATGTCCTCTTGTGTCTTAAAGAACATACCCTTCATAGGAAACTGTTAGGCCAGCAACTGGTGAGGTATCACAGACAGTCCAATAGGCAGCAAAGTAGAGAAGGTATTCCAGTAAAGATACCCAAAATGCTATGTTCGCAGCCTGATAAATATTTATCTTGAATTTCTTCATGAATAAGCCTCCAAAAAAATACCCAACGCATATAACTGGTAAGTTGTAAACACCTATTTAAACAAGTGAAACTTCCATGTTAAAATAAAGAAAGAGACCATCAAAGCTACTCATAAGGGAAGACTACTTGGCAAAAACTTATATAGTACCTGTGGCTGAATAATCTAACTACATTCAGAAATGGGTCCCTACTAATTCCCCTGTACACCCAAACCATCTGCCAAACTCAACAGCAGTTGGGAACAGCTTAGAGAGCGAGCTAGAAGGTAGGACTGAAATGATTCATTGGAAAATTGCATTCTACAATTGCAATCTGGTTCCAACACACACATGCACCGAAAAAAAAAAAAAAAAAGCAGGGTTTCAATACAGTCTCCCTAGCTGAGAGAAAAATTCAAGAAGAAGATAAGCTAGTGGAACACATCTTGGTGCACACTGAGCATCACAGAAAAGAGGAACTGACTTTCAGTTTTGATAAGAGATTACTGAACGTGTTCTCACGCTTCTTTGCTGTTTGGTACTTTAATGAAGCAAAGACTGACTGAAAGACATTTAGGAAGTAGCTGTCGGAAAAACAACCTAGCAGTGCAATGTCAACGACGCAACGCTGGTAAGATGTATGGTAGCTACATGCCTTTGGATGCACAGCTTCAAAACACTGGTAACAAAGGGCAACAGTAATACTCCTAAGTTCTGGGACGTTCTGTGTGGCAGATTTTAAAGAAAATGGTGCAGCTACTGTGAAAGTTGAGCACTGAGTTAAGGAACAGAAGTATGGCTAGGTGTATTTTAAGATTTTTCTTCCATAATGATGAGATAAATTCTAGTCTAATTAAGTCATTGCAGTTAAACAAGGGAACCAAAAAATTAAGACATTATAAATTGGAACCATATAAAGGCTCCTATAGTTTCATGATATTTGATTTGTGCTACAACTACTTGCCATAACCATTTCCCAATGCATGAAACCTTGTCCTCACTCACAAAAAAAGACAAGCTATAAAGAAGGGACAAAAAAAAATACAGCTATTTGGTCAGTGGTTTCCTTCCATGGAGCTCTGCATGTGAAAGAGGATCTGAGGCTTTCAGAAGGCCCAAAGCTAATACCTGAGGAGTGGAGATGATGGAAAGTGTCAGAGATCACTGACAATTTTAGCTGTGCACACGTTCAACCCATCTTTCTTAAGAGTTCTAGCAATGTCACTTTCATGAACATGAAATCTACCCTCTATAGTATACTTTTTAATCAATATAATATAGTCAAGATAATTTCGGCCATGCTCTCTTGATGAAAATCATATTGTCTTTGAGATCAGTGGTACATGTTTTACATCAGCTGAACTCTCTGGGCCAATTCAAAATATGGGAAGTAGATTATTAAATTCTGCACAGAAAATCAGGAGATACTTAGCAGAAAATGCATGATTATTCAGAAAAGCTTTCTAGTGTGGAATTCCTCATTTGTAGAAGCATTTGACCTTAGTATATATATGTATACATGTACACATGAATATATATAAATAATAATATATATAATAATATATATGTATAAGTAGAGTTTACATAGAGACATTACTACCTGAAAGAATACAGCAAAGCAAAATGCAAACATACCAATTAAAAAGATGGCATCCGATGCAGATTTTCCAAACTGTTGTTCCAAATATTTGGGCATGAAGGATATCATGCCATTGAAGGCACTGAACTGTAACACGGTTATGCATATAAATAACATATAAACTGGGTTGTGAAACAGAGCCTTGAGGAATGGGATGAAATCTGGAATGAAATAATGTAACAACTTAGTGTGATGCTTTATGAAGTGAATCACCCATTGCTCAGTGTAGCTGAGGGGAGAAGAGGGAAACAGAAATGGTCCTTAACTTGATCGGGTTAATCCTTGTGCTTTGCCAGACACCACAGTCCAAAGATTACTTGCTTAGCCCAGGCTACCCCAACATGTCTTCTACACACAGATAACTGCACACACACACACGCACACTAATGCATGCTGCTGCTTAAAAAAATCACAGGATTAATCTTATCATAAAAGTTCCCTGAAACTTTTTAGTTGTAGAGTGACCGAACTTTTCACCTACAGATTTGCAGCAGCAGCTACTCCCCAACTATCCCTTTTCTCTCATCCCACGCCCTCAGAGCATTCACCGAAACCCCTTTCCTGCACCTGGGCATGCAAAGGGAGTACAAGGGGGAAGGGGTGCAAACACACTATATAGCTGTGACAACCTGCCCCTAGAGACCTGATCACTGATTTTGGATATTGCTACTGTCAGTGATGGGGCAGAAGAGGCCTCAATAGGGAGGTGACCACAGTTATTCCCATCATACTGTCAAAGGCTGTATCTGCCACTCTTCAGCTAAGTAAGCACCTGAGAAACTAATTTACCCAGGTCTTTTCTCTGCATAATGCCTATTAAATCAGGATCTGAACCATAAAAAAACCCCACAATTTCTCTTTGTCTAATGTTCTCTATTAATTACTGTGCCGAGCTATTGTCAAGAAATTCTGCAGAAAAACATAAACTGTAAAATAATGACCATGCTTCACTGAAAGTGGGCACCACTTAGGAAGTGTATATAACTTTAAGAGGTAGGCAAGTATCTTACTGAAAGAGGATCTGTATGCAAGTCTTGCAAAAATTAATCAAATATCTGAATAGGCTGTATTATTTGTATATGTCATGCAGTTTACAATCAGAGCTTTCTGAGGAAGATTCATTTTAACTACAAATACTTCCATTTTCAACTTGAGATCCTCGGGGATATTAAAAAGCTGTCTTAACATGTCCTGGTAAACTGGCTGTAAGTGGCCCTGCTTGAGTAGGGGTTGAACCAAGTGACCTCCAGAGGTCCCTTCCAAACTCAACCATTCCATGAAATGAAAAAAATCAGGATATTCCAGGACAGTGGACATTCGCACCAACACAGGGAGGGAATGATTATGAAAACATAGCTCTGAAGGAACTCTGGAGTACTGGGACCACAGTCTGAGCTAGGAACCTTTCCTCACCAGAGCAGTACTTTATTCATTAATACATTTAAGGCTATATGACAGCAGAGAAAGATGCTGTGTTTATCAAAATGAAGTTACAATATCAGCCAAGATCTGAGTACTCACTCTGTATGGTGAATTCGCTGGACTCAGCTTGAAACACCATGGAGAGGTAGCTGGCACTTGGCATTTACTTTCTGAAAATGAGGATCCCTGTCCTGAGCTTGGTATACAGAATCCTGAGACTACTCTGAAGATCATAACCTTTGATGTATTTTATTCACTCACATTTCCAACTAGCACAAAAAAAATGGAAGGAAAAAATCGCTTCCTACAGATATATAGATCTGAAATACCACAGGTGTGAATGTTGCCAACGGTAACATGAATAAATGTAGGTCAAATAGATCCTTGTTCAATAGCCATTACATGTTTATAAGACACTTAAGCACCTGTCAATTCCCCTTTATGGCTTTAAGTTGGACTCAAGGAATGCACAAGACTTGTGCTGGCTTTCTGCTCTTCTGCACAGTGATTGTAGGGTACAAGCAACTAATATCTGCAACTTGTCCACAGCTCACAGAGGGGTAATATTCTTAACCAGATTTCAGTGCATTAATCCTCTACCAGGAAGAAAAGATCGAGATCTACACACACTTGAAATGAAGAAGGGGAAAAGGAGTGAATACAGATCCTGGATATATGAAATTAGCTTTTTCCCTCTGCAAGAACCCATTCTAAATCTCTGCGCAAATCCTTTGTACTACAGAGACATGAAAAATGGAGTATGTAATTCATACCTTGGACCCATCTTTACTTAAAAAATACACAGACATATTTTCCATCTTTAGGACTAAACAAAGAAGGAAATAAAATACAATATAACTTGCCTTTAGCAATTTCATACATGGTCTGTTTGGCTGCAATTTTATCATTTTCTTGCAATAGTACTACACTTTTTTTACTAGTCTCCTCAGGTTCATTGGTTTCTCCTTCCTTCAGAAGTGATTTGGGTAAAAACCAAAAAGGTATTCCTGCGAGAAGATTCAGTAATGCACAAATCAAAATGCCAAGCCACCATGCTCCAACCCAGCGGGCATCAGTAGTTGTTATAGTTATGTCCTCTATAAAAAACAAACGAACGAACAAACAAACAAACAACAAACTCACACATCTGATATTAGATCAGAAATACTATTTGCTGTCATTGTGTGTTTTCCTAGTCCTCTCTGACATGGGATGTATTAAAAGAATGTTAAAGGTTTTTAAAATGAGGCTGGTGAAAGACAGTAGTCTCCAGTATTCTTTTCTAATGTTGCTAATTTTCTGGCAAATTTCAGTGTCTCGTATTAAATTAATTCTAGTCCTTTTCTATGTTAAGCCAGATGACACACTTGTTCATCAAATAATTTATATGCAGATTCATTTGTGTATGTATGAATTCAGACCTTGTATTGAATTGAATGTTATACACAGATTTTCCATTCTAAAAGAAACACCAGCAAACTCAGATAAAATTAAGGCACCTCATATTAGGAAATAAACATCTTTTAATGCTGATAAATACACCATCGTGCCTACTGATTTATACGTAAGATTTAATATATTAATCCATTACCTGCATCTACTGATCCCACATCAACAAACAGTTCTGCACAGAATGATGCCAACAAGAAACCAAGGAAGGGGCCAATAACAGTTGCTGTTTGTAGACATCCTACAGTACGAAAAGGAGAAAACATACTAAATTAGAACCCGAACATAGCTATTTACTTGGAATTGTTATATATGTTTAGGACAGCTATACTGAATAGACATTTGCGCCTAAAAATGGCCTCATTTCAACAAGTTCATCTCTAGTTAAATCACAAGCTCGACAGTATTATTATTTTGATAAGACAGTAATGTCTGTCTTCTCTCTTCCTTTATTGGACTGAAGGGAGTCATAATAACCCACTCGTTTGCTTTTGTTTATGTGTGTGTTTGTTTGGGGGAGGGGAGTTATCACAATAGGGTAGATTTACCCAGGTAGAAAGGTGAATTCTCTGCTTTGGCAAAATCCTCCAAATATGAAATGCCTAAAGGCATGATGGGAGTTTCACCCATTCCTCGTACTATGTTTCCAACCATCACAAATATCCACAGCAAGGACCCAGGCTCTTTTACACATTCTGTGAATAAAATAAGAAGCAAGAATTATTTTTTTATTTCTAACTATTAATTAAATTCTAGACACAAAGACAAAGAATTGACTAGCAGCTTAAACTTTGGTGGGTAGGTCTGTCCTGTAACACAGGGAAATAAGTAGTTGTGATACTTGAAAGGCTCCAGAACTGGAAGAAGTTGTTGTACTTGCTGGAGTAGAGTTTAGATCCCTTCTCTCTCCATGCCATAACTTGTCCAACCAACTGGCAGTCCGACCACTGCATAACCTAGGCCCTTCCCTTTACTTGCGTCCCTCACCAAAACTGTCATTTTCATGTCGGTGAAGAGAAGACAGCACCTGAACACCAGTGATGAAGGGGTGAAAAATCCTGCCTGCCTAACCTGATCACCTTCTACAACAAAGTAATACTTTCTGTCAACATGGGGAGGGCAATGGGTGTTTTTTACCTGGACTTCAGCAAAGCATTTGCCACTGTTTCCCATAGCATCCTCCTAGGCAAACAGGCAAGATACAGACTGGATGGACAGCATGCAAGATGGGTGGGAAATTGGCTCATAGGCCATGCTCAGAGGGTGGTGATCAAAGACTTTTACTCAGGCTGGCAGCCTGTAACAAGTGGGGTCCCCCAGGGACCGATACTGCTCCTCACGCTGTTCAACATCTTCATAAATGATCTGGATGATGGGATTGAAAGCAGTCTCACCAAGTTTGCTGATGACACCAAACTAGTTGGTAAGGTGGACACATCAGGAGGGAGAGCTATCTTACAGAGAGACCTGGATGGCCTGAAACAGTGGGCTAGCAAGAACAGTATGACTATCTCTCTGAAATTCAGGAGTCCTTTGCAATGATTCAGGTAATTGCTGCATAAGGCCCATACACTGTCATTTGATTATAAGAACATTTTCTGAAATAAACCAGAAGAGTTCCTGATTTCACAGTGAGGTGCCACCATCTGCTTACAAGAAAGCCATGCCAGTGCAGAAGATGTGGTGTTCTACCTTTGCACGGAGTGAGATTTCTCAGCTTTCCAGCTTCTTTGCCTTGATCCAGACTGCTAGCTTCTGGTTTACTAATGTTCATAAGCCCCCAGAAAAGCAAATGGAGAGTAAATTTGTCTGTGTCTAAATCATTGGCTGTTCGCTGGTAACTTAAACCAGCACTCCGTACAACAGTCCTCACCACCTGGAAACCCCAGCTTAGACCCTTACCTCAAAGCTGTGTTCTAGCACTACAGATTTTTACTTTGCATATCAATGACCTCCCTATCCAGAAATTTCATCTGTCCTAGTGATATCTGTTCGGGTATTGAATTTCAGATTTGAGACATATTAAGGACAATGCAAATTCTGATTTGGCAAATCATATCCAAATCCTACCATAATTGGTGCATGTCACCAAATGTTACAGAAAGTTTTTCTACCCCCATCGTATCACTGCAACTCAGAACATCAGTGTTTCCCTGAGCAGGCACCCACTGGAACATAGCCTGCAACCTGCCCATCTGGGCACTGCTCTGAGGAAGTCTCTGACTCACTGTGACCTTTATACAACTGTTGATCAAAATCAAGATCCATAACAATATGGCCAGCCTGCTGAATCTATCTGGGGATCAAGCTCTCATTTATTCACATCTGTCCTCCTACATAACTCAGCAGAAGAATGCTCTGCAGCAGCAGAATCCTTTTTGTCCCACACCAGGACAGTTATATCAGGAACTATTATGACCTTTAGTACTTTCTTTCATTCCCTGACCTTGGATTTCTTCATCTCATACAGTCTGCTTCAGATTCCACTGTTCTCTGTGGCCCATTGTGTCATGCTGAGACTTCTCAGTGCCAATTTGTTAACAAATAAAAACCGGCTTTGTTAGCAGCAACTGATGACTTTCTAAATGAAAGCATTACTGTTCAGAGATCAAGCGTGGGTCTCCTGTATCAATGTCAGATTGCTGTCAGCAAACACGGGTGAAGCAATCCACACGCAGATGTGGTCAAATTCAAACCTGTTTTTGCATCACACAGGAGATGGACTCATATGTATGAACGTCACAGTTTTGCTTGTCCATAAACTAGCAGGGAAACAATCACCTTACCCAAGTATAGTCAGAGGCTAGAGGACCTACGGGTTCTAGTGTCTACGTTGAATGGCTGTATAATTTAGAAGAAAATGCTTTACCTATCTATACCTTAATTTGTGCATTTATAAAATGAAGGAAAACAGTATCTCAAATCTTCAAATTAAAGATTAATACCAAGTGCTATTAAGTACACATTTTTCTCAACTTTTCATTGTGAAGATGGAAAAATTAATGCTTTAAGTGACACACAGCCTTGGAAAGCTTGGAAGCCACATCTGTTACTAAATGGAGACACAGAAAACTACAGTACAAATGTCACTGTGTACATACAATATTACAGCAGCGGGATTCAGCTTTCGCACACATCAATGGAACACCATCACAAAATATAACAATTAATTGTGGAATTCATCTCACCTAACTTTTGCCGTTCACCAATCATCTAAGTTTTCAATAGTCAGTAGGCGCATCCAGGAGGTAATCTGACCCACCCTAAAGTAAAGAGCATGACTGTCCTTAGAGCAGACAGGCTCCTTTGACCCTCTCCTTTGACCAACTATCAAGGGAGCCTAAAGAGATGGCTCAGACTAAATGCTTCCCTTCGAGGTAGCCAAACACTCAGGAGATTAATCCCATCCTCAGTGTAAGGATTTTGTCAGTGATCATTTAATAGTTGCCTCTGAGCCTTTTGGCTTTATAGTAGTTACTTTATATGCATGTTGCTAGTGCATATACATGTTTCAGTCTCCCAGATAAGTTTCAGCCTAGGTTAAACTCTTTTCTCTAAAAGGAAGCAGGATCTACTTTTTTGTTCTATCTCTATTTCTCATTCCTTTATTTCTTGTGTGGTAAAATGAAAAAGCATCCTGATGCCTTTTACTCTTTGTCCAAATACTTTTCCCACCTCCTCACAGTATCATAGTATTTCAGGTCAAAAAGAGGAAAGTTTGTGAGAACAGCCTGGTGTTATATTTCCCCAAAGTGGACTGACAGGGATGTTAACTAAGCTGTTTGGATACTGTAAAACTGCATGAATAAAGCTACAGCTCTGGAATCACAGACCAAAGAAACAAGAAGGCTAGGAAATTTCCTGCCCTCTAGTTTTTATGCCTGGAAAAAATACTGATGAAAAGCAGGAGCCTGAAATAATTGCTAATAAAAAAAATCCTATTTACTTAAACACTATAAAAACTGAAGAAAAAGTATTAGTAGACATAGGAAGAGTCATACCTGTTGATGGCTCCTCTGTAGGTAAAGAGAACAAGCTTTGATTAACAAGGCACAGAGGTGTGACTGAAAAATTCTCCTGTGGTGAAATGCTGCTTTCAATATGATACCTGATTGAATCAAAGGAAGGTATGTAGAGGTTAAGAAGAAATACATCAGAACTGCCTCATAAAGCTGTACTTCAGTAATGAAGCTACCTATAAGAAGATTGTATAGCTATAGGAAGAAGGAAATCCACATCAAAAGTTAACTGAGCCTCAGTAACAAATCAGGCTAGGAACAAAAGAACTGTAGCAGGGAACCAACCCAGTGTTTTATCCAGGCTGTTATTTAGCCTCTAACATAATCTTGTAAAAGGTGCTTCAGAAGTCAATGAAATGCCCTAATGAAATCCCTCATATCATCTTCTCTCCTACTCTTTTTACATTCTAATCCAATTTACGCCCTAAGCAGATGGTGCCACCAAGGCTGTCAGAGCCATACTACATTGGACATAACAAGATTTAGAGGATCTTCTTTTCTCAAAAGATATCTCACTGTTTAAAATATAGACAAGCCTAAATTTTTATTTTTATTTTTTTTTAAGACAAGCAAAAATAGTGAAAAAGTGGTTAAAGGATCATTAAGGTCTGTAAAGGGCATGCCAACACAGTGATCAGGTATGATCTGCCATCCAGGCTCCAGAGCAAAGACATCTTTAAAAATTATCTTGTGTTGCCCATCCAAGCAGATAAGAGCTTGAAGTGTAATGTGACAGTATCACAGGCCACTGTTTCTTCGGAAAGTCCACACAAGAGATAGCACAAGGAGGAAGACAAGGCAAGGTGGTCAGCAGAGGGGTCACTCTCTTCAGGAAGTGATGATTGACCTTTGAAGCCATCTCAGAAACAAAACGAAACAAGCTGTTCTACAATTATCATACCGTACCCATGCTCGGCAATGCATCTCTCAATAAACAATACTATTTCAGTGGGAGAAGTCACGGATTAAGGCAGGTAAGGATCGCAGAAGCTGCTATGAGCTAAGCAAAATACTCACCTTCCAAATAGGAAATGAGGAAGTGATATCAAAAGACATCCAAATGACAGAACTGTGCAGCCCAAAGCAATTATTCTGGGTCTGTGAAGCTTTGCCCCAAAGTAGCTCACAAATGCTATCAGCAGCAAGTTGCCTGCAAAAAGAACCTGTTTCATATTTACAAAGAAAGGCATCCTTCAAAAGAGATAAATTGCAACACAAATTTGAATACATCTTGTTAACCCAATATCTGGTACTTCTCTTGTCTTGTAAAAACTGTAACTAGACAGGGAACTGCCTAAATGATGCAGTAATTCCCTCCTACACCATGTGGAAAGAACATGACAGTAGAAGGCAGAATGGAAAAGAGATCATGGTGAAAAAGATTTTTGACTGCATCTATGTAGAGAAGAAGTTTCCCGCTACTTTACGTAGAGACCAGGCCCACAGGCTGCAGAGTAATAGCTGTTTTAGGAAGTCATTATCCTAGGCTACTCTATTTTACAATGTGTGGGAAAATACAGAAGTATATACGCATGTATTTTTGTACTGAAAATAATAAACACAAGATGACATTCAGAGAAAAAAGGAATAATAAATTAATATTTATTTCAGTAATAGTTTGAGAGGAATAAAAAAAATACAGATTTTTGCACCTAGTACCATTTAAAAATACAAATGTGCTAAAAATCATTCTCTTCTCTAGTCTCACTTCAGAATGAGTTGATTTTCTCTACTCTTCATTTATTGCTATGCAACTAGGAAAAGAATCAAGCATCATGTTATGAATCAGGCCCCATAAATAACAATTTAGTAATCATACACCTACTGATTTTGTGATCTTTTTGTCAAAAGAACAAAGCCACGTCTCTGAATGACGAGCATCATGCTCTGAAAGAAGATAACATCTTTTTTATATATCATTGCTAGACAGACTGTATTGAACCAGTGGCTCGAACAACACTTAAAGATGTACATTTACACAGTCCTAATAAATCACTTATAAGACACACTAAGTGTGTCTACCACATACACTGACTCTTGATCATTTCAAATATTAATATGATTATTCACAGCTATTTTACATTTTTGGACATAAGAATGGCATGACTTGTGACAGAAAAGTGCATATGAGAAGATAATTTATTTAAAATAATATGCCTTTTACATACCACTTCACTAATCTTGGCCATTTCATGTTTCTTAAAGTCTCCTCCTTGTCAAAAAGAAGAACATATTCTGGGTATTCCTTCTCTACAATAACTCTGAGCTGCCCCATCAGACTACTTTGCAGACAGCAGGATGGTGTTGCCAGCAATTTCTTCTTCTTGCACATGAAGATATAGGACACCAAGAAAAGGGGGAGAAGGAGCCTTGTCTCCTCTCCCCATCAGTGTATATGAGCCTGTGCAGACCATTTCCTCAGCTGAGGCAGCAATAATAAAGATCCACATTGAGACTTGAAGAGTATAAAACACATCCTTTGAGGATCTCTATTTAGATGGGTTTGAAGCTATCAAGCCTTTTTTTTGGCTTTTTTGACAATAGCAAGACATAAGCTTGTCACTGGGCAATAAAACTCACTGATAGGCAAGGTAAGGTTCATTAAAAGTAGAACTGGAAACTGTCTTTACAGTCATACAGGTACGAAATCTTGAAATACTATTGAGTTTGAGTAAGGAGACAATCCACTCCAAACAACTTTGAGGTCACTGATTAAAAGAACTGTAAAATGCTAAATATGACCTTAAATCCAAACAAAGTTTATAAAATCTTTCTGTTTGGTTCAGAAAGATTCAATACAAAGCTCATAAACTAGCTCTATTTTGTTAGTTGCTCTATCATATCTTATGATAGTGCAGAAATTAGCTGAAGCAGCTTTCAATCCTAAACTTCCTCATTTAAGCTGTCCTGTTAGTTTCCAAGACGGTAAATGTGTAAGTACCAGCTGAAATGGTAGGATAGAGTTGGTCACTACTGTCACATACAGTAATCGACAGATTGCTGTGGACATGAGAGTCACTAATATATGCTCAGCCAACATATTATATTTTCAAAGAATAAGATATATTAAAATAAGTGATTACCAATTTCAAAGCTTCCATTAATGATCCCCACTAAAGAAGCTGGAATATTAAACTGTTTCTCTATCTGTGTGTACATGCTGTTCATGTAAGCACCAGACATCGTTTTACCAACAAATGCAAGGGACAGTGCCAGCAGAAATACCTAGGAAGGAAAGAGAAAGATGTATAAAGAATTCAAGAAGACATATATTTGGGAATATTCCATGGTTATTTTCTCCATCAAAAATGTGCTTACAGATAAAACAAGTGAACAGTCCTGACTCACTGATACGTGTGTAAATACAAGTTCAAATCCCATCATCTATTCTTGTCCACAGTTATGGTTTCACTAAACCAAAAAAAAAAAAAAACCAAAAAAACCCACAAACAAACAAAAAAAACCCGAAGAAAGATCTGGTTCTTCACCTACTCCCATTCACCAAGACTGTCTTCAGAAACCTTAAGCTCCATTTCCCCAGCCAAGACAGGCACAACACAGTGTCTCCCACCGTGTGTCTGCTGCAAGGTTGCCATCTGCAGGACTCCATAACGTCTGCAGCCAGACCAGGGTGCAAAGACCTTCACGCCCTTTTCTCATCTGAATGATCAATTACTTGCAGAATTATTATCGTTTCCTTTGATCGAATTACCTGATCGAGTATCTGCTCTCCCACCTCAGCAGAGGACACGAGCCCAGAACAAGTAATATCAAATAGAAGTAGTAAAGGGTGTGACCTTTTTACAAGAATCTAGTAGCAATTGACAGTAAAAAAATAAATACAAATATATGCAGTAGTATTCAAATAATTTTAACTTTAGCATTCTTAATAAACAGTATTTATGAAATAAAATCAATAGTATTTTAAAATGCATCTCCTGCAAATGCTAAAAAGCATACGTAATGTATTTGGGCTTTGAATTACTATCATAAACAAGCTGTTTTACAACCTTTTATAGAGCTTCTCGACAACTTGAATAGTTTAGGGTAGATCAACAGCCAATTTTTACTGCCATGTCACAATTGGTAAGGCTCATTTCACAGATTTAAGAAGAAATGGTAAACATGTCAGACTAGGGGGATCACACAAATTCAGAGTTGGAGCTTCAAAGGAGCAACCAACCATATCTCCAACACATCACAGAGTGTAAAGTTCAGGGACATAGAAAGCAACACGATTGCTCACAAACTTGCTTGACCTTGGTTAAGCCATTAAGGATAAGGAAAGAAACAGCTTATTCATTCATTTAGTCTAGGTTGTAACTTCTACCAAATTCCTACCAGTGCAAGCAATTACAGTTGTGTGTTCATACAAAATTGCTAAAATATTTCTGTACCTTCAGCTTGGAAATGCAGCAGAATTTGTCTCCTGTGTGTGGCTTCTCAGTTTCTTTCATGTTGCCTTTTTTTAATTGATCCCAATGTCTGTTTCTGAGTCTGTCCAGTGATCCCATCACAGTGTTGAAAAAGACAAAAGAAAAAAGGAAACATTTTTGTCCCGTGTTTGTAAAAATCAGATTCCTTCTAAGTTATTTGATATTTGAGTGTCTTCGTTAAATAATTGCAAACTGGATTTCAACAAAACTAGATTCCAACAAAAGCTACAAGCCTTTCTAATCAAGAAAATTTGATATGTGAATGTCAAAAATGTAACAACTAACTATTTCTCATCCAATACTGAAAGCAGCATACAACCAGGAAGCAAAGAACAGAGCAAAGAGACTTTCTGAGGACAAGCTAGTTTGTCTGTAATACAGCTTTTCAGTCCTCTTCACAAGCATTTGGTACTGCCCGTTATGGGAGACAGGACTATGAAGACTTTTACGTTTGACTGATTTATACCTGTCTCCATGGTCTTTATTAACTGTGCCTGTCCTTGCTAGTCATAAAAAGGACATTTAGTTCTGCTCTGCATGTTCTCTTGAGCCCTCCCCTCTTCCACTGGCATCAATGTAAATTTGTTCATTTTAACAGAAACTGTACTGGACACTAATCTCTTGGCATTAAAATTAGGAGAAAAAATAAAACCAAAACCACCAGACCAACTTAAGTTCTAAATGGAAACAAACTAGTCTCCACTCTGCTTCTTCTCACAAGATATGCCAAAACACCCCTCTTTATTTGTCTGCCTACTCTTAGTCATCTCCATCTCAATTTGATGGTTAGAGCTTCTGGTAGCGCTAAACCACCTCCTTTCTTAGACATCTTACACATTTCCCAAAAATGTCTTGAAAGAAGGAGGAAGATATAAGCCTTGGAATATACTTGCCTGTAAAAGCCCCTACATGTCTGAAGGTTAGCACAATGAGTTAAACAGGGAGAAAAACAGTTTAAAGAAGATTTATCTCTAAAGACTGCCACAAAGGCTTGATTAAATCACGTTTTTCAACAGAGTTCCCTGCTGCCTGACAAAGTAAGCTGAAGAAAACAAGTGCAAGTCAGAGCCGTACCTTACAATCAGGATAGATATAGGTTAATTTCTTCTTTTTTGTCTGGGATACACTTTCCAAGGTCGATCTTGTGGCACCTGCTCTTCTCTGTTTCCCACTTCATGAAGCCATGGCTAGGAAACAAGCTGTACTTGACAAGCCCACCAATAGAACTGAGTTGCCTTTCACATTCTTCAACCCAACACCCTCCCAATCAATCTCTTCAAACACTAATTTCTACAACAATGTTAATCCTCTCAAATGTATTTCTTAACTAACTTGATTCCTGGCAAATTCATGGGCATTAACTCTTCTACAGTTACCTCCTCATTTTCAGTCTCTAAAAGTGTATCACATTATTATAGCATTCCTGGAAATACTTAATTTACAATTAAGTGTAGGTGGTCAGCAACTCATAAAATTAACTATAATATATAAATAGTTTGCATTTCTGCTTTGCTTAAAGATACTTACACAAACTGTTCAATCACCATTACCAAACTGCGCTTATACAGCTTTGCATTGCCTTTGCAATTTGGCATAAAAGTTTATATCCCAAGGAATCTTTTATGCCTTATCTTAATACTGCTTTATTCAGACCATACTCCAGCTGTGATGCCAAAAGGTGAGCAACAGAACAAACATTACAGTCCCCTATGTCTGTCCTTTTCTGCTTCTAGGAGTCGTCCTCTTCTGCTCCTAGGAGTTGGCAGTAGGATTGTGTCCCTTACTGTACCAGTCCCTTCATTTCACTAACTGTATTGGGTCTGGCTGAGGTGTACCTAATTTTCCCCATAGCAGCCCTCATTGTGCTGTGCTTTGCATTGGTAGCTAGAAAGGTCCTGATAACACACCAGTGTTTTGGCTACTGCCGAGCAGTGCTTGCACAGCATCAAGGCTGTCGCTCCAACATTCCCCCCTCACCAGCAGGCTGGAGATGGGCAAGATCTTGGGAGGGGACATAGACAGGACAGTTGGCCCAAACTGACCAAAGGGATATTCCATACCATATGATGTCTGCTCAGCAATAAAAGCTAAAAGAAGGGAAAAGGAAGGGAACATTTGTTATCACGATGTTTGTCTTCCAGAGCAACCACTACGTGTACTGAAACCCTGCTTCCCAGGAAGCGGCTGGATATTGCCTGCTAATGGGAAGTAAAGAATAAATCTTTTGTTTTCTTTTGCTTCTGCCCATGGCTTTTGCCTTATTAAACTGCCTTTACCTTGACCCACAAGGTTTTTTCAATCTTATTTTCTCTCCCCCTGTCCTGCTGAGAAGGGGAGTGATAGAGCAGCTTGGTGGACACCTAGCATCCAGCTAAGGTCAACCCACCACACTAACATACACAGGGAACATCATCTGCCTAATTACAGGTTTTCTCTTCTGGTGCTAAAAGAAACCAGCCAGCCATCTCTGCTCAAGTTTCTCTTGGGGCACCAGAAACATCAGACTGCCCCTCATACAATTACAGATGACAAAATGGCTATGTTTGCCTTTACTTATTATCACTTTCCCTCAAGGCATAAATTATGGTAGAAAAAAATGCATTTCAATCCATTTTTAATAGGGAAGATTATTAAGATTATTAATTGAATAACAAAATAGACAGAATTATTATTTCCAGCTATGTTCCTGAGGTTGCTTTCACAGGCTTTAAAATATTTCTGTAGTCACATTGGGTCAAATGGAACTGAAGCCAAAGATCAACAGCCTAGATTATCAGAGAGATGTAGGTGCATAACTCAGATCAGGTGCATTTACACCACAATTTAAATCCAGGTTAGAACTCAGTCTACCATTTCTGTGCCTAGATAAACCAATACTGTTCCTACTCCCTTCTCCCATCTTCCTTCTCTCCCTTGTGCATTCCTGTTGCTTACCTCACTTCCACTCTTGGGCTCTCCAGACTCTTCTTGCAGACCTCTTTAGCAGGCAGAAATTTAATGCAGCAAAAAGATTGCATTGCAGGTAGCGAGCTGATTTGTCCTGCAGAGTGCCAGACCCACATAAACAAAAGAGTAGGAAAGTGGAGCCAAGATCATGAAAAGAGAGGAGAAAGTGGGGGTGAAACCAGAGTAGGAAAGAATGGAGAGTGAAACCTGTCCATCCAAGCACCAGCAAGGTCTTATGTCACCTCAAATATTGGTGGAACTACAGTCTCAAGCCTAGCCTAAGCTGCCCAGGCCAGCCCTGAACACAGCTGGCCTCCTAGGACCAGTACAGCTGTAAGCAAATTACCTCCTTCAGTGAACATCAGTCAGCATCTCTTTAGCCAACAGCAAGAGGAGAGGCAGCTTATGCTACCACAACACTTGTGTTGTGACTAAGTTTTCTAACAAACCACTTGAGGAATTTGCACAGGCTGGGTGAAACTATATATTTATGCAAAAAGTTTGCCCTCTGGTACTGATTGTCATGTAAACACCTACACTTGAATCCTACTCTTAAGCCTCCAGTTTCCACTGAAATTTCAGGGAAGAGCTCAATAAAATCCCTCCTTACAGGATCTTACTCCTTCTACTTCAGCACTGAGCTTGGAACCTATTTACGGCAGGCTAGGAAGTTAATTAGCTGTAACATCACAACTGCCTTTCCCAGCCATCTCCACTACTGGACTAAATTTCCACAGGCAACCAGAAAGGCAGACAAGTAATCAGAAGACTCGTCTCTAGAAAACACCCACTTTACATAGTGCACAAAGAACTGAAGGGCACACTGTGGACAGGTTTCGTACAGCCTACAGCTACAAAGCAGGTGCATGAAGTACAGCATCTGATGTAACTTGGGCTGAACAATGTTGGCTTAAAAACAAAGCAGATACATTCTATGTGGATCAAAGCAGGCTTATTCAGTGTAGCTGACAACAGCAGGCAGGCTAGCACTGAGAGACGTGAGTTTGGACACATTTGTCCTACACAAACCCATAAATACATTTTACAGTTTTAAACCATATTTCACCTTTGCTAACCAATAAAAAGGAGAACAAAAGCACACAAATATCTGGATTTAAATGTCTACGAAGCAATATTCCATAAGTTGTCTTGCCTATTTTCAATGCATCTTCCATTTGGCTCAGCTTAGTCATATGGATAAACTGATAAGTCTCTGCTTTGTTTACTAACAGGATTAAAAATCTCATGAGGAAACCAATCAGAGGGCAATTGTAGTGTCAGAATTTTTAACTAGTTTATTTTTCCAGTTGCAAAAAGCATTTTGAAATCTTGTTTTACTAGGCACAGTTCAAACTGTTACTCAAATGCACTTGCATTAACGTTAGACTGAGACAAAAGAAAATATTCTCAGAGCAAACCAATTAGGTACTTACAATTTTGAAAATGTTTTCAGAAGAAATGACTGATACTGTATGCCTAAACTTTGTCTTTTATTCTAAATTGTTAAAAATTAACCCAAGCATGCTTACTGCAGAATCTGTGGTTTTGCCAAATGGTTTCAGCTGTGCATTTTAGAGTACTCACTCAGATGTGAAAGACATGGGCTGAGTACTTCACTAGAAAAAAATGTAAGCCTATCTCTTTCTCTTCCCCCCCCAAAAAGGCCCAAGAGCTACAGCTGTGTCAGATCACTGGCCATGAGGTGCCGACACTCCTGCCTACTGAAAACATGCAGAAAGCATTCACAAGCAAGAAAAGAACTTTAAGAGTGCACATAACTCTGTAGATTTACAGGCTAGGTGTCTTAGCAAAGGGTGACACAAGGTCAAACTGGAAGAGGGAAATGAGTTTGTGTTTCTCATGTCTTGAGAGAGTGTTTAAGCCCCAAGTTAGTGGATGGAAAGCAGCACAGGCATAATCATTGGCCTCTTCTTGCCGTCTTGGAATGATTTGGAATAAAGTGTAGCCCTTCCCAGTTGGTATAAAAGCACTTGGATGCTCAACTGTAGGGCAGAACTAAGTCTGAACCAAAAGTAGAGAAAATGACCTCAGCCTCTCCAGCTACTGGTCTTCAGTGTGTCTTAGTGTAACAGCCTTTCTGGATCTATTTTTGAAGTATCCCGGTTTAACCACTTACTATATAACTGGGGAGTTGTTAATTTGAGAAGGGGGCAAAGATCCTAATTAGGCACTGCAACATTCGCTAGGAGCACCCTTTCCTTTGAGACTTTTGTTGAATGATGACAGTGCACCATGCAAATGGAACTGAAGCCAAAGATCAACAGCCTAGATTATCAGAGAGATGTAGGTGCATAACTCAGCTCAGGTGCATTTACACCACAATTTAAATCCAGGTTAGAACTCAGTCTACCATTTCTGTGCCTAGATAAACCAATACTGTTCCTACTCCCTTCTCCCATCTTCCTTCTCTCCCTTGTGCATTCCTGTTGCTTACCTCACTTCCACTCTTGGGCTCTCCAGACTCTTCTTGCTAAAGAGGGCAGGCAGAAATTTAATGCAGCAAAAAGATTGCATTGCAGGTAGTGAGCTGATTTGTCCTGCAGAGTGCCAGACCCACATAAACAAAAGAGTAGGAAAGTGGAGCCAAGATCATGAAAAGAGAGGAGAAAGTGGGGGTGAAACCAGAGTAGGAAAGAATGGAGAGTGAAACCTGTCCATCCAAGCACCAGCAAGGTCTTATGTCACCTCAAATATTGGTGGAACTACAGTCTCAAGCCTAGCCTAAGCTGCCCAGGCCAGCCCTGAACACAGCTGGCCTCCTAGGACCAGTACAGCTGTAAGCAAATTACCTCCTTCAGTGAACATCAGTCAGCATCTCTTTAGCCAACAGCAAGAGGAGAGGCAGCTTATGCTACCACAACACTTGTGTTGTGACTAAGTTTTCTAACAAACCACTTGAGGAATTTACACAGGCTGGGTGAAACTATATATTTATGCAAAAAGTTTGCCCTCTGGTACTGATTGTCATGTAAACACCTACACTTGAATCCTACTCTTAAGCCTCCAGTTTCCACTGAAATTTCAGGGAAGAGCTCAATAAAATCCCTCCTTACAGGATCTTACTCCTTCTACTTCAGCACTGAGCTTGGAACCTATTTACGGCAGGCTAGGAAGTTAATTAGCTGTAACATCACAACTGCCTTTCCCAGCCATCTCCACTACTGGACTAAATTTCCACAGGCAACCAGAAAGGCAGACAAGTAATCAGAAGACTCGTCTCTAGAAAACACCCACTTTACATAGTGCACAAAGAACTGAAGGGCACACTGTGGACAGGTTTCGTACAGCCTACAGCTACAAAGCAGGTGCATGAAGTACAGCATCTGATGTAACTTGGGCTGAACAATGTTGGCTTAAAAACAAAGCAGATACATTCTATGTGGATCAAAGCAGGCTTATTCAGTGTAGCTGACAACAGCAGGCAGGCTAGCACTGAGAGACGTGAGTTTGGACACATTTGTCCTACACAAACCCATAAATACATTTTACAGTTTTAAACCATATTTCACCTTTGCTAACCAATAAAAAGGAGAACAAAAGCACACAAATATCTGGATTTAAATGTCTACGAAGCAATATTCCATAAGTTGTCTTGCCTATTTTCAATGCATCTTCCATTTGGCTCAGCTTAGTCATATGGATAAACTGATAAGTCTCTGCTTTGTTTACTAACAGGATTAAAAATCTCATGAGGAAACCAATCAGAGGGCAATTGTAGTGTCAGAATTTTTAACTAGTTTATTTTTCCAGTTGCAAAAAGCATTTTGAAATCTTGTTTTACTAGGCACAGTTCAAACTGTTACTCAAATGCACTTGCATTAACGTTAGACTGAGACAAAAGAAAATATTCTCAGAGCAAACCAATTAGGTACTTACAATTTTGAAAATGTTTTCAGAAGAAATGACTGATACTGTATGCCTAAACTTTGTCTTTTATTCTAAATTGTTAAAAATTAACCCAAGCATGCTTACTGCAGAATCTGTGGTTTTGCCAAATGGTTTCAGCTGTGCATTTTAGAGTACTCACTCAGATGTGAAAGACATGGGCTGAGTACTTCACTAGAAAAAAATGTAAGCCTATCTCTTTCTCTTCCCCCCCCAAAAAGGCCCAAGAGCTACAGCTGTGTCAGATCACTGGCCATGAGGTGCCGACACTCCTGCCTACTGAAAACATGCAGAAAGCATTCACAAGCAAGAAAAGAACTTTAAGAGTGCACATAACTCTGTAGATTTACAGGCTAGGTGTCTTAGCAAAGGGTGACACAAGGTCAAACTGGAAGAGGGAAATGAGTTTGTGTTTCTCATGTCTTGAGAGAGTGTTTAAGCCCCAAGTTAGTGGATGGAAAGCAGCACAGGCATAATCATTGGCCTCTTCTTGCCGTCTTGGAATGATTTGGAATAAAGTGTAGCCCTTCCCAGTTGGTATAAAAGCACTTGGATGCTCAACTGTAGGGCAGAACTAAGTCTGAACCAAAAGTAGAGAAAATGACCTCAGCCTCTCCAGCTACTGGTCTTCAGTGTGTCTTAGTGTAACAGCCTTTCTGGATCTATTTTTGAAGTATCCCGGTTTAACCACTTACTATATAACTGGGGAGTTGTTAATTTGAGAAGGGGGCAAAGATCCTAATTAGGCACTGCAACATTCGCTAGGAGCACCCTTTCCTTTGAGACTTTTGTTGAATGATGACAGTGCACCATGCAAAAGTGACAGATAAAAAAAGCCACCCATTTTCACATAACTGCTGTGGCTGTCCTACAACTGATTGCTGCTAGTTACTGATTACTGGACGTTACAAAATCAGAGAGTAGTTTGACCAAGCACAAATAGTTCTAGCTAATGTGACAAGAAGAGATTATGTGACTTTAGTCACATCAGGTAGACATCAGATCTAAGAATCAGTTGATACACCTTCAAGTACTGTTGAAGCAGGTTTCATCTGTGACCTTAAGTCTCTTGATGACACTTGTATTTGTCTCCCTCACAGAAATAACTACTAATGCACATGAAAAGCCTAACGGCAAGGTTTAAAAGAGTTGTGAAGGTGGGACTGTGATTAATGAAAGCCTGGCTTTGAGCACAGCCTCCAGGGCAGTGTTTCTCAACTTTCTGAGGAAGCACCCAGCCTTACTGAAAAGTCTCCCTGGACTACCACATACCCTATATGGTTACACTGCTGGGAGGGCTAAATAACATACAGGCAAGACACTTGGCTTTTGTGTTACACCAGTACATTTTTGTCTCAAAAATTTACAAATCTGTTGCTGTAATGAAAAACATTCTGTAGGGCCTCTGCGGATGCCTTACAGACCCCTGGTGGCTGAGGAACATGGCCTGGTCAGTGCTGCAGCAGAGCATGAGGTAAGACATTTTTCCCTGTTATTTCTTAGAATAAAAGTACCTAATTGTAAATTTCTGAGAGCGTATTTTCTCAATTTTCAGACACTAGAAAATTTCTCAAGTTAAAATCTATTAACGTGCTTCCAATACGTGAAAAGCTTCATTCTCCCTTAGAAAATATGCATTTCCTAAGAGCTACAAGCACTACTTTCTGGTCTTGCTTCACTAGGGTCTCCAAAGAACACCTAATGGCTGTCTGTACTGAGATTTTGCTCATCCAGTTTAACTAGAAATAGAAATTCTGTTTCCACCTTTAATTTACTTTACCTAAAATCTGAGGTAAAGTCTTATTTCCCACTAAGGTATTTCGGAAGTTTTCTTGCATTTTATATTTTCTGCACTTACCCATTGCCACTTATGGAAAATTAAAAAATGCTCTGACAAAATAAGAAGAACTATAAAGACAGTGGTCCAAGTTCCGCCACATACTGCTTTGTGTTCACAGAAGACAGTACAATGAAAAAGCAATAGTGAACAGAGGTAGAAAATGGCTGAGTACAAAGCTGCCTTAACTCCATGTGGCCATCCTTGCTTCCTTTAAAAAAACAGCTAAAGGTGATGAGGGAAGAGGATACTGCCCACCAAAACAGCAGTTGCTCAACAGTGTATGTCAATAGCAATGCAGTATTCATTCAGATTGAAAGTGACTTCTCTCCTGTACTCATACAATGTGCAACAGCTCTCTGTGTATGATTAAGCTTCGTTCTATGTAGGAGAGAAGTCTTGGTGTCATTAGACCATTACCCTTGCTTTTGCATTAAAAATATCTCATCATCAGTATTCTTATTGTAATAGTTAGGTATGGAAATCTGACTACAAGCACCAAAAGTCAAGAGACTTGCCTAGGAGAATGCATAGGGAACTTGGTCCATGATATTTATCTTGAATGATTAGAAACTAGGACTGTAGATCTCAGTTGAGTTGTTTTTTACCCCGTGTTTAGCTATTACAATGATTTACCAGTCCTTTCTTCTTTCTCTCTCACCCTAACCATTTTTTTTTAATATTTCATCCCATAACTATTTGTAGAATATATTCTACATATATATTATATTTTAATCCATGGAGGCAGGAGACAAAATGATTTTGTCTACAGAGATCCCTATTTTCAAATGTCCTTATCCATCATAATTATCTAAAAGTGAGTTTCTGAGATGCATGCAAGTATTTTCAGTATCTACAGGAAATAAACAAATCAGTGAAATAAAAGCCATTGCCTGGTGTTTTAATCAATTATTAAATAAGTAACCATTAACTAAACTTTCATGAAATAGAAAGTCATAGTAACATGACATACCGGACTGTAATGCTACAATCTCAGTAGGCTTATTTTGTTCAGCAATAATTTCTGCTCAGAGTGAGTAAGGTTAAAGATTCAGACCCAGCAAAGGAATTACAAGAAATGGAAAGCAAAAATTCCAGTCAAATAAACACCTCCTTATGGCAGGCACTTAACAATTTGCTTTAAATACTTATTTCCATACCAGAAAAAAATAACCCCGGTGGAAGTTTTAGTGATTTATAATTTGTGCCTACTATCTTATGATTTTCTAGCTCCACTTTAGAGAACTTCACTTTTAAAATTTCCCCTAGAATTTGTCATCAATAATGTGCATTTTAGAAACTGAAAACAAATAAGCGCCCTCTCTCCTCTTGAAAAGAAAAAATAATAAAGGGAAAGAAAAAGAAGGAAAAAAAAGCATTATCCTTTTAAAAGCTGAAGTACCTCTTCAGGATGATGGCTTTAATTACTGCATGCATCGGCTTATCTCAGCTGACTTCTGAGGTTTAAATGCCTTTTTCCAAATATTCACATTGCCCATTATGAAAGATTTACTCCTATACATAGCACTCAATTTTGGTCAATTCATATTAGTATACTTGCAAAGTGCCTTGAAGTAGGAACCTATATGTTGAACATTCAGAGATATCAAAAGAATTTCACTTACTGATGTGCATAATTATGAATTGAGTTTGTCAACTCAAGGAAAACAGAGAGATAGATGTTTTAAGGGCGTGTTCCTTTGGACACAGGCATGCACACACAGACAAACACACACTAATAAGAGTTTTCCCAAGGATTGCCTATGTTCAAACCTTCCCTCTGGTGTTCTTTTTATCTGTAGCACTATGAGAAAGGAAGTACTATTGGAATTATATCAATCTTCATGGAGAAAGTGTCTTAGAGACTTTTGATTACAAATGAACAAGGGCTAGTGTCCATACATTTGGCTCCACAGTCCTGGAGGAAGGAAAAAAAGCATTTTACAGGGTCAATGAAAGAAACCGTTCCTATGAAAATAGTGTTTTCCCAGAAAAAAGGGAGACTGAAAATAGATTTATTTTAAATTTTAGCTGCCTGAGACTGCTGGAGAGCTTTTATATTTTTTCAGGCTTTTTGGAAGCTGAAGGCTGTTGGGGGAACATTTTTTGGGGTAAGCATGTGTTCTTAATCTTAAAATATGTAACTGTAGCCTATTTGTGTGGTCTGTATGCATAAAAAAGTGCCTGAAGGAATACACCCATGAGGCCCATACCTGGGCACTTCAGTGACTTCTGTGAATTTTCAGTGTTTGGATGTATTTAGGTGACACTGGGAAGCACCTACTGTGCAGATCTTGACCTTTATAACCTGCTTTTGTTTCAGCACACGGCCTTCAGCAGTGGTACTGGGGTACTGAATGAATGCAAGGAATCACTCCGAGCCATTTGCCAGTGATCAGCAACTTGTATAAATAAAACACCTCTCCAAAAAAATAGGAGTTGAGATACAAAATTATGATATGTTCACAAATTTACAGTTTGATACTCAGGAAATTTATGTAAAATTCAGTATGTATGGAAATTGGTATTTTTTCTCTACTGTGATTAATTCGTGGATAATACAGCACTACAGAGAGTCCATAATGTCTTAGCATATTGAATTCCCATCCTCTTCATAGGATTTCTCCTAAAGGCCATATTTGCACCAAGTTCACCATTTCCTGTTTCGCTTAAGAAACTGAGACTACAAATATTTTTTTCTGTCTGGATAGATTTGTTTTGAGGGGGCGCTCTAATCACTCTAATGCTTCAATACAAGGAAAATACCTTGAGAGAGTCAGGTATTTGTATAGAATCAGGTATACCCTATTCTTAGCAAGTAGTTTTGTTGAAGATCCTCATCTAGAGTCTCACAATAGGCATTAGAGAGAGAGTCAGATATTTCCAGAGAGTAATTTATCCCATCTTAAGACAGCTGTCTAAAATAAGTGGGAGGAAACGGTCTCTGGAGGTGCTTCTTTCTTCCCTTTGATTTGAAAGTCTAGAGAGCTAGCATAGTCTCAGTAACTAACTTTTAGACAGATGAAAAACAGGTCAGATAACACCTGTCCTGGTTATCTCTCCCTGTCATTCTAGATCTACTCATCTTAGCCAAGGAACAAAAAGACCCGCCATCCAGCAGCTCCCAGCCTAAGGTCAGGACCCCTTTACAATTGCTTATGTAAGCTCACAGGAAATTCAAATGGATAAACAGTGTTCTTATGGAAATCAGCAGAAGTTCTCAGTAAAAAATGCAGAGTTGATGTACAATTATGGGTCCTAGTCTAAATGTTATATGTAATGATGAGTTACCTATCAAAAATACACAAGTCACTTCTGGCCTTACTCTAAATACAATACGTGATTTTGGAAACACCGAGGACTAAGTAGCTGTTTCCCAGCACTAAGGCTGTAAACAACCACAAATGTAACTAATTCAGGAAAAGCTGGAAACGTGAGCTGGAAACTACAGCAATCATGGGTTGCACATCCCATAGGATTTCTGCACAGAACTGAGTACTAGAGCAATCATGGGTTGCACATCCCATAGGACATAGCATGGCAACCCAGATAAGGATGTTGTGACACAGATTATGTTCACTGTCATTTCCCCCATCAGTTCAGAGCCGGACCACAATTCAAGCCTCGTTTAAAACCTTTTTTACCAGTTGTATCTCCTGAGATCTGCTTCTCTACTGCAGGAAACACAAAGGAGCTGAAAATTTTACCCCTCACTAGTACTGATCAGAACAGTGACCTTGAAGAGCTGTGACAGTTGAATAGCCATGCAACTCCCAGTCAAATGGAGGCTAACGGAGATAATTTGGAATAACAACAACAAAAATTTTTCTTCTCAAGGTTATGCCCTGGTCTGGGTATACACTCCAAAAACTTCCCTGCAAAGTTAAACCTTTGAACAGACCAGCAAAACTGAGTCTGGAAACCTCATGAGACAGGCTCTTTCGCAACATTCTCTCTCTCTCCTTTCAGCTGCTCCTAGAGGTCACAAAACCTGCACAAAGCAAAAAACCCTTCTCAAGATATTTTGGTAGCCTGCTTGCTCAGAAGACAGAGAGGAAGGAGGCAAAATAAAGAAAAATGTAATAATTTATCTGATCCTCCTTTAATCAAAAATGTATTTATTCTGGCAGTGGTTATGCTAGACTGAAGTAAATGGTGGGGAGTCACCAGGTTTCATTGTACTGGCCAGTGAAAAGACTAATAGGTAAGAGCTTGATCTACTCAAGCCAGGTAGGGAAGCATCCATCTGCATTTAACACAGAAAGTGGGGTGGTGTTTATCCCTGTATATGCAGAAACACAGAGAGGCACAAGACCTTCTGCTCATTTTGAGCCTGAATTCAGATTTAGTTTGGCTATCCAGTAACATTTCCTTTACTCTCACCTCAACAGAGCACATCTCAGCACAGACTAGATGAAGATTCAGATCTGTCTTCCATCCTCAACTCTGCCATTGACTCTGTGCATCCCCCTTAACTCAGCATCATCTCAAGTTTTTCCCCTGTAACACAAGAACAATAAATACTATTTTATAGCAAGCATTCAGATCCGTACATTGGAGGTAATATTGTCTGTGTGCAAAACATTAATTGTCATCTGTTTTCATTACTATTTATTTATTTAAAATAGCAAGACTATAACAGTTTCTCTTTTAAGAAAGCACTTCAGCACTTGTATGGATTTGGGGGTTCTGCTTTTGTTTTAGCAAAACAGGTTCATGTCTTCTAGCCTTGCGGCAAACAATAAATTCTCTATCCTTCATAAAACTTGCCACAAGGCTGGAAGACATTCTGTTACACAAACTTCTATTTTTAAATGTTAGAAAACATAAATGTTCCAACTGTCAAAACAGCTTTTCAGAATAAATTATCTATGTTAAAAAAAAGTTCAAAACCTAATTATATACTTTTGGGCAGTACCTCCTTTTAAAATTACAAAGGGATTTGTTGTGTGCTCAGGTCGTCAGCTTTCCACTAACAAGGCATATTGTCTCATGAACATACTTTAAGAAAAGTTAAAGGAACAAATGTACTGTAGGTTGACTGGCAGTTCAAAGGCTTCAGAGTCTCTCTGGAGTCTTTTCCTCTAAAAAAATGACATTAACTATGATTCATCAATCAGTGGTTTATGTAACCTGATAGCATTTCACTTTTGTTATCCATCAAGTCCCCAGGTTTTTTGGTGTGTGATAATACGCTTTGTGTGCAGAGATATCATCATGCTAGATACTGGTTACTAGAAAAGTGTTACTCCTGGCCTTTCTAGGTATGCTTTACATAGGGACCTTTTCTAAGACAGCTCAATCCTAAAAGGTGTGAAACATCCAAGCGGAAGCTTCAGGAACACGAGCGAAATTTTTGGAATCAGGCACACAGCCATGCATCTACCTGTGAGCATGGCTTTCTAACTACAAACACCTCATTTTTAAAAGATGGGAAATTTTTATAGGATCCCCCAAAACAGGTATTCTTACTCAGAAAGGTTTAAGTTGCATGAAACACATATCCCCTTTTGACAATGGAAATTAAAGAACTGACTTAAAATAACAGTGTACATTCAAGACATTTTAATAAAAAATATCTTACCTCTATGATGACAATGTTTATGGTGCTTTTAACAGTTGTTTATTCCACTGCTACAGACTATTATAAGTATTATAAAAGGCAACAGGATGACATGTGACCTAGAGCAGTGGGCTGTAATGATCCATAACACCATGGAGAAGACTATGACTGTTTATGACAACTGCTTATAAAATAATTTAAGACTCTGTTAACCCTTCATTGACTTAAATGATATGAAATGTTATGTTGATGTGAAATTACATATGACATTGCCAATATTCTTCATTTTTTAACACAATACCATTAATTATTAAGAGTTTGGTGATGTGCTTGTTCTCTAAACTGAAACTTGCCATTTACAGCCTGTGAGAATGCATCAGGAAGGGGTACAGGGCCTATTTGAAGAGTAACGAAATCAAGCCTACAATTACTAGAATCATAGTCACTAGCCAGAGGTCTACCCCTCCAGCTGGAAATGTACAGGAATCCTGTAAATCAAGGGAAAAAAAAAAAAAAAAAAAAGACGACCACCAATCTAGACAGTAGTTTACCCACCGTAAATAAACACTTAGTACATACACAACACCCACAGATTTTAAAGACACTTGTCCTGCAGTATATGCTTCTCTGCTGCTCTGCAGAAGGTTCTTTTCTGAATAAAATGCTATGATAAGATGACTTTTCAGCTTTGTCCCATTGAAACTGTAGCATTCATTGGCAGAATATGTGTTAATATGAAATTATTTTAATATGTTAATGACTGAAAGTTTCCAGAGCCTCATATTTTTTTGTCTTGCAATAATGCAATGCCTTCAATTTTCCACTGGATAATTGGTTCAATAACAATTTACTGCAAAAAACACCACCTTTTGAAGCAGCCATGTCACTTGTAGCTCCTAAAGTATTTGAGAGAGCTCACATTTAAATATGGACTTTTCCATACCATTCATGTTTTCTGTTATCAAGGATGTTCTCAGCCAAAAGAGGAGTGGTTGCTAAACAGAGAGTAATAGCAATATTTGGTCTAAAAGACACCACTGTAACAGAGAAAAAATCCACTAAATTTTTCCAGATACATATGCTGAAGTCCTAATGAATTTATAATTATTTCTGACAGTAGAGAGACAATTTCATGTACTGATTCACGTTTCCTGTGCTTATCAAAATCTTTTCTCATGTCCAGGTAGAATGAAAAGGTACAGCCTTGCACTCACACATACAATAATCCAAGCATACAGGAAATGCAGGCCTATCACACTTCTCTTTAAATAAGGGCTATCTTATTTTGCAGTCATATGTGCCAATATACCATAAATAAGTTCATTTATGTTTCATGGTATTGTCAACGTAAACCCTCCTACGTAAGCTAGTACACTGCATTTGCCCTTAGTGAAAAATTATTACTAACATGACTGATTCTCAGTTCAGCACAACTCTCCTTTTTAAAAAGCAGAGAAAATGCCACTATTAATAGCAGAGCTGTCAAGACAGCATCATCTAAAAGACTCAGAGTGTTTCAAGACAAAGCCAGATTGACATTTTCTTGCTGCAGTTTGCAGAGGGGAAAAAAAAAAAAAAAAAAAAAGACTGATTATTGAAAGTGAGACAGTTTAAAAGAAAACTTAGTTAAAACTTATGCACTGGATCAGGTAGGAAGGGCTGACATGATTCTGTGTAGATTTATTTTGAAAACCAGCAGTTTCTCTTACTGGTGAATGGTTCCATTTGCTCTGTACTTACTAGCAATTCACCTCCACTGAAATAAGTCTGGGGAGCATGGAGGATGGTTCCTGGTCTCACTGTATCTTCTACAGATAACTGTGCTCTTTATAAAATGCCGGAGTGGGGAAGAGCGGGTGGAAAGTTCTCACAGTTACACTTAGTAAATTATAAAACAGCACTTCTACACATATCTAATCCCTTAATCTCTTTTTTCCATTCAGGGAGACCTCATTCTGCACATTCAGCAGCAGGTCTCTCCAGGGAGACCTTATAGCAATCTTTCAGTACTTAAAGCGGCCAATAGAAAAGGTGGAGGTGGACTCTGTCAGGAAGTGTAGAGATAGGACAAGGGGTAATCATTTTAAACTAGAAGAGGTAGAGTTAGATCATATATTTGGAAGGAATTCTTTACTCTGAGGGTGGTGAGACACTGGAACAGGTTGCCCAGGTAAGTTGTGGATACCCCATCCCTGGAAGTGTTCAAGGCGGGGGTTGGAACTAGATGATCTTCAAGGTCCCTTCCTATTCTAACCATTCTATGATTCCATGGTAATATAGTCTCTCTGGACTCTTCTGTAAGGAGAGACCTATGCAGTGAGCCAGGATGCAAATTTACAGTGCACTGACTCTGTAAAGAGGTACTCCAAGTAAGCACCATAGCCTTCCCTTTTAGCAAAATTATTTGTTCTGCTTTGAAGTACATATATGAGTCCACATGTTATAGGACTCCATATATTAGTGTAGTAGTGGTATGTATACATTACAACAATATATTTGAAAGCTGACTACCTTTTTATAGATTAATTCTTATAGACAGTGACTTTAGATAATTATCGTAGCAGGAAGCAATGGATGACTTAGGTTACCAGAAAGAAAGAGTAGTAGTACTATTTCATATTACTTTCTTATCACTAGCACTGTCTAGAGCCCTTGTAAGTGATATTGATAACCAAAGGAGAGTACTGCATTTGGTTGCAGAAGCAGATGGACTTCTGGAAGCAGGTTGCAGAACAGACAGAGGAAAAGGAAATCAAGAATTTAAATCTTCTGTTGTATTCAAAGGTAAACTGTTGGATCCTGCAAGCCAGTAGAAGCCATGCAATTAAAACTCTATAAACTGTAAGTAGGAATGGCATTAGGAACTATAATTCATCAATCATTATGCTGTCAGTCCTGACTTGTCTGATCCAAACATGGCGTTTATTCCTCTTGCTTGGGAGATTCCCAGCTATAGGAACTGATTCAGCACAAACTCTACTGAGCTCATTCTCAGAGCAATCATTAGCAATAGGCCTTTGAGGCTATGTCATTGTTCTGTCAATGGTGTGACCTGAGTAGCATAATACATGAGAAAAGCTAGATTTAAGATATAGCTAACTATTCAAATTACTTCTTTCCATTTGCTCATCAATTGCATGGATGACCAGCCTTCATTTCTGAATTACCTGTTTTGTCCACTGGGGAAGAAATTATTAACTTTGCTCCTATTATCTCTTCAGCTGCTTCTTCCACATTTCTTCGACAAGTTTAACATCAGTTTGGGAATCAGCAAGATCCCAACAAGATCAACAAGTAGAGTTCTTTGACTTTTTATCAGTGCTGAAATGGCCCACACCAAATAGGAGTAACAAAGAAAGTTGTTCTAGCAAAAGTATATTTTATAAAATAGTATTTGAACAACGCCGATACACATATCTTAAGTGCTAACAGTACAACTCCACACACTGGAAAGTACAAACGTTGTAATATTCATCAAGATAGTGCCAAGCAAGAAATACTGGGAAGAGAGTATCATAGCCAAAATTTTCAGGCTTTGGCATCCAAATGTAAAAATTCAGGGAACAATCCAGGCTCCTAATCATAGGTGTCCAGTGTAATTTTAGACTCCCTCTGATCTTCCACCTAGTCTGCGGTTGCTACGACAGTGTCCAGGTTCATGTATGTGAGTCCTGGATATCCTAGGATGAACTGAGCCAGGTTCATGAATGTCAGTCCTCAATATCCTAGGACATCTAAAATGATAGCAGAAAACTATGTTTAGGCACCTGATTTACTCCTCTAATTTCAGATCTGGCCATTTGCACACAAGGCATTTAGTCTTTTTCAGAGGTGCTGACACTATCAATGAAATCTTTTTTTTATACTTTTGTTTCAAAGCTTGATTCAGACTCATTTAAAAGAAATCAAAAGCTAATAAAATTGTTATAAAAATGAAACAATTTTGTCAGATCATATGAAACATTGTGCTCAACTCATATAACAGCTACAAGCACTGACACATGCACCATTCTGTTTCATTACTGGTAATATTTACACTGATGCATATTAACGCTGCTGTTATGATTTCTGTTTTATTCAAAAAATTGAAATAAGCTGATTTCAGGTTAATGCCTAAAGCCTTTCCTTTTCTGTTTTGATACAACAGGCAAACTAAACCCTGAGTTATTCACACACTTCTAGTTCCTGGTAACTCAGCAACGATGTAATTTACTGGAGACATCTGCCTTACAGAGCAGAACAGTATCTGGTAAAGTGCATGCAACAGGTAAAATGTCTTTTTGTCACTCTCACAAATGGGAAAGAGACATCCATTACCAAAAGTCTTAATGTGTGTTATTAATGTTATTAAGCAAATGTGGAACTCAGAAATTGAAAAGCAGCCATTAAAAGTGGGAAACAGCTGTCCAGCAGGTGTCAAGAATAGCCTAAGAAAAAGGTAAATATGAGAAAAAGAGGGAGGCAAACTTAAATGTTAGGAACTGAGCACATAAGAAATTTAAAGCACCCTGAAATAATTCATTTTGCATTCATTGAGACAACTACAGTGTAAACATCTATATCTGACCAAGTCATCCAAGGCTGTTTTTATAGTCAAAAAGGAGAAACAGGCAGAAACCATCTGAGCTATTTTAGACTTACATATGAGAAATTGGCACTAGAATGGTCTCTCTATTCATCTCACATTTAGTCAGATAAATCCCCCTCCCCAGTGTATAAAAGCCACAGACACTTGAGATGAGGCTTGTTCCCTGTTCCTCAGCTACCATGTATTACAGTGCAGAGCATGTTCATCACCTTGCAACTCAAGACTTTTATGTAGGTAGTTTCCAGAAGGAACCGGGACATTGTCATAGCATACCTTCTGGATTCTTTGTAAACCTCAGCTCAGGTGTCCCCTAACCCTTATATAGGCACAATACTTCAGACAAATCTTTTCATGCAGGCTTAAACACCAGTATATGTAAATACTCAGGATAGAATTTGTTATAGGTTTCTTTACTGAGAATACTTGATTTTTTTCCTTAGGCTGATAAAATTTGTTATTCACAGTAATAAAATATTTTTTCTAAGATCAAGGTTAAGGAACTTTGTCAGTGATAAAAATAACCAATCACTAAATATAACAACCCACTTCACTGAATGGTACTAACTACACAGTACTTAGTGCCAGGTTCTTGAAATCTGAGTTATGAATAGTTCTGCTGCCAAAGAGATTCCACAGTTTCATATTCCACTCTTGTTTGTGTGGGAAAACACTACTCCTGGTTAAGACAACTTGTAACTGAAGCCACAATACCTTAATTTTTTTAACATTACGTCTGACTAATAGCTGGATTGACTTATGGTGACTCTGCCAAAATGCCCAGGAGGTAGGCAATGGTCCTGGGACACCTCTGAGCCCAGTTTCATTTCTACTGTGCATTCAAGAATCAGCCTTTCTCTTCTTCCCTCAAAGAAGAGAAAGAGTGGTTTCCCAAGGCCACTTGCAGAACAGCTGGAATTAGGACTTGGGACCAATATTTCTTAGAGAAGCCTGTTTCACTTTTGTTATGTCAACCCATACCTTGATTCAAGCTTGACACAACAACCATTCACTTAGATGCCTTAAAACATAGCAGATTCTGAATATTCAGTCCAATTTTTAAAATCTTAGATGCAAACTGCATCTGATCTATCCATTGCTTTTCAGGAGCTGAAACAACTTGAGCTTGCCATTTCACAAGAGCTGAGCATACACACCAGTGCTGAATATCAGTGGGATCCGGACCTCTTCCCAGCCCAGAAGTGCACCAAGGTATTCTCAAGCTCAATATTCAAGCAGTGAATATTGCCTGGTGTAAATCAGCAGCCAGATTATTTTCATAATTGTTTTTTTAGCAGAATTCTATCTCTGTAAAATGGGTCTAGACATGCCTTCATTTCAGAGGAGTGAAATTGCTACAGTGAAAATAACACCAGAATGTTATTTCATTGTAGTCAAACACTACAGTGAAAATAAAAACAGAAGACTCTTTGGAGAGATAAATTTGTTTCAGATGTTGCACAGAACATACTGTCATGGTGGAGACAAAAAACACTATACTTACTTCTGTCACACTGGGACTGTCCATCCAGGGAAAGATGACAGGAACCTGGGGACAAAAAAGTATGTGACCTTATCATTAAAAACAGAGAGCAAAATATCCAGAAGCAGCATCCCTTTTTTTTTAAAAAAAAAAAAACACAAAAGACAAACCCAAAAACAAACAAACAAAAAAACCCAAAACAAAGAAAGCCCAAACACTTTGTTACTTGCTAGAATCTCATTTGCAGACTAGCTCTTGTATCAGGCTAAGAGGCTACTATCCCAGCTAAATATTCCTTCTGTATTCAACTCAAATAGCACAGATGCCTGAAGAAAGCCAACACTGGAACTTTAGCCATTTCAATGAAAATCTGGTGTTACAGACTAAACTGACAAAGACAGAGGCTTCCATTTAAGGCAATGTACTCTGCATTGAAGCAGTTATGAATTAATTCAGGTTCTGTGGGATATGGAAGATGCATATGATAACTTCTTATCACAGAAAACTTTGCCTGAGCTTTTGTACCAGCATCTTAACCTCCATAAATAATTGGAAGTCCTGTTTTCCAAAGGCATTTGGGCACCTAAAGGCAACTAATGAGACAAGAAAAAAAAAAAAACTTAATTTGCCTAATTCCCACTGACATCAGGAAAAAATGGTTCTAAACTATTCCTTGGAAATCTGCAATCAGGTAATTCATTAACACGGAATTTAGTGTATTAAGAGCTGTATATTTTCTCCCAAACACACTAAAGCACACTAGTGCACACAGGAGAAATACATTTGTACAGGCAGCCTTTATTCTGGCATTTCCTAGCTTTTTAATCCTAGTCTTTGCCTTCTTAGGGATATTAATTGACACAATTTTCATGCATGACATAGGCAATCTACCAGTGTTAGTAAAACATAAGATTTTACATTAATAATGAGAGTTTTCATTCATATTCATACTTTACTGAAAAATGTACGATTTCTACCCTGTTGCCCTGAATGATCACCATATCTGTCAATTAAAATAAATTGCACACTTTTCTTATTCCTCATACAGCTTTTATCCCTTCAAACACTTTTTCTGTTTTGAGCATTATATGCTTCTACAACAAACTTCCACAACTTTAACTATTCTATCTTTTCTAAGATCTCTGTTTTCTTATATTTCAATTACTGGTGATCTGGTGTTTCATTTACTCTGGCTTTCTTTATAACTTTTGTTACCTTATTTAGCCCTTGAAAACACCCACGGGGAATATTACCTCAGCATCTTATCAGAACTGTAAAACTGAGGCTACAGTTCTGATGTGCAATACGCTGTTAGAGTATCTTCACAAGGGCATCCTGCATATACCAGGTTAATATTTACTGATGTGCTAATGTAATAATGACCTATCTGCCTCTGCTCCTCTCTGGGGTGCTTTCTATCTATAGGGATGGGAATTAATGACAGTGTCTCTGTGCTGCCTGATGTCAGAGCTGAGAAAGGTGTGAAGGGTATATAAGAGCCGTACTACTTGTCAGCAAGGAAGGGGGAAAAGGGATACTCCAGAGCTAGTCGCAAGCGTGGAATTGTTGCGTGCATCCTTCTTGCTAACACAGGCGTGCTTCTTCAGTTAGCTCCCTGACCACTAAAAGGTAAACAATTTCCCTTTTTTTCTTACTTAAGATACAGTGCAACAGATGTGCTTTCGGGAAAGCACAATGTTTCTCATTATTAATCAACAGCATTTTTCAGGAAAAGGCTAAGATAACTTCAAGGTAAATTGCATCGGGGACCGGAATTTGAAACTGGGACATGTCAGGAAATGTAAACTGGAGATAAGGGAAAGGACTTAAACTACTAGATGGAAAATGAACTTTTACTGTTGAGAGCTATCTGTCTGAATCTGCGCTGTGCCATTAAACTCAGGGTGATAAATTTTTTACTCTAGCGTGTGAAAAAGAATAGCTGCTGTTGATTTAGGACAGAATGGGCATCAGTAATAGGATATGCTGAAAAGTATTTGAGTTTGTTTTCAGTTTTGAATCATTATCCTTTTCAGAAAGTTTGGAAGCAATGATGTGCAACCTAAAGCTGTCAGTTTTCTTCATTGCACTTTCTGTCACTCTGAGCTGCTTGGAAGCTACACCTATCGAGAAGTAAGTAATAAATAATCATATTTATTTCTTTTTAGGGGAAAAGATGTTCAGTTTATTGCATGAATCACTTTTGCTTTCATATCTCAAATAATATGAGCAAAAATAGAGCTATTCAATTTCACAGGGTATTTTATTGTTGTTTAAAGATTGCTATCTGTGGCTGATGATCTAGCTGATGGTACTTCCAAGAGACAAGGATGGATATTGCCAGTAATGTCACAGAATACACTTTCAGGACTTAGTGGGGAAATGCCAGAACAACCATCAGCAAAGACAAAAAGGTATTGGTTTTCCTTGTTTCTTCTAGTCATATCAGTTAGGATTAAATTATGAAGTAAACTTCCTGTCAGTGATAGTCTGTTACTTGAGGCTCTTTGTGTCTGTTCTTTATTGTCAAAAAGAGTCTAAAATACCCTCCTTCTTGTAATTAGAGCAATTCTGTAAGCATAAAGATCAAAGCATTCAGGGTAGAAAGTGAAATCCAGAGACAAAACTTGCAGATCAGTTAACCACTTTACAATTATAATGCTTTCATAAATGAAAAAGGCTACAAATACACATTACCTTGAGAAGAAAGGTGTATTTTGAAAGGTATTTCTTATGTAAGTTTGTCACATTTCCAAGCCTAATGGAAAAAAAAAAAAAAAGAAAATATACCCTTCTTAATACTACTAATGCTCTGCTAGAATGGAATTATTTTATAACATAACTATTTCCTGTAAGTAAATAATATTTCAGTACAGATTCAGAGTTAAATATCAATTTAATCATGGGCAGAAGGAAAAGCAGCAATTGACTCTGATTGATAGAATTTAACTAGTCTGAAATGCATTCATGCTTATAAATCCATAAATCAAATTTCAGGTAACTTTTTTATGAATAGAATAGTATTTAAAAAATAATAAAGTAGCATTTCAAAAAGTATTTGCAATTTGTACTAAAAGATAAACAGCACTGGATTATTCTAATTGTTCTTCAGGCTTCTGAGTGAATTTATTTCAATGACAAATCTGTTCTGGATAAATTCAGTAAATACATGTGACTGTATAGTTGCCCGTTCCTTTCTCTCTGAATTTAAAAAAAAAAAGTCATTATTATATGACAATTTGGTTATCTTCCAAAATATTTTGATAACGGAGGCTAAGCGCCCACATTTTTACAGCTATTACTTTAAAAAAAATAGAATAATAATTGTAATATTCAAACACGAGGTATGACTTTTATGAGTGTGGTATGCCTCATCTGCTTTTCTGGGGCCTTGGTTTACAATGAGACTGGGAGAACTGTCTCATTGAAGCACATATTCAATTAAAGGTTATGGATCAGAGAGCTAACAGGTATAATGGGTTCAGTCAGGCTGGACATCAGCTAGAAATCTAGTAGCTCCCTGTAAGGACTGGAATTTTAAACTTGGAATGTCAGGGCCTGATTTTGTACTTTTAACAAAAAAGAGAATTCTGCCTTCACAAACAAATCAGGATTTCCATGAGAACCAGTTGCTTTTTGAACCTCATATGTTAAGGGCTTAATTAAACTTTTTTTAAATCAATAGAAATACCCATGGAAACTTAAGAGAAGCTATATCAAGACCTATCCAACCATTTCCTTTAAATATAATTACATATTTAAAATATTAATTGCTTAGAAAATGCTGCCTATTTGCTGATGAAGAACCACTATGATACAGACATTTCTCTCACAACTGCTACTCCATTTTTTATTCTTAGATTAATACAAATAACTCTAAAACAATAGATGAAATTTTAGAGAACAGATTTAGTCAATCAATAGGAAAATGTACTCCTGGGTAATTGCTCAGAGTTTGAAAGCGGGAAAATGTCACTCTTCACAGTAAATTTTTGGTGCAAACTGTTGTCTACCTCATGCCACATCAACATTAAGAAACACAAGAAAATGAACAATAACTCAATAAGCAATCTCAGCAAGCAAGCATTTCTGTCTGATGGAACAACATAGTGGTCTAAGAAATAAGTTCAAAAAAGCTCTCTCAAGCTAAGCATTGCATTGTGATTAAAAAAAGAATAAATAAATCTCAAGCCACATAAGTTCTACATGGACTTCTGTAAAAAATATTCTTTTTAGATATGGATTCTTCCATGGACACTCTTTAAAGTCTCATCCAGCAAATTATTATCTCCTAGCACAACAGCACTTTCAAGTTGCTGGGTTTCAACAAAGATGTGGCTGCTTTTCGGCAGTGAAGAAATCTCTGTTTAGACAGCAAAATCTTATAGTGGTACTGAAGTCAGCGGAAGTTGGCAATGGCTGCCACCTCTCATGACATGTGGAGCAGTTGGGAGAAAGAGTCTCTGGGCTCAATCCACTTGATGTGGACTGGAAGATTATGGTTCACTGCAGTGAGAGCAGGATATGATTCTGTGGGAACAAGAGAACTAAATAAATGTTAGTGATTGTCATTGTGTTAGTAATCCTCATGATATCAGCAAGAGCTCTAAATAGATTTAGAAGTTCAGCTGAAAGCTAAACATTTAGTCATTGTTTTCACTTACTGTCTTAACTATACTATCATTACAGGTTTTCTAGATGTCACAAACTGCTATGCGGAATATCAATAAAAATGACATATGACTGTTAAGGTCTTTGCATTTAAATAACCCCCATCATTAAAACTGATAATAGCATACAGCCAAGACTTTTTTTCAGGCGCAAAGTAGGTGGTAGGAAGATTGTCATGTTCCTGTATTTGTGCACATGTTAAAAGAACTCCCACATTAGCACAGCTCAAATGCCTATCAGAAGTGGCACACTTGATTGCTCATCATTTGACTTAATCTTGGCTCTTTTTGTTTTACCTTAGTAGTCACCACCTGGAGAAACGGAAATGCAACACTGCTACATGTGTGACACAACGCTTGGCTGACTTTTTAGTTCGTTCCAGCAACAACATTGGAGCAATTTATTCACCTACGAATGTGGGGTCCAACACATATGGAAAAAGGGACACAGCTGGGCTTTTAAGCTGAGAACCCCAAAACAATGCACAGCTTTAGGGTGTTAAAATGACTACTGATACAGTTTTCATTAGAAGCTCAGTTTTTAATGTGTAATTAACCTCTTGGTCATTTATTACTTGTACAGTCTCAACAGTGCCTTGTTTTCTGTGTGTGTGTGTGTGTGTGGTTACGTGATTTATGTTCATCATTTCACTATGCATGTACAATGACATGCATAGGCTATTGTTTCAACTCCATTAAGAACTCCAGAAATCTGCTTGTCAAGTTCCTTTGTAAAAAAATAAATATATATCACAATAATAAATGGAAAAGTAATTGCAACAGGTTTTTTACTATTATTGTTATTAAAAGGATTAAAAAGATAACCATGATGTGTATGTCTTTATAGTCACAGTTTGGTAAGAGAAAGAAATAATCTTAATTAAGACCAACAAAACTCAGAATGCTAACAGAAGGTAGGTCCTAATGACAGTGAAACAGAAGAATCTTTGGGTTTTGAAACGTCTACAGTGTCTTTTTTTGCACAGCTGAGGGAACAACTAGATGAGACAAGATGGCTGCACTGTGCATATGATTATAGCAGTTAACTGACTGGTCTCTTTCCACCTTAACATGCATTAAGCAAGTAAAAGTGTTCTTGTGGCACAGATTTCCATATGTACCAAGCATAGGATTTTAAGAATTTAGGGTCCTGACTTTAAGATAGTATCAGTAAAATGTAAGCACAGTGAGCATAAGTGCTTTTAAATATGAATAAAAGAAAACTCAGTTAACAAGCTAGCAGAAACACCTGTCCTTGAGCATTCCTTTCCTTGAACTAGAGTAACAAAGGGAAGAGGCAAAACCAATGAGCAGTTCAAACATCAAAACATATCATAGCAACAGGGTAAATTTGCCCACTGCCATATTTACATTGCAACCAAAATCTGAGAAAACTAGTTTAGAGTTGGGTGAACCTTAATGGAATTTTGACAGTGTTGTTTTCTCCTACCTCAGCCTAGTAGCAGTGCAGGCTTAATACACGTTTGTTCCTTTAAATTGTTAAGCAAACCTTCAGAGAGATGACATCCTATATCACAGCAGTGGTTGTTTTGTCCATCGTTTTCTCAGTGAAGGCTTCACTATCATCTGAAAAACATTATTGTCCAATTATGAAAAACATTCAGGAGAAGCTTAGTGCTGGAGAAGTAAATGAAATCTTAACAATTGCTTTTTGTTGATTTGTTTCTGTTGTAAACCATGCCTCGAAATATAAACATTCTTGCTAAGTTTAATGTTAAATTGCATATTCCCTTCATTTCACAAATAGTACATGGGAATAAATCTACTGCACAGAATTTCTGCTGTAAAAGTGTTACTTATTACTCTGTTGAGAAAAGTTTCAACCTTCATTAATGTTCTAATGGATATTTATTCTGAATTTTATTGAGAAAACCATACAGATGGTGTTAAACTTGTCTAATATTTCTGCCAGCCTGAAATGCTTTCCATTCAAGTTACTTTTGAGATGTATTATACATCCATTGTGTGCTTAATTTGTTTTTCAGCTAGAATATTTACTTTTCAGAAAAGAAACAAGAAAGTGACAGGATAGCTCTGAAGTGTCACTGTGATGTTTTTTGTACAGAGGAGTAACCAAGTGGAGTTGTCCCTGTGGGTGGATGCTGATTTCCAGGCTGATCTCAACCTGAAATTTGTATGATGGTTTATGCATCAGGTTTTGCTCTTTAAGCTATCATTTGACAAATCAAAATGAAGCACAGACTGTCTATGCACAGGTTCAGTGGAACTGTATACATTATCTTCTGCCTTATGTACTCATCAACCTGATGGATTTGATACTAACATCTATTTAACATGCTTGCCCTATTTGGCAAATAGTGAAAAATGTTACTCATCTCCCAAATCAGTGAAACAACAGAGAGGGATAAGAGATATATCAATGGCTCAGAGGGGGACCATCTCACCTATCTTCAGCTGCTTTTTGTCTAACCAATTGGCAGCGCTCTCCTGACATTTGGTGGAGAAAGACAGCTACTTCCAATTCATCCCAGCTTAGACATCTAATTTAGGACGGGATGAATCACACTCTTGAAGTGCCTTTATTTCTTCATTGACGATAGAGTGTGTCTAGACAATTAGCTGAAAATGGGCACTTAACTTTAAGATTAGTTATTTAAGGTGACATGAATTGCACCTGCAGTTGGTATGAACTGTTCAACCTAAAAAAAAAAAAAAGTTTGGTACAAAAAAACCCAAGACAACACCTCAGGCTCAAAATCATCACAGTGATCAACTTCCACATTCTGAACTACATTAGTTAATTCATCAGCTGGAGCATCTTGAGAAAATGCCTACACTGAGACTTGTTTCCTCTTATATACCCTTGAGAACACGATTCTGCTACCCTTCCTCCTGCTGTGTAGTCACCACTGACTGCACTTAGACCTCTTAGAGAAGAAGGACCTAGTCATGGTAAGCCTGGGTACAAACACAATCCTGAGAGAATGAGCCAGGAAAAGAGTGGATTTAAAAATAAAAATAAAAATAAAAATAAAAATAAAAATAAAAATAAAAATAAAAATAAAAGGAAAAACCAAGCATTTAAACATGAATTCATTAGAACCCCAAACAGCATAACTTCAGACATTTGAGAATATGAAGACTTCTAAAAATTAAGTGCTTTTATACATTTTTAAAAATCCCAATATGTATTTATCTGCATCTTTAGGGACGTAAATATTTTTTGATAGTCATAGAAGGGTTTAGGTTGGAAGGGATCTTAAAGATCATCTAGTTCCAACCTCCCTGCCATGGGCAGGGACATCTTCCACTAGACCAGGTTGCTCAAAGCCCCATCCAGCCTGGCCTTAAATCACGTCTTACATAGCTTTAGTTCTTTTTCAATTCATCTGGATGCCCACCACTTTTCAGAGAATATGCAAGAAAACAAAAGAAAACAAAAAATACAAAAGAGGAAAATAAAGAAAGTAGACAATGTGATAAATACAGCTATATTCCCTTGAAAAATAAAAATATTAAATCTCTGCTTTTTATTATTTTCTATTAAGTTGTCTTTAAAAGGAACAGAATAGGGACATAATATTGAATTTCACTAAATGAGAGGGAAAAGAATAAAAGTCATCAAATAAGCAAAAGGAATGTTAAAAAAAAAAAGATTATATGAACAAGTAGAATGCTTTAAATGGAGTACTGGGCCCTAGGGTCTAATATTTCGCAGGAACTATGACAGCTTCACAAAAGACAGAAATTATATTTTTTCTTGATTAATAGAGTTGAGGTAAGAAATTGATTTCACTTTTAAAAGCCTGGGCTAAAACTAAGAAAGCACACAATATTCATGCAACATAAAACGTACTTTTCTTGAATAGTAAATTTTGAATGAATAGCTGCAATTTCTATTAAGAAAATATAAATATTTTTCAAATAAATAAGATTCTTGGTGAGAGCTTTAAACACTAGGTTGGCAAAGCTTCCATTTACTTTCAACCAGATAATGTTATTAGCAAGTCTGGATTTTGCTGAATGGTTTTCTAAAACTATTTGAAAGTTAATACATTGATACTATGAATAAAACCCATTTCCTGTAATGCACTATTGAACGACTTCAGTAGCTGCCATCTTCACTTTCTAGAATGGTGCTGGGTTTGAGTCAATTAGCTCACTTACAAATATAGTTTGACAGGTATGGTACACTCTTTTTTTTCAGAGTTACAAGGTTAAGTAATTTTGTTGTCTAGCTTCATTATCATATAGAAAAGGGACTGCTCTACATTGCTTTTGCAATGCAACTAGCAAAAAGCTGTGTTTGGGTATGACACATCTCCTTGCTGTATACAGAATATAAAAATAATGATTGAAATAACATGAAATAGAATCTTTCCATGGGATATGACAATTTCTGTTTCAATCATCTTACTGTTATCTCTATTTTTTCACACTCAAAAAAAAATCCTATATGGAAAAAAAACTGTATTTTTGTGAAGCTGTGCAATCTTCAATAACCAAACTCAAGCTCAGACCTGAAACCCACCATTTAAACTAAGCTTCAGTTTAGGAACAAAGACCCAAAAAATCTGGATTCTCTACTGATCAGTTTTTCTGAACATGTTAGACAAAATGGTTTCCAGCTTCATTTGCTATGAAAACTACATATTCTTAATTAGATCTAGTCAAGAAGTGTTTCTCTAACTAAAACCTATCTCCATATCAAAATGTTAAAAAAATCTCAAGCTAGGAATCATATATGCCATCAAAAGTTGAAAGTCATGACATCAGAAGCTCGCTAAAGAATGAGACAATGGTGATAAGACAATAGTTAAAACTGCTGTTCATTATGCAACAAATTTTCTTCTTTCATGGTAAAACATCTGAACAAAAAGAACACATTCATATTCATTTTTATCCTAACAATAGGGCTGATGTGAGTAACAATCATGCCATAATGTCACTATTTCCTAGAAATGCTTTTATAAATACAAAACCAGCTTAATTATTCAAATTAAGAATCTTAGACCTCCCCCTACGTTAATACATTAAAAGACTCTTTTTGATCCAGCATTAGAGCCAGTGAAACTGTTTCTTACAGGCTATTTTACAACATACTTAATATAGATCCTGTGCAAATCTCACGAAGTTCAACAAGGCCAAGTGCAAGGTCCTGCACATGGGCCAGGGCAATCCCATGCACAAATACAGGCTCAGCGGAGAACGGATCGAGAGCAGCCCTGAGGAGAAGGACATGGGGGTGTAGGTTGATGAGGAACTCAACACAAGCCAGCAATGTGCACTCGCAGCTCAGAAGTCTGACCGTATCCTGGGCTGCATCAAAAGAAGCATTGCCAGCAGGTCAAGGGAGGTGATTCTGCCCCTCTACTATGCTCTTGTGAGACCACACCTGGAATACTGCATCCAGCTCTGGAGCCCTCAAGATAAGAAGGACATGGACCTTTTGGAGCGGGTCCAGAGGAGGGCCATGAAGATGATCAGAGGGTTGGAGCACCCCTCCTATGAAGACAGGCTGAGAGAGTTGGGGTTGTTCAGCCTGGAGAAGAGAGACCTTATAGCAGCCTTCCAGTATCTGAAGGGGGCCTATAAGAAGGCTGGAGAGGCACTTTTTTTACTTTACTTTACCCTTCATTATATCTGTAGTGATAGAACGAGGGGTAATGGTTTCAAACTGGAAGAGGGTAGATTTAGAATAGATATTAGGAAAAAAAAAAAATCACTATGAGGGTGGTGAGGCTCTGGAACAAATTGCCCAGGAAAGTGGTGGATGCACCATCCATGGAAGTGTTCAAGGCCAGGCTGGATGGGGCTTTGAGCAACCTGGTCTAGTGGGAAGTGTGCCTGCGTACGGCAGGGGGTTGGAACTAGATGATCTTCAAGGTCCCTTCCAACCTAAACCTGTCATGATTCTATGATAAATGGTTACTGCACAGATAACCTGAAATCTGCTGTGGAACAACTGGTGGCACCAAGGGTTATAGAAAGGGATGGAATTTAATTTCTTTAGTCCCAAGTTTTGATTAGTGCATCATCCATGTGGTTGGTTGTTTTTTTATTTTGTTTTTCAAAGGAATTAAAATACTTGGACATATTTGAAAAAATGAGTTGTATTAAATAGGAAGGAGAGAGAAAAACTAAGATCCTGGGACAATATTCTTTCTTTTAGGGAAAATGCAGATTTGAAGCAGACTGAGAGAGTGGGAGATGTTCAAGTGGATCTTGGGACGAAAGACTGCCTCGCTGCTCCAAGCACTGCTTCAGATTTCAGGATGACCACATAGTGGTATTAGAGAGATCAGAAGTTGCTACCTACACTGTAATAAAGATTTTTAGATCCAGAGCAAGTTAGCATGACCAGCACTTTCTGTTCTGTTCTGGATACAGAGTCTTGAAAGATGCTGTCAGAGCAAGTTACCATCTCCTGTACTTCTTGGGAGCTGCTGACTTCTTAACCAATCTCAAAAATCAGGCTGGCTCCCCAGCACTTGGTGCTTCAGGCATCTGCATGCAGCACTTCCGCTCAGTCAGTTTTTCTTAAACTGACTTCAGACATCCTGCAAATTTCCAGGAGGGGGCATCGATGCTGCTTGCAACTGCAGGAGGAGGTGTTAAGTGTACGCAACAGAACTAGCAGAGCCTATGGTCAGTGGAAGCCACAGCACGTCATCTGTACTTTTCCTAGCTCCTCCTTTGGTTTTATGACATTATCCCTGCATATCCTTCTTTTTTGAGGAAAACTTATTGAGCAAAGACTTTCTAAAAAAATTATTCTTGAATCCATGGTTACTTGTTGTTAACGCACTTTTTTTTTTTTTTTTTTTTTAAGAAAACCCTTTCCCAAATCAAAAAGCCAATGTTGCCACTAATTTTTCCTACAATTTTCTTCCTAGGATATTACACTAAGACTTTCCCAAGACCCTTTACATGCACTCCACCTGCTAATATGCAGCTTACACACTGAGGACAAAGCCAAACCAGATATAAGCATGTTTGGAAAAGACCTAATAAAATTGTCATTAGATGAACCCAGAGAATCTAAACAGTAAGGAAACCTAGCATGGAACTACGATTTATTTCTGGAAAAGAAAAAGGTTGTGTTTTCCTCATTACTGATTCAGTGTTTTCACAGCTCAAATCCAAGCAAATCAAGCACAGCACTGACAGCATCAATACCAGTTCTGCAAGCATGAACACATCTGAGTGAGCCTAATGTAGCATAAAGCTACCAGACCATGATATCTGGAATTGAACGATTGCAGGAGAAGTCTGCTTCATCCTAATATTCTTCCTCTTCATTCCACACCTTAGCAATATAACTTCTGTGAATCACCACTCACAGCAGTGAACAAAAGTAATTAAAAATCCAAGTCTTTCTGCATTTTTGACATTAAAAAATTGGTATTGGAGATTAATGACTCTGCAAAATTATTCCCATCATCATTACCCTCAGTATTTCTTTCAGATGGATCTGCCTTAATGTCTGAAAAGAAGCTATCCACATAACTAGCCATTGCCCAGTTCAAGAGGAGTCTGGAGGACAGTTAAGACAGTGGTTTTCCAGAACAGTATGCTGCAAAACCTATTCCATAAAGTCAGGAGAGAAATCACTCTGTCCCTAGAAGGGTATACATGTGTTCAGGCCTCATTCCAGAAGACACAATAATTTTACTATATTTTTCCTGTCACTTATGGGATGCTGAACTAAACATGGGGGTCCAGCTGCCATCTTGTTGCACTTCCCTAATTTCACCACTTTTTTGCACCCCAGAATCCTCAGCAAAGATACTGCCTCACAGATCAACACAACTAGGGTTTGTGCTACAGAACCTTCCAACAGTTTTTCCTGCAAGATCACTCCCACTGGAAGGGATGTTTCCCTTCTCACTCCAGAGCACAAGACAGGAGAACCTGGACTGAAAATGTCTTCCTCCATCCTGTTGGAGGTTACAGGCTGAGACTCTAGGAACTGCTGCTTGGACTGGCAGTCCTATCACAGGCAAACCTCCTCCTTTTTCAGGCACTGCTACTTTCCGCCCTGGCTTTTGTTCCTTTTTGGTTTTTCTTTCTTCTTGTCTTGGGAAAGTTTGAAGGGGGGAAGGAAGGGAAAAAAAAAAAAAACTATAAAAAAAAACCAAACCAAACACCAACCTAATCATTACTTTGAAAACAGTACAGCACAGTCATAATAACCAGCCGAAGGAAAAGATATCTAAATGTCTTTTGAGGCTGTAGACAGACACAGTTTTAAACAAACAACAGACTCTCAGTCACAAGGAGAGGCTGACTTGAATGTACAACACAACCAGCTATGCAGAAACAATGTGGACTCATCTAATGACCTTACAAGGCAACATGGGACAGGAGAAGAATTTTCCAACACCAAGGCAAAAAAAACCCTAAACTTGAAAAAAACTGGTGGATACATTTTTGTTGCTTAAAAAAAAATTCTTGCCCGAAGATTGCAGAGACTTTCAGAGACCTGTATCAAAGTCTTCAACCTTAACAAATCTGTACTCTCCTTCAAAAACTTTCCTCCTCTTATTCAGGCAGCTATTTCATAATATATTTAGCAAAGTAGAAGGCACATCTCATTTCTGATGTGATTTTTCAGAAAAAGTAACGTTTATGTTAAGATCACTATCGAGTCTGGCAGTACAAAACCTGGCTAGAATAAGAAACACTATTAAACTAAGAAATAACTTCAGAATCAACTTCAAAAATGCAAACCAGTGGGGTTTCAGGTCGCTTACAGTACTAACAAGAGCAAAACTGAAACCTTGTGAAAGTTCTGCAGCAAGGCAGCAGAAAAGAGCCTTGGCATACAGACCATTTAATTGGCACTCTGTATATGTGTGCATGCATGTGCAAACACAGCACGGGGCAAAATTCTGCAGCTTTAGGTAAATAGGAACTTCCTCTTTGGTTTTCATTTGCGGGATAACAGACTGAAGTTCCCAGTTTCTGCTGAGCTTCAACTGATTGATCCAACTGTTTATTATTTATAACAGTATTTCCAGAACTAATGCCAATATTAATTTGTATCTTTTTGACAAATTCTTTTCATTAAAATTCTTTTTGATGAATGCCAAAAAGATACAAATATCAAAAGATTTTGAAATCAGCACGTGTTATTACACGGTCTGCAAAATTGGTAAGAATGAGTTAAGAAGCATAATTTATTAATAATGTGTTTGTTGACCTGCAGGTAAAGTAGGAAAAAATTAAGGATAGCATGATGAAACTCAGTAGGTACCTAAACAGCAGTGTGGAAAAAAATCTGAGAGACGTAAGTGAAAATAGAGAACAGATAAGATAAAGGGGACACTATATGTGGTAGAGCTAACTTTTGCATCTTTTGAGACCAAAACACATCCCAAGGATTACACCAGGACAAGAACTTAACACTTTTGTCTGACTCTCAGGACTCAAAGAAGATCATAAGCTTTGGACAAGTCTTCTACACAGGAGCTAGTCTCATTCTAGAGGTGAAAATCTCAGTTTCTCTATTTAATCATCATATTAAGTAACAAGCTTAACCAAGTAAAGACTGCAGGATTTAGCCTACTGCTACTACGTATCTGTGGAAAGAATCGAGATTGTGTATGTTTTAAGAAATTCTTTTCTGTACCCTCTATTCAGAAACGCAATGAAGACACTCCAGTGAGATCAATGAATGGTCATAAATCTTACTGCTCACGTATTACACTATATTTATTTATATGTCCTGAAAAGGACTGGAGATTGGGTATCTGACTAACACCAAGGTTATAAATTGCTCAGAGAAGAAATCTAAACATAACTGTGAACTTCCTCCTCATCCAAACACATACATCACATTCTAATAATTTGAAGTGCAGTTCTAATCAGAAGTGATCTGAACTTTTTTTTAATCCACATATCTGCATCCAATGTATATCACTGACAAAAATAAGTTCTTGAGTTTGTGGCGTTCTATTATATTGGGGAATTAAAGAACTAGAGAACTAGCACAAGTCACTGTGACAGTGGCTGTTCTTGTGTTTTCCATATCCTACAGAAAAATTTTTTCCACTACAAGTTTGCATAATATCTTATAACTGAAATCAAAATAGCCCCCAAGTGAGCTGGCACAGACTCTGAACTTTTTATTTTACATTCTGGGTGCCACCGTGCCTCAAAATCTTTCTCTGAAATATCTCTTTGAAAAACGCCTGTTGTTTCAAGCTGCCAAACATAAGCTGGAGACAAGACCTAAAGAAACTGTGTACCTGTCTCATTGTTTTCCACTGTATTTCACTGTCAAACCTAAAAAACGCTGAACATAAATGAACACTGTTAACTATTTCACTGCGACTGGAAGCAGGCAAGTACACAGATATGAAAATTACAATGGTGATCTTCTGGGCAAAATGTTTTGCTATCACTAGCAGCTTGGATTGTCAGAGTATTGTGGAATTCTCCTTTGCAAAAGAGTAAGTTTGACACTCAAATCCATGTGAGTTTTCAGAGATGCCAGTTGGCCAGATCAATTTTTCAAAGCAAAACTGATTAACAGTCATGTGCATCACATACCAGGCGAAGTTTAAACACAAAGCGAGTCCCAATAAAGCCCAAGTGCACAAGCATAAGATAGAGCATGAATATTTTTCTAAGAATATATCACTCATTACGACCCAGTTCAATTTTCTGTTCAATCTTTTGTTGTACCTACTTGTGTCAGTCATCCTTTAAGCCTGTTTAGTTTTCCCCCCACTTTCTATTGTAATGCTTTTAGTTTTCATATGTAATGCTTTTACTTTGCAATGTATTAGAGGGTATTGTTGCAGCCACAGAACACTCCTACTTCACTTATATTTCCCCAATTTGCAACAAATAATATTAAGACACATAGCAAACTCTTCTAGAAATGTCAGCCTTCTGTATTCAACTCTTCCCCTAAACATGGCTTTCTGTGAGATTTATCTCCACATCCTGAATTTGCTGCAATCTGTCTTCCCCGGCTCAATTGCTTTTATGCAGTACTGTCACTCCTTTCTCTTCTTAGAAAAGACAACACTGGGAAGAGGTTAGTCTCAGCAACATCCCTGCACATGGACAGGAGATCTTATACCATGTAGTTGTAAAAATAACTTGAAACATCCTAGTACCAAAGGTACTAAAAGGAATAGAAAGAGAAGGAATTCTATGAGGACAGAATGAGTAAGACCAAGTTCTCTCCCAATTTGAGAAAGTTGAGAACAGGGAAGTACACCTTGTAAGGTAGGACAGTGGGCACTTGAGATCAGACAGTTGGGTAGGTCACAGAAGCAGCTCTACTCCCTCTGATTTTCTCATTTTCCCCCCAAGTGTTACAGAGCAGAAGGAGGTAGTTCTCAATCAACAGTAAGTCCAGACAGTCTTCGCTGCCCATATTGTCTCCAGATCTGAATGCAACCGAAAAGGACATGGCTGTAAGTTGTAATGCAATGAAGAGAGAAAAAGCTGAAAGGGACAGCACAAGTCCTAGTGCACCGGAGGCTTCCTATCAAGAGGACACCAGCCAGTGGTGTCAGTGTGATGACTCACAGCACAGAAGAGGAACTTAGGAGGGAGAGGAAGAGGCAAATGAAATCCAGCCTAGTCACAGGACCTTTTCTTCAGGTACAAGATTCCTCTTTCAGCTCTATTACGAAGACCCTTCCCCCACATCCTTAGCCCCCCTCATCTCCTGCCTCTTACCGTGGCAATTGCTCAGCCTGCCCAGATCTACACTGTACCCAATCCTTTCAAATCTTTGGTTCCCCAGCACTGGTATGACCCCTGCTCTCCTGTCCCTCCAGCCTCTTGACCCCCATGCCATTCTAGAGGCTGATGACAGCTATCCTGCTATGCTGTACCTCAGCACAGTACTTCCACCTGCAATAGGATTCTGCTGCAATCAGTTGCCACTGCCTCAGGAATCAAAAGAAAACAGAAGTGGTCAAACTGGCTGGACACTTGAACACAATTACACATCTGAAGCCATACACAAATGAAACTGTTATACTGCAAAGGAAAAAAAAATGCCAGTTTTCCAGTGAAGCACAGAACAGCATCACTTTCCACAAATGAGACTTAGTCATAATTGAACAGGAAATGATTGCTCTGAGTCTATGCTATGACAAGAACATGAAAGTCACTTCTGATGGCAAGGTACAAGGGACCCGGTACCCTCATCACATCCCCACTACCAGAACTGATCCCTTCCTCCCTTCTACCTCCACATTATCAGCACACAGCCAGTTCCTCATTGGCAAGCCATGGGGTATTGATTACCATCCACACTCACCCTTGCTCCGGGCTGCATCTGATAGATGAGCTAGAGCTGTCCGTCTAAGAGCTGCAGCCCCCTACTGATTACTGACAGCCCCAGCACTGCCCAGAGACTACTTTGCTCCTCCCACACCCAAGTTCGCTCTACCCAGCAGAGCAGCAACAGTCAAGATCAGTGTTCAAACTGCTCTTCTCTCTTTCAAAGAAAACTTAGAGATAAAAGCAGCTGTGGGCCCAGGAAGACAGCCAAGTTTGTTTGCCCTTGAAAGGGGGTGGTCACACACGGTCAAAGATAAAATGAGCAGAGAACTCTTAAGGAAATATATTCGCCCTGGTATCTTCTCCAAGCATTAGTCAAAAAACTCCACAAGTTGGTAGCAAAATACTGCTTTCACAATCCCGAGGTGAACATTTTGTGCTTTTTCAACACAAATAAAGTAAACCCTAACATAAAGGCACATACGTTGCCAAGGAGGAAACACTTTATTGATGAGTAGAAGTTCCCTCTCACTGACATAATGTAAAAGAGTCAAGTAGTTCTTTTACTTAGTGCCAGAAATGCCCTCAGAATTAATATAGTGGCAACTTCTATAAGCAACGGGATCAACAAAGAAAGCAAACATCTGTGCTTAAAATAAGTAAGTTTCAGAGAGATACTGAGATCATGAATGAGTTAATACATACATACAATTGCAATAACACCCATAGGTGACTCTTGCAAGTCAGCAGAAGGGCATTTCTACAAAATAAAATCTTTGGTAAATGGAGAAGACAAGGACAAAATACTTGGAGAGCAGGAAAAATGTTTTCTCCCTGAGGTCACTCCTCAAGTGAAGAAAATGGAGTCAGAGAAGCCTGGCTACCCAGCACTTTCACTTGAAAATTTCAGCTGACAGCATTATTGTAAGCTATAAAGGGAGTGGAAGATAGAGATGCCTTCACACTGTGCACCCTCTGGCCAGAAAAAAAATTCCAGGTAGATGATAAAGCAGAGAGTAAAGCATGCTTTAATTCACAGCATGCATGCCATTCATCCGCTGGGGTACAAGGATCCCCACTCTCCTTTGCTTCCTTCCTTCCACCGGGAAAGCTGTCCAGAACTGTCCTCAGTGCTTCTGCAGTTACAGGCCATGGGTGTTGGCAACAGGACTGAGGTTCACGCTCTGAGTGATGAACTACTCCACACGAGGTCACCAGTTTCACTACATGGTTGCCACGTGTCATGCTCAGCACCTTTGTAACAAAAAAGGGACAGACAACCTCAAGGATCCTGGACCTATGTTCTGGCTGCCAGCATATCCTGAAGTCTCTATCTGCACTACTACTACAGTGGAAGCTGACAAGATTAAACAAAGACAGGTATATGGAAGGCATCTAGTGAACTCATATATACATGAGCCTATTTTTTTTTATATTAGTCACTGATTTTGGACTTAGCTTCTGTTTTCTCCATTATCCGCTATCTCAACAACCAACCAACCAACCCTGCTCAGACAATCAAGAAAGCTATGCTACCCAGTAGGAAGCTGCTAAGATGGTTGTGAATGTGGAGAGGTTCCTTATTATCACTGTGTCTCTGTTCTTCAAAAAGATACTCTTCCAAGCTTTCCACTTCTGTTCAATTGAACTGAATCACTGAGTAAGGTTTTCTCACTGAACTAAGAATATAGTTAATAACAGATCTGCTACAGATTAACCAGCTGGCTCCTGAGATGAAATATCAGCAACAAGAATCAACCTGACTGATTAATAAGAGTCAAGCTGTACTAAATACAGGGCAAACAATAACTCTGCAGATGTTCGTATCTGATGGCTACAGGTTTCAGAGGAACATGAACCAGCACAATTAGCAGAAAGGCTGAGCTGGGGGAGAGTGCGCAGGAAATAACATTGCTACTGCTGTAAAGTTCCTTTAGCCACTGAGTAATCTAATCACTGCAGTGACACTCCTTTGTTTTGTAAAATACATTAAAAGGTAGCAAAACACTACCAAAACAAACAAACAAAAAAGCTTAAGTGAAGTGAAAAGAAAAGTGGAAAGGGCTGAAGAGTCCTGTTAACTCAATACTGTGGTGTGCATCATTTATGGGAGATGTGAGGAATTAAAATAACTGTTAACATTATTTATATTCATAGCCTACATAGGAAAAAAGGCAAAGGAGGAAAAAAAGCACTAGGCAATGAAATGTTAATAGAAGTTATATATAGCTCTTAATAAAAAGAAAATAATCATATGAAAAGTAGGTAAGCTAGACAAAGCAGAAACTACTGTAGGGGAAAAAAAATAAAAGAAAATAAGCTGAAATTGCGAATTGTAATATAATCCTTCAGCGAACAGTCTGGAGAACAGAAAGATACCCCAGAGGCTGTTTATACCCTGAACACCCAGGGGAAAGGTAAGAAAAGTTAGACTGGAAGGGACATTCAGAGGATATAGAAAGTGCTAATCAGAAAGCTCTCGAGCGATTAACTGCAGCAAAGAAATGTGCTCATGTATATCACGCTAAGCTCTGGAAACCAGAAAAAAATGGGACAAGTACCATTCCAGTCAGCCAGGGTTCTGAAATAATTTCTACCATGCCACAGAGTACATATTCCTCTGCAAGCATAAATAGTAATGATAGGAGCTTAAGAGCTCTATGCTAGCAGGAATATAGTTCTGAATATGATGGCTCTTGTATTGAGGAAAATAACAAAAGAAACCAGCCAACAGCATAAGTAAAGGCAAAAAGTTCTTCCACAAAACTGCCCAAGGCAATTGGGAAGGGAATATACCCATTTCTTAAATCTAAAATGCTCACGTCCCACAAGTTGAGGTATATACTTCTACAAAAAGGGATTTACATTGTGAGAATGCCAGCAGAGTTTTATCTTATGATTCAGGCCATTTGAGTGAAAATTTAGTCAATTATTCTTGATAGAAATAGCTTCATACTTTTTTTGTTTCAGGGACTGATTTGGTTCACTATGGAAATTTAATGAGCAGCACTAACTTCCAGAGGAAATAGAAAATTAAAGCTGTATAGTCTCTTTCCTAGTTCATGATGGTATCTGTTAAATTCATTGTTTTAAGAGATTAACTCTCTTTTTCAAATTGAGGCATTTACAAAGTGACAAAATCTTCAGGATTTCCTCCCAATCCCTAGTGCCTCAGCTCAGATAAAAAAAAATAGCATCTGTTGTACTCTGAGGTCTTTTGCAGGACTTAGATCAACAAGTATTTTAGGAGAAATACTATAAATTTTATTCCTATTCATGTATCTGTAATTAATGCCACAAATTTTCATTAAAAGGCTATGGTTACCATTTACTTGGGAATGAGTTTACTTAAAAATAGAATCTTTACAGAAAAATTCGAGAACATAGGGGAGTAAGCTGCTGTCATTACATCTTTGTAGCATGGAAATGACACTTCCACAATAATGCTGTGTTCTTAGGATGCAGATGGAAGCAACAAGCACCCATTTTCCTCACAAATAGAAGTAAATTGTAAAAGTTAATAGTTAGTGGTATTAAGACATTACAATACCATTTTTACCTCAGTCCGAACAATGGGTATTTATTGATATTAGTACAAGCTCTTTCAAAAAGCAAAGGCCTCTTTGAAAATAGAACTAATTGCACTGGAAGCATAATTTTTAAATTATCTCAAAAGTTAATTCTACCATGGCCAAGTAATAAACTTCCTAAAAGCTGATTATTCCAATGCTTAATGCATCTTAGGCTTTGCAGTTGCATATGAACTTCACACATTCATAGTACATGTTGAACTTCTGTTCTGTTCTGTTTAAATGGAAAATGTTTTAATCTTGCCATAAAGCACAATAACAGACCGTGGTCACCGTGACCGATAATTTAAAATGAAATTTCCCTTGCCCCAAAATATAGATACTGAGACTGTACTTTTAATTACTTAGCAGTGATATTAAGTATTCACATTTGAAATGTCAGTGCTCACAACAGCTTTATTGGGGCACTCAATGAAAAAGTGAGCGATGACAAAGCCTAATTGGCTTTACTTCCTGCTAGAAGGACAAACTGAGCTGAAAAATTCCAGATGCCACTGAAGTCAGAACTGAAATTCACAAGAGCTGTGAGAGGGTTAGCACCTCTCAAAAATGCATCATTTGTTAAAGCTTGCATATGACATTAGAAATAATGAATCCACCCCCTTTAAAGCAGGATGCAAGAACTAGTTTGTCTTTAAAGCCCCCCACTAAAAAAAAACAAAAATCATTGAGTTCAAAGCACTCAGAGAGCTCTGCTGCACAGAATGCAATTACCCACATACCAAAATCAACATGTCCTTACATACTTTGCTGATGAGACATCTGTGTTTCTCCCCCATTCATTTGCATTCAGTTCTGCCTCAGCTACAACCCTACTGTCACTGATGCTCCTTGTCCTTCCTCAACCCTAATATTGCTGTGTGTTGTGCACACTTTTCATACGCTTCTTGAATTCTCTTCATGTGATCCCGTCTTTTTCTTTTTCAGCCCGGTAAGAGATAAGGTGTACAGAACAACTGCTAATTTTTATCTTCCACACCCTTTCTAGACTAAAGCCTTTTTAGGGGGAGGTAGGAATAATGGCACAATCCTTCAGCATCATGTTGAAATCCTCTAGGCTCCTCTCTAATCCAAGAGAGAAGAGAGTGGGGCAGTTCACAAATACTGAAGGGTTTCCTTTAGAACAGCCTAGAATCTATTAGTGGGCAGGAATTTCCTTCCTGCTCGCAGGTTGGCTCCAACCTTTAACAAACTTGTGTGTCAGCTGGTGGAAAACAGAAGGCAAGAACTACTCATGCCCGTCAAGAATCTCATGATGTGCTATTGAGACCAAAAATTGCCACTGAACACTTGAAACACTTGTATGTCAGGTGAGATACGTGATAGCTGGCAGTGTAGCTTTGATTATGTATTGAGGACTTTCCTTTTTTTTTTTTTTAAACACAAAATACCTTTCATTCAAACAACATATGTTTGATACCTTTTGCTGACTCATCTGAATATGAATATGCTTTCTGCATACTCACATGTGCATACAAACACATACAGACATGCAAAGATTGAGAACACTTCAAGTTATTTCTATAGCTCGTTAACTGAATTTGCTGGAAAAGACAAGAAAATATGTCAGAACAAAATTCTGGAACTGAACAGCCATGTGGTGAACGTTGATACAACCTCCAAACAAATCTAGCAATAATACTATCATCATTAGCTAGCCCTAAAATCATACCAACTAGCAAAAACTGATTCTCAACTCAGTGACAGGAAGGACTCATTCCTCCCTGTTTGTATTTACAATAGCTCAGGGGGTAAGCTGAATCTCCAAGATTTCTTCCTATCTGAGTGGGTGAGGGTCTCTTTGTGAGTGTCAGTCTCTTCTCCCAAGTAACACGCAATAGGACAAGAGGAAACGGCCCCATGTTGCACCAGGGGATGTTCAGACTGAATATTAGGAAAAATTTCTTCACAGAAAGGGTTGACAAGCTGGAACAGGCTTGTTGGAACAAGCTGGCTTGGAACAGGTTGCCCAGGGAAGTGGCTGAATCACTATCCTGAAGGTACTTAAAAGATGTGTAGATGCGGTGCTTAGGGACATGGTTTAGTGGTGGACTTCGCAGTGTCAGGTTAATGGTTGGACTCAATGATCTTAAAGGTCTTTTCCAACCTAAGTGATTCTATGATTCTATCATTCCTGGGGAATCCTTTCAACAGTCAGGATATACTCCAGTTTTCTCCAATTAGAAGTTGAGTAACCAATATGGGTAATATTCACATAACTACATACCTGCCCTCTTATTAACCACACTCAAAGATCAGCAGATCCAGCTGAATTTTGTCCCCACTATGGATTTCTCTTTGCATGATTGTTACCAGTAAGAACTTTACAGGTCTTCTTTAAATAGTAGGGCTAAGAGCTTTTTTTTTTGGTCCTCAAGAACAGAACATGAAGAAAAGTTAAAGCAACAAAAAAAAATAAGGACACTTTGCTTCGACCCTTCCTGCCAATCACAGTAAATTCTGCTGTAGTAGATGTTACCTCCTCTTTTTCTCTTGAAAAAAATGGAAGAGCTACCTGATGCATCAGCACTTCCGCAAACTGTTGCTCTGACAGTCTAGTGTCACTTATAGCTAGAAATATTCTTTCCTCCCTGAGATTTTGAGTAGGATTCATGTGGCCAAACAGAGTGCAGGACAACAGGAAAAAAAAATTTGTCACTGAATTTATCATACCATTTGTTTGATCGTCAGTTATCTTTGAGTAGCCTCTTTTCCCCAGAGATACACCTGGAATTGTAACCCTCAAGTCTTTATAGGCAGCTATAAACAATCATTGGATTTACATGATTTTTTCCAATAGGCTTCGGATGTTCAGAACTAATATCAGTATCTTTTGTTTATTCATTTATCAGCTGTATTATCCAGCTATATGGCTTATTTTCTGTGACAAACTATTTTAAAAATATTTCAATGAATGTATGCTGTGGTAAACCACATTTCTAAATTGACCTAGATTTAACATATTTGTAGAATGTGATGTAACTTTTACAAAATGTGATAAATTCCTCCTCAGAAAAATGTGCTTATTAGCAAGGGCCTTAGGGTGCCCAACAAAGTCAATAAGAGTCTTTCTCTTGATTTAAAGCACACAACTCTCTAATCATTCTCTACACTAAAAAGGACACTGCTTGCTATGTCAACATAGCAAACATCCAACAGGAAATACCGGAGTATATGAAAAAACCATATTTATTTGTAAAAATACCTTTCAGGAGAAAAGTTTGTTTACAGATGAGACAAGAAAAGTCCAAGGGACAGTTCCCAGTTTCTCACTGTTTTATTTGTGGTAATTTTAAAGGGTACTGTACCTAAATAAGATAAACGCTGTCACAAAAAGGCTGCAAAAGATGTGTTATTTAGTGTCGTTGCATTTTTTTGAATCATATATTAAAAACAAAAGGACAAAATTACCATTTTAAACACGAAATCTGCTCCTTGACTTTGAAAACTAAGATGGCTTGCAGCCAAAAGAACTGTGCTGATTTACACTCCTGGCTCAGTCCTTATTTTTGTCACCAGTAAATTCACCGGGATTCTGTATTTACTTAAGAATATTTTCCAAAACTGTCAAAAACAAATGCAAAAAAATGAGTGTAACTCGAAAGATGTTTTCCAAATGTGTATTTTCAAAGGTAATGTCCTTATTATTCGTACTTACATAAGGCCACATTTTCTGATCTCAATAAGGTGATTGTTAAGGTCATGGTTATTCTGTCAAACAAGGTTTTGATTTTAAACCTTGACCAACATATTTATAATTTTATGAATTCTGCCCAAAAGATGGGGCCTTGCTGACCTTTTCAGAGAAACTATATGACAAAGGAGAAACCAATTCTGATAGCTTCCTGCTATTAGAAAAAAAATCATGTTCCAAAAACTCGAGATCAAGTTGAGCCTCTGATGCACCAGCAGAGTTAGATGACAGCATCTGTGTTAAAATGAATCATCGAAAGGGACTAATGAAAAAAACATTGCAGAAGAGTTTCTCCCTCTGCAAATGATTCATAAATCTAATCTTAGGGAAGAAAGAAAGAAAAGAAAAAAAAAGAATAAAGGTAGAAAGTCATGCAGTTGGAAAGTAAGAGGCCAGAAGACAAGTATGCTTTTCTTTGAGTACCACTGTTACCTTTTTGATGGGTAGCTGTATACTGGCTATACCTGCTCAGAAAACGAAATATTGCTTACTATGGTGATTATTGCAGAGCTTTATGATAAATTCATTTAACATGCACCAATTTTTCCTCTGCTTCAATACTATTCACAGATCAGTCTAAGCAGAACTCATCTAAGATGCCAGACCTCTAAAACAGTCTCCCTGCAAACAAACATGGAAGAAACATCTGCTATTTTCCTTGACATCAGACTGGCCAGAGACTTAAGACAGGCAATATTCAGTCCTCATCATGTCAGAATTACAATCACCATGCCTCTGCCATTATTCATATCAGAATTAATAAGGCACTCTACAATAATACAATAACTAGCAAAAGCAAGGGAAGTGGAATCTGGCCATTAAGGTCTACCTTTTAATGAATCTCAGAGTTTAAAGCAGAACTTGCAAACTACTAGAAAGAGGACATATTTGACTCCTGAGTGAAATACGCACTAGTCTCAGACAACTCCAGGGTACAAAATCCTGTAACTACCTCATTTTAGTAAATAAAGGAAATGTTATTTCAAAAGATTTTTATGAAGTCGCTAAGCAATTTTCCTTTCAGCCTCATTCTGGTGATGATGGAATTATGATTTGTCAGACTTAATAAAACATTTTTTAAAATAATAGCCTTAAAACATTGTGGGGTTTTGTTGTTTGTTTGAGTTTTCACTTTTTGTGTGAGAGTATACAATTTGTCTATTGGAATCTCTATGCTAAAGAGAAAGATGCCACAAGTAATTTACAGACCATCCAAACCCATGTAAGTAAACCTACCAAGAATTTCCTATAACTGATAATTAAAGCACTAGATTTTCTAAGTCCACTGTTCTGAAGAAGTAATGGCTGGACCAGGATTTATCTCTAGCTGCAAAGCCCTCTTGATCAGTATGTCTACTCAGTAATCTCTGGGTCGGCATGTGTAAAAAATACCCCAGCAATTATACACCTTGTTCAATTTGTTGCCGTGAGGTGTTACTTCTGGGGTTAGTCTATTGTCCTGCAAGAACAAGATTTGAGTTGCACATGACACTTGCAGAAGTCTCACATCCTATGTTAAAATATTTCTCCACTGCTCAGTATTTACACTGTCATTGCTCTAGGAAATCATGGTCAGAGGAGAAAGATCAACCTTCAGGTAGAAAGAACAAATGTCACTGAAGTTTTGGATATTAAAATATAATCCTATGTATCTACTTAGGACACTAAGGAGCACTTTCCTCTTCCTAGCAACATTCATTCTGTCTGGTTTGAATTCCGCATCAGCCAGAACTGTTTTTTCAGGTGCAAGCTTTGTATTTATCCAAAGACACATGCTGGCAAACAGATATGTTTGATAAATACATGCAGAGCTATCAGACCATGCAAAACTTGATAATATTCCAGTAATAATTTTGTTTTGTGGAGTTCAAGAGGTGACCCCATAAAGTAAAGAAGAATGTGGCCTGTAACAATCCTGTGAGAAAACTACAGTCACTACAGAATATTTCTATCATCTCTGCAAATAGCCAGAGGCATGCGGTACCTATTTCACTAAGTCCTCATTACATTAAGTTGCGATAGGCTTACCACTTCTGTACAGATGAAAAGAAAGTCACACACAAAAATAAGAGGATATTGTCTTTGTTCCATTCCTTAGTCTGAATGACCAAGGCTGATCAAGCTCCATTTCCAGAACTCCAAACCATAGTATGCCTTCTTGCCATCACTTGCCTACCTGTGAAACATGTAAAGCATTTTGAGATCCTGAGATGAAAGTGGCCACAAAGCACTATAGAAATAACTGACACATAACACTGTAAATACTAGAAGAATAAATGGGTTAAGTAAATTCAACTAAGGTAAATCTATTTTATAGTCATGATGTTATTAAATACCCTGCTTTAGATTGCAGCCTCTTACTCTGGAAGTTTCTTAACCGAAGACTGTGAGAGCCTGGAAGAATATTCCAGAGGAGGGTCACTCCATGTTCTTTCTCTAAGTTCATGTACTGTCAGAGACTAGATGACAGTCTGGAAAAGCCTTTCATCCAACCCTCTATGACTGTTCTTACGCACACATGGAAGGAGTATACTGTATTTCATTTCTGTTGCACTGTATTTCTTTAAACTTACAGAAAAACTACAGAGTTTTATAAGTATGCATATGTAGAATTACCTGTATATATCCCACTTTGCCATACATTACAGATACCACCACAGATATCATCACAGAGCATGCTGTTCTATGTTGCACTAAGAAGCCATGTAATGTAACAAATTTAAGATTTGGGAGTTTTAAAATGTGACATAGAAATCACGCACTGAATGAAATTCTTAATGGCAACGCATCTGTGACAGCAAAGCAGGAAATAAATCTAATGTATAATATGCACTACAGTTGTTCATCATAAGACCCTGGAGAAATGACAGAAATATAAAGCAGTTCACAAAAGAAGTTTCTGTCTCGGTTCTGATAGTTTCATTTATCAACAAACAAGTTTAGCTCCATGACAAGGCTACATTAAGGGAACTATTAAGCTAAATGTGACCAAATGTTATTTGTTTTACCTATCAAAAGTTATTACTGTCAGAACCACTGCCAACATAACAGGCTTGGAAACAGTGACTCAAAAGCTGGTTGTTTTAAACCATTCTTTTAAAAACACAGTTAACACACAGCAGGGATAGAAGTTTTTTCCCTTACCTTGTGCTACCATGACAAGTCAGAAAAAAGAACAAAACTTCAAAAAACTTAAAGGTTAAATCTTTCTTGAGATAAAAATCACCCTGGGGAGAATTTTACGTACATCACTAAATCATCAGTGAACATCTTTTTTATATATATATATATATCTGTGAATACACTGAGATGCCTGGCCACATCAACATAAGGCCATTGCTAGGACAAGCTGGGGAGATATTGCAAGGATGGATAGTCAAAACTGATCTGCAGACGTACGATGTTTAAAACACCTGGTTTAGTATTATCCACAAAATTAACTTACATGTTGTCATTTATTCCAGCCTGTAGGGGGTAAAAATTTTGGCCCCCAGGCAGAGGGCTGAGGGCCATCTCTGACTGCATCTCAACTACCAGTTGCCTCCTGAGTTGATGCTATTAGACTTCCAGGGAGAAGGCAGTAAAACTATTTGGCAGCAGTCCCTGCAGCAAACTACTCCCAGCATTGCACCTG
>NW_009647222.1:5620006-5625457 GCF_000708025.1 Charadrius vociferus
CAGCAGGAACTTGTTGCCTGACTCCAGGAGGCAGCCCAGAAGCAAACTTCTACACAATGAGAATGAGCTGAGGACCAGGAGATGGATAAAAGGTGCGAAGAACTGGAAATGAACAAAAATGTGCAGATAAAAACATTTCTGTCAGGCACTAATAGGCCTTAATTCCCATGACTGGCCTCACCTGGGACACCACACTCCTCTGCCTGGGAGCCCTGCTGAAGCTCTGGCTGGGCTTTGGTGTACCTGCATCTGTCTCTGGATGAGTCTTGGGCCTCCCCTGTAATTGTGTCTCCTGGAAGAATTCCTTGGATGGATCTGGCTCATCATATACCATACCCAGGGCTGTGGATAAGCCCCTAGCCAGGACCTGCCCTCCATGCTCAGCCCAATGGGTGAGGTGAGGAGCACAGCCTCTGCATGTGGGTCACCCTGACTGCCGGCTTGTCCCGCCTCTGGGGGCAGCTCTGCTACCACAGCTCCCTCATGGGTTGCTCCAGCTGGTAGAGCTGAGTGCTGGCCCTCAGGCTGTGGAGGACCTGCCCCAGAGCCCAAGAGCCATGAGTCTGGCTCCCAAGGACCTTGGGCTCCTTGGTCAGCTTTCCTGTCCCACATACCCCTTTGGGGCTCCTCAGGGGAGGCTCAGTTCCCTCCCCATGCCTGGTTTCAGGGACCTTGGCCTGGCTCCATGGCTCTGACCCGGCACACCCCAAGGGCTGGGGAGGGCGCCAGGAGGCCCTAATGGCCCACGGGTCCTGATGCCCCATTTCACCTCAGGCTGGGGCCTCCAGCCTTGCCTGCCCCATGCTGTAGGTGTGCCTGTGCCTAATCTCTGTCCTGTCTCCTGGACACACTGCAGACCTACGCTGTCGTTCTGCCTCCAGCTGCTCCCCAGCAGCCACCCTGTGTGGGTCCATCCCCTGCTCAGGGCTGCCCACGGGGCCTGCTGCTGGGGTCTGTGCTGGGGCAGCTCCCTGCCCACCATGCCCCAGAGGGCCAGTCTCTCCCTGCCCCCTCGCTATGGCTGTGGGGGTAAGGCGTCCTCCTTAGGCCCATGGCTCAGGATCCTAAGTAGGAGGAAACAGGGGCTGAAGTATCAAAGCTTCTTGCAGGACAAACTGTTATTGACTCATCTGGCGCTTAAAGGCTTTTCAAACGTGAGCTCAGCCCAAGCCCAGGGTCAGATACAAGGGCAGGTTTGCTGAGGAAAAGATAAGCGGCAGCTATTTCTGTGGTTAGTTTCGTGGAAAGCAACTCCGATTCCCACAACATTCAGGAAAGCACTTCTTACACAGTATCTATAAGTTTTGAAACTTTTGAAGGACGAAAAATCCCTCTGCAGGTAATTTAGCTCGAGTATCTTCACAGCACGAGCCACCCCAGGGCCGAGTTCTGCCAAGCACCAAGTGTCCTGCCCCACAGGCAAGAGTGCTCTCCTCACAAGGTCTCGTTAAACACTTTGCTTCTGCTCTGCCAACAAAGTGTTTCTATCAGCTTTGAAAGGACTAGATTTTTCTTTTTTAATAGTTCAGAGAAAGTATTGTTCTGAGAACATCATTTCTAAGTGTTCAGGACACCAGGAAACAAGCAGACGAAGTGACGCTTGCCATCTAGATGATGCTAGAGAGCAGGGGAGGGAGGGACAAACACACATATAAAAATAAATCTATGGGGAAAAATAAATTTGCTATTCTGAAAGCAAATCAGTTCCCAAAGCTGAATTGCGAGCCAATTTGCTGAGGTGGCTCTGTGCTTGACCTAGCTAGAGCCAGGCTTCTCCTCATCGATGGTGCTCCATCCAGGGGCAGTGCAGGTGACAAAGGGAAAAGCGGGTGGCTGGCAAGGCAGCAGTGTCATGGCCCCCAATACTGTAAATTTCCCTGGCAGAACTAATCCAGGCAGGCACAGGCAGGCACAATTAATGGGAAGTGACACAGCTGTGATGAGGTAACAGAATAGAACTGTCAGAGTGCTTCCCAGGGCAATGACAAATGATGTCATCTCTATTTCAGGATGTTTCAGGTGGAAAGCAAGCTCTCACCACACAAATTACAGGATGAGAATGAAAAGGTATTATACCTAAGAATAACCAAAAAAAATTAGGTTACCATTATATTGCATATGTTTGGGCTTGCATTCTTGCTATATACCACCTCATCGTGCACACTGAAAATATCTGTGCTCTTTGCCTCAGGTGGATCCTTGCTAAGCCCACAGGCCTTGCTCAGCATGTGGGTAAATATCCATCCCAACTATTATTTTGCTTTCTGCATGGTTGATTCACAATAGGTGGGTTACAAGGTGGCTAGGAGCTACAAGACTCAGGTAGTCCTTAAATGTTACTCATGGGATGCCCCAATTCTGTGTTTTTCAAGTCGCTAGTACACACTTTCCTGTCCATTTTCTATTCCCCAGGCAAGGATGGCAATTTATATATCCATTTCATAGCTCAGCAGATCAGTCCAGACTATCAGCAAAGCCTCTAGACCTCCAGCTCACCCCTGCTCTGCTAAGCCAAGAATGTTTCTGGTGTGCAGCTGTCTGGGCAGCCAAATGTATGAATTACCAATGACAACTAAAAGGTATGCATTAGGCCCCACAACTGAAAGGTAAATTACAGGTCTAGCAGAGTTTGTGTCCTGTTAAAGAGTTACAATTGCTCTCTGGGGAGAGGGACCAAGGCAGTGTAGACTAGACCAAGAACTGGTGAGGGTGCCTACATATGAGCAGACATAGGTTCACACACCTCTTGCAACTTCTTGATCCTCATCAAGCAATGACAGAAATTAGGGGATGCCAGCCTCCATTGTCAGAATTTGCACACTGTCCAAAAGCTTATGAATTCCCTTGAATCAGACAACCCAGAAACTGTAGGGGACAAACATTTAACCATCGTGTTTTATCACAAGTACAAGAAAAGGCAATGAGGGGGAAAGATGACAAATGATACAGCAGCAAGCCTAATATATTTTCATTATACAGATTGCAAATTTCCATAATGTTTGATAGACTATAAGAAAGTATATTTGCTTCCTTTAGCAGTCAGTAGGTCCAATCACACTGTTAATTTGTCTTTTCTCATATGTCTACAAATTCTGAGTTTGCTTAGGTGTTTGCTGTTGTCCAGTCAATCCTAAAGAAATGGGAAGCTGCCAAGATTTCATTTTTAAAAGCTAGCACTTACACAAGCCAATGAAATAAGAACCTGGTCACACACAGGGTGCTACATTAATATTTTATTTGGCAAATACATCAATCCCAGAACAAATCACACTATTAATGAGATAAAATATTCCCCATGCAGATTAGCATCTCCTTCACACCATGAGGTGAAAAATAAGTACCTTGTTCCCTTGCAAGAAATAGCGTTGCAAAATGGTACAATTTGCATGGCGTTTCTCCAAATTAGTTACTCACATACAAGTGCCTTACAAAGAAACAATTAATTAGAAGGAGTTCATATGGCATGCATAGGAGTATACCCTACCCCTTGAGGCCCCATCCCCCAAAGTGTTCAAGGCCAGGCTGGATGGGGCTTTGAGCAACCTGGTCTAGTGGAAGGTGTCCCTGCCCATGGCAGGGGGGTTGGAACTAGATGATCTTTGAGGTCCTTTCCAACTCTAACCATTCTATGATTCTATGATACAGGGCATTACTAATTTTCCTTGTCTCTGAACCCCAGGGTATTGTGGCTAATTGAAGCATTTTCTGATTGTGAATTAACTAAAGAGACCATCAGAATCGTGGGTCCTCTCAGCCATGTCAAAACCATGAAAAGTGAGAGACTTAGGCTCCTGCTCTCCCATCTCATGCCCCTCACTGCAGTGTCAACACTTTGCAATCACTGTAATTTCCACTGTTCTCTTTGGCCCACAGGAACTTGTGACTGTAGCACAGCTGATTGATGTACCTCCAACTCACCGGCTAGGTCTAGTTATGCTCTAAGCCAGGCAGAGTCAATGAAATAGTGCTGTAGCCTGAGCTCCTCCCATAATACATAATTTAGGGCAGAGGAGTGCCTCTGCCATGTGAGTTAATGAGCAGCTATCCATCTACCCCTTGACTGGCATCTGTCCCCAGTCTGCAGCTCTATGGAAGAATCCCACCCGCTGCATTTGCTTTTAGCCCTGCACACACAGTACAGAGTGCAGCAAGCTGTGATCAGACACATGCCATGTGCGGTGCTCCCCCCTGGGGACCCCTGCACGTCTCCCCACCAGGCTGCAAATCCTGCCAGCGGCACTGGGTCTGCTCCTGGAAGGGCATGTTAGCCTGTATGGGACTGTTGACGGATGAAATGCTCTTTAGAGGGCCCACATCTTTTCTGCTTTCACCTAACAAAAGAAAACAAAGATTAATGTTCTAGCAACAGTCATGTCAAATGAAACCTCTCAGAGATCCCTCGTAATGATGTTTTCTCATGCTCTCAGAAATGAAAGCAGAACCCAGTCAACATGTTTTCACTGGCAAGTTCCTGAATGTTTTTGCTAATTGCTGTACTTTCAACTGACAAAAATATGACAACACAAAACATTCCTTTAGCTGGTATTTCATTATCTGTTAATTTATTTTCAAGTCCAATGTGTCAAAATTCTAATGCTTACCACACAGACATTTCTTGAGAGAAAACCCTAGTAGCAATCATTGCAGAAATAAAGCATACTACTCTCTGGAGACCTTGTCACAGAACACATCAAAATCAGCTGAAACACGTACTGTGTTTGAATGCACTGAAATGGCAACAGAATGCATAACCATATTATGAAGGCATTTCCAAGCAGCACAGCGATGCTGCCCTGCAGACTTCTGTACATGGGGGAGTTCACAGGATCCACGGAGTGGTTCTCCTGGCACAGCAGGCGCAGGTGTGTGCTGAGGTGCAGGTACAGCCTGACCTTCCTTCAGGCTGGGCTGTGCCGCACATGTCCCTTGGCCACAGGATGCACTAATTGCAATCAGGGAGCCCGTGGCCAGCTCCCACTCAGTACCCGTGATTACACCACCTGCGTGGCCTTGCCTTTATCTGACAGCGCCACAACCAGTTCTCGTGTGAACATCCTCTTTGTTGACAGTAGAAGTGATGAATGGAAATGTTTTCTTGTCAGAAAATCCTATAAGAGGTCCAAAGACCACGGTGCCGGGTAAACTCTCCACCGACAGGACCTGCTCGGCGTGCTGCGCCCCGGCGGGCGGCTCTCCCGATGCTGCGCATCCCGGGGCTCCAACCCTCCCAGAGGGACGTAAGATCATCCGCGCTTATCCGCTTCTGCCCTATAGCCTGAGCTCCTATAGATGCCATTCCACCCGGCACTTCACCTACTCCGAGCGCCTCTCTTACCGGGGCCGTAACGAAGCGGGATCCTACTGGAAACACCGCTCCGGGGCGGGTGCCCGGCTGCCCCCCCCGCCCCCAATGCCGCCGGGGTCCGGGCTTTCGGCCCAGGGGCCGGACGC
>NW_009647222.1:5625751-5630946 GCF_000708025.1 Charadrius vociferus
CGGGGCGCGCCGGCGGCTGTCCTTTAAGGTGGGGGAGTCCCCTTTAGCGGCCCCCCAGTTTCCCCCAGTACTGGGCCGCAATGGGAATGGGATGAGGGGACGGGCGGCCCCTCAGCGGGACGGCTGGTAAAGGCGTGGATGGGACCTGGCATGTAAGCAATGGGTTATGGCTTTCCTAGGGCTCATCTGTGGGGGTATCTAGATGGAAATGTGACTCATTGCACCAAGAATAAGGTCATGAATATTAACATGGGGGGAGAGGGGGATCAAGAAGTTCCTCCTGGCCAGAGGGATGCACAGTATGATAGGGAGTACAGGAGTGCCTCAGTCTATCGTGGGTGATGATTAAACAGGAAAGGCCTTTAATACCACTGGTGAGAAATGCCTAATTTAATGCCTTACAGGGAAAATGCTCCTTCAGGGCCCCGGCCCACCCGAGCCTAGGTGCTGGTAGTTGGAGGCCTGTAGGCACTGCAGTCTACTAACCCCATTCCTTGGCTCGGTGTGCAGGGCTGCCAGGGCACTGCTCCCTCCTGGACCATTATGGAGGGTGCGAAGCAGGGCTGCCGGTGGGCACCTTCCCCCTGGCACAGCCCTGCTGGGCCCGTGAGGAACTGGCTGGATCCTGGTGTGTGAGAGAGCAAAGTCTGGGAGCAAACGTGTAGACAGTACGAGGGCTGGCAGCTGAAGTAAAACTTTTCGGCATCCTCCGGCGAGCACCCATGCCCAGGCTGCAGGTGGGCAGCACCTGGTGCGGAGGAGCGTGCAACCCCTCCATTTGATGGCTAATGCAGGCGTACGCCTCTGGCTTGTAAACTGCGTGTGACTGCTGCTTACCCCTAACAGATGTCCATTTCGTCAATGTGCAATTATGGTCTAATTAAGCCATGTGCGCTTTTCATAATGTTATGGCCCATGTGTTTTCATATTGCCCTGTAATTGTCTGGCAGGACCAACCACGGTAAGGAGCTTACCAGAAGCGTCAGAAAAGGAAGCCCCCTCACATGGGAGCTGCCTTCTATGGCAACATCATTTCCCGTGTGTTTTCATACTGCTTTGTGATTTTTTTGATGCTGTCATGCCCACGTGATCTCCAAGTGCCCTGGGGCAGATTGGCTGCTCATTTTATTTGGTCCATAGACAAAAATTAAATTTTTATTTGATGTATGTAGATAAAGCATTATTATAGGTATAGTTATGGATATATACTGATCCATTTTATATATGCAGAGAAAGCAGATATACAGGAGTGTACAAATATGTATATATATTTTATTTATACCTAGATACACTTTAAATGCCTATATATGTGTATGTATAGCATATATATGCAAAGATATGTAAATTAAATATATATATCCATAGAAGTGTAGGTGTAAAATGTATAAAGCGTCCTTTAATAAGAGCTAAAGAAATGAATAGTTGACATTTAAATGTCAGTAGAATGGAATTAAATAAAAGTAAAAAGCATGTTCGATGGGGTCAGAGTCCAATACTCTCTGACCAGGTTCTTTTAGAAATTCCGTGCATGGATGGTGTAATGTTTAATATCAAATTTACTTTACTCGGCTCCTGGCATTGAGTGAACGGTCACAGCTCCTCAGTACAAGATAAATATGGACATACAGTACAAGAGAAATATGGACATACTGGAGTGAGTCCAACAAAGGGCCATAAAGATGATTAAGGGTCTGGACTATTTCTTCTTTCAGGAAAGACTGAGAGAGCTGGGGCTGTTTAGCCTTATTAATGCATATAAATACCTGAAGGGAGGATGCAAAGAGGATAGCTCTTTTCGGTGGTGCCCGGGGATACAACAGGAGGCAATGGGCACAAACTGAAACATAGGAGGTTCTATCTGAACATCAGGACGTGCTTTTTAGCTCTGAGGGTGACCAAGCACTGGCACATGATACAACAGGAGGCAATGGGCACAAGCTGAAACATAGGAGGTTCTATCTGAACATCAGGACGTGCTTTTTAGCTCTGAGGGTGACCAAGCACTGGCACAGGTTGCCCAGAGAGGTTGTGGAGTCTCCATCTTTGGAGATATTCAGAAGTCACCTGGACATAGTCCTGGGCAACCAGCTCTAGGTGACCCTGCTTGAGGAGGGATGTTGGACCAGATGACCTCTGGAGGTCCTTTCCAACCTCAACCATTCTGTGATTCTGAGAATATCCCTTTGGTCAGTTTGGGTCAGCTGTCCTGGCTATGTCCCCTCCAAAGCCCTTGCTCATCCCCAGCTTACTGGCCACCCGGAGGCCATGAGAAGGGATCAAATTCCCAACCCTTCCAGGTCTGAACAGGGATACAGGCTAATTTTCTTATTCTAGAAGTTATCTGTTTAACAACCCAGCCATTATCATCAATTTTCAAACAACAGTTTGAATCATTTAATTTACCACAAACACCTCCTTCTTCAGCTAGCAGGTAGTCGAGAACCATTCGGTGTTGCAAAATTACGGTTCGCATTTGAGAGGCTTGGTCTGCCAATAGGTCTAGGGCATAAGCACTTTCATTCGTAATAATTTCTAAAATGGCTTGGAGTCGAATTATACAGTTTAGGTTGTAAATGGGTTCTCGAGCACCACTAATTGGCTCATTGGGGTTCCAGGTGGCTGGACTGTAATCTTCAATAATCCACTGGGGGGTCCAGTCATGTTTTCCCCAGGACTGGGAATTACCTTTACTTAAGGATGTATCAATCGATCATTTTTCTCTTATCTGAGGAAAGAAACTGGACTTCACACGATCCAATGTGAATCATATAGAAGCCATTTTATTGATATTCTACTGTCCCTTATATACAATTTTTCTATCCCTAATAGCGTTCACGCATTAGTTGATTGGTTTGTAGTCCTGTGCACAAGGCATGTATGTGACTCGGATTGGTTCGTTCCAATTGCTGTTTTTCCCACCCGCTCATCCAACTCCTCCAAACATGTTTTTCTCAGCTTGTGTGAAACAGTCACTGTTGATCCCGTTTTTCTCTCCTCACAGAGAGGCTTGTTCTCTTGACTCGTGTGAAACAGGCTTGTTTTCTCAACTCGTGTGAAACAGTCACTGTCGATCCTGTTTTTCTCTCCTCAAGGTGACTTCAAGGGTGAGGGCCTAAAGCCAGTCTGCTTCCTCGCATGGCTGGTTCAATATATGTCCATTGTCTCTTAAGTATGCTCCCACACTTATCAATTCATCATATACTTTAATTCCTAACTGATTTCCTTGGGCTTGTGATAATAAGAAAAATAATGGTCTAGTATACCCTATATAACATATCCGTGACCAATTAGGAGGTAACCTTCAGTAAGCATATTGTCCACAAATCCAATAGTGACCTTTCAAAGCCCAGGGTCTGTTAGCAAATGGGCCTCCTCGTGTTTTGTCATCTGCTGTGTTCTCATAGTATATAGAATGCACTGGTCCTGAACGGCCCTCCTACTATGCTGTTATGACCATAGAGATCACAATACTCGCATTCAAAGGCTCCTACATCTGGATACCTTTTACAGTTGCAATCGTTTTCAGTTCGATTTGTAGCCAACCAGTATTTCCTAAAACCGGTAATGGCCTTCGTTTTATCTAAAGGGTGCCAACCTCATTGATAAACTCTTATCACATGTTTTTTGCTAGTGGTATTGTCTTGCTGGCAAGCCAGAAATAGAAAATCTTTAGACCCTCCTTTTTTCCTAATATCCTTCACAACTGCTTTACATCTGTCACACCCAGGTTCATTGAAAGAGCACTTTGCCCAGGTGTCATCTCTAAGCTTGACATGTGTTTGGTTCCATCTTCCTCGGTATCTAAAGCAATCATAAGGTCTACAATAGGCATCACAGCATTCCATGCTAGGTGACAATGTCTATTCACATTTGCTTTTTCCCACATATTTTCCTCCTGTCTTAGCTCTGTTCAGACAGTAATTTCCTCTCCCAGTGTACTGTATTTTCCATGGCTTTCCTTCTTCTTCCCAGAGTCCAGTCCCATGTGCACATCACTTAGTTGGCTTACCCACCATTTAGGCGGGACAGGCTAAGCTACCCACATCCACTCCTTGGCTCCTCCTGGACTTCCACAAACCCAGCAATTAGTAAGGTTGAAAACTCTGGCTACCTCATCCCCTAGAGTCAAAAACCGTTTTTCCTGTTCTTGGTTAACATTAAAAAAACCTAAAGTTTTCCCAGGGATTAAGGGCGAAGAAACAGGTCACCCAAAACAATTTTTGCAGTAATATGCCAGGCATCCTAGAAATATTAACAGAGCAATAAACATCAATACAATACAAGGAATTAAAATCTGCATGAGAATTTTCCATCACCATTCATGACATGATTCTTTGAGGTGTTGGACTGCAAGAGAAAAGGAAAACATGCTTGGTTTGTTTTGAGAACCGGAAATAGGTTGTTATTATTAAAAGGATGGGACAATCCATCAGATGTTAATTTTGTGTTCTTTCCCACGGGCATCTTTTGCCTTCCAGGCATATTTCACAGAATCACAGAATGGTCAGGGTTGGAAGGGACCTCTGGAGATCGTCTAGTCCAACCCCCCAACCCCCCCCTGCAGAGCAGGGTCAACTACAACAGGTTGCACAGGACGGCATCCAGGCGGGTTTTGAATGTCTCCAGAGTGGGAGACTCCACAACCTCTCTGGGCAGCCTGTTCCAGTGCTCCACTACCCTCAAAGTAAAGAAGTCCCTCCTCATGTTAAGATGGAACTTCCTATATTCAAGCTTGTGCCCATTACCTCTTGTCCTGTCACTGGGCACCACTGAAAAAAGCCTGTTCCATCCCCCTGGCATCCTCCCTTTAAGTATTTGTAAGCGTTAATAAGATCCTCCCTCAATCTTGTTTTCTCTAGACTAAAGAGACCCAAGTCCCTCAGCCTTTCCTCATATGAGAGATGTTCTAATCCCCTAATCAGGACCCTCTCCAGCAGTTCCCTGTCTTTCTTGAACTGGGGAGCCCAGAACTGGACGCACTACTCCAGATGTGGCCTCACCAGGGCAGAGTAGAGGGGGAGGATAATCTCTCTTGACCTCCTGGCCACACTCTTCTTCATGCACCCCAGGATGCCATTCACCTTCTTGGCCACCAGGGCACATTGCTGGCTCATGGTCATCCTGTTGTCCACCAGGACTCCCAGGTCCCTTTCCACACAGCTGCTCTCCAGGAGGTCAGCCCCCAACCTGTACTG
>NW_009647222.1:5632990-5648948 GCF_000708025.1 Charadrius vociferus
TTCCTAAAGAGAACATAGCCCTCCATGACAGTGTTCCAGTCATGTGAGCCATCCCACCACGTCTCAGTAATTGCAATGAGATCATGGTCCTGTGACCGCACACAGATCTCTAACTCCTCCTGTTTATTCCCCATGCTGCACGCATTGGTGTACAGGCATTTCAGAAAAGCCAATGGCTGTGTAGTTTTTGCCCTTGAGGAGTGGTGGGCCTTCTGATTCTTAGAAATACTAGCACTCGGCCCCACAGTTGCTGAGCTACTATGCCCAGGTGCCTTTCTAGCAAGCCCAGTTGCATGCCCATCCCCCTTCACATTTATTTGTGACGAAACAGGAAAAAGGACTTCACTGAGATGTTCAAATTAACAATTTAGGACTTCACTCACAGGTCCAATACGTCACTATTACAAGTTCTATGTGTACAATGGCGATTACACTATATCAGTTTAAAAGAAATTAGTGGAATACACTATTGCAACCTACAAATGATCCCAACAAGTGACAACACAAACCACAGGCGTGCTAGATATTAATACCTTAAAAGAGTGCACCAATCACAAACTTAATAGCATGCCATATACCATAGGTCTGTTTCTTAATCACTTACCCTCTCTCTCAGGTAAGGTCGCTCAATCCCTGGGAAGTTACCCTGTACAGCGTCCTGGACAAGGGGGGAACGAATCTCCTACAGGCCAGCTGTATCATTGGAAGATTCCCCATTTTTCTCCCCAAACCTTGCGGTTTATATTTCCTGAATCTGTGAGGGTGCAGGATTATGCCTGAGTGGATTACACTATCTGGGATATTTACCTCTGGTGGTGTGATAGCTAAGTCTCTGTTGCCAATTTGTGATGTCTAGCACTCAAAGTCACAGAAAGAGTGGTGGGACTCAGAGCATTTTGTTTGTTAAGGGCCATTTGGTTCTTATCATGATGCAATCTTGAGACAACCCCAGGCTGAGCCGATTCGCAGCTTCCCCCAGGTTATCTCTGCATAGACAAGGCAAGGAGGAGATGAAGCTGAGTCGGATGACAACTCCCTGCATCTCGCCTATTGTGCTCTGAAACCGGTTTGGCTGGGTGCTCCCATACATTATTCAGTGGGTCTTCAAGTACTAATGGTACATTCCCCACAGTGGGAAGGTCCACTAACACAGGTTGACCAGGAAAATGGGAGGGATCTTTAGGACAGTCAGGGTCTGTGGAAGCCAGAATTACAGCCGGAGTCTTTGGACAGAATGCCGTGATTTTCGGGCATCCATTTACTCTCCACCAGTTGTTTACATGGGTAATGGCATCCCACAAGTGTTCTGCCCACCCAGGTTCATGCAGTTTGAGGAGGCCGTTGGTGTGTTCCACTATCCCATTGGCTTGTGGATAATAAGGAGTGTGGAAAACCCATGCAGTTCCCTCCCCAGCTGCCCAATCCTGGACAACTTTGGCAGTAAAATGGGAACCATTATCTGATTGGATCGACTGTGGCCTCAGAAAGGTACTACATCACAGCTGCAAGGCCTTAACAGTGTTTTCCCCTGTAGCATGGGCAAAGCCTCACCTTGTACTCTGCCTGATACTATTGATACCCCTACTAACACATAATGTTTTCCATTGGGCCTTCGGAACAGGCCAACATAGTCTATTTGCCAGGAGTCCCATACTCTTTTGCCTGTTTTAACATGTAGACGGTCATCTTTGAGCGGGGTGTCTATCCAATCGCATGCAGCACTGGCCACAAGCTGAGATACAGGCCTGACATTTCTCTTGGGTGACCTGCCATCCCCTCATTTACAGAATCACAGAATGGTCAGGGTTGGAAGGGACCTCTGGAGATCGTCTAGTCCAACCCCCCACCCCCCACCCCCACCCCGCAGAGCAGGGTCAACTACAACAGGTTGCACAGGACGGCATCCAGGCGGGTTTTGAATGTCTCCAGAGTGGGAGACTCCACAACCTCTCTGGAGCTCCTTTCCTCGTTGGTTCCTCAACCACTTGGAGGAGGAAGTTGTCCTCAATCCAATCCAAGAACCTCCTGGATTGCCTATGCCTGGCTGTGTTACCCTTCCAACAGATGTCAGGGTGGTTGAAGTCACCCATGAGGACCTGAGTCTGTGAACGTGATGCCACCCCTACCTGTCTATAGAATCACAGAATCATAGAATTGTCTAAGTTGGAAGAGACCCTTGGGATCATCGAGTCCAACCATCTACCCTACTCTACAAAGTTCTCCCCTACACCATATCCCCCAACACCACATCTAAACGGCTCTTAAACATCCAGGGATGGTGACTCAACCACCTCCCTGGACAGCTTATTCCAATGCCCGACTACTCTTTCTGTGAAAAATTCTTTCCTAATGTTCAGTCTAAATCTACCCTGTTGGAGCTTGAAGCCATTTCCTCTCATCATTAATTACCTGTGAGAAGAGACCAGCACCAACCTCTCTACAGTGTCCTTTCAAATAGTTGTAGAGAGTGATGAGGTCTCCCCTCAGCCTCCTCCTCCTCAAACTACACAGCCCCAGCTCCTTCAACCACTCTTCATACGATTTGTTTACTGGGCCCTTCACCAGCTTCGCTGCCCTCCTCTGCACTCACTCCAGCACCTCCAGATCTCTCTTGTATTGAGGTGCCCAAAACAGGACACAACACTCGAGGTGTGGCCTCACCAGTGCTGAGTACAGGGGCACAATCACCTCCCTACTTCTGCTGGCCACGCTATTTCTAATACAAGCCAGGATGCCGTTGGCTTTCTTGGCCATCTCAGCATGACTCATCAGTCCACATTCCCTCGGTGGTTTTCCATTAACCTCTTTGTCCTCCCAGGGTTTGTGGCCTAGGAGTTCCAACACGTCCCCGTCTATCAATTGGGCAGCACTTTGAGTCTTGTCTTTCAGGCCTTGTCCCACATCCTGGCCATCCTTTGCTCACTTTGTCAAGCTGTTTAGAAAAATAATAGGCCACAGCTCTTTAGTCGTGTCCTAGCCATTGAGCTAGGACTTCCAGAGCTATACCTTGTTTTTCATGGGAAAACAGCCAGAAGGGTTTAGTAAGGTCAGGCAGGCCCAAGGCTGGGGCCTTCATTAGTTCCTTTTTAAGCGTTTCAAATGCATTTTGAGCTTCTTTGGACCAGGTCAATTGAGTGGGATTTTTTCTCAAAAGTTCATACAAAGGTTTTACTATCATTCCATAATTGTAAATCCATAATCAACACCAACCTGTCATTCCCAAAAAGGTCCTGAGTTCTTTTACCGTCTGAGGGAGGGGGGTTCTGCAGATGGCTTCTTTTCATTCCATTCCTAATTCTCGGTGTCCTCCAGACAGTTCATATCCAAGGTAGGTTACCTGTTGTTGCACCATCTGAGTTTTCTGTTGAGAAACTCAATACCCGTTTAGTCCCAAAAAAATCAATAAACTAGTAGTCCATTGAATACAGTCAGGTTTTGTTTCAGTTGCTATTAACAAGTCATCCACATACTGTAAAAGGGTTCTGTCTCTGGAGGGAGGGTCCCATGTTTCAAGTTCTCATGCTAAGTGATTCCCAAAGATTGTTGGACTATTCTTAAAACCTTGGGGTAACACTGTCCAGGTGAGCTGGGTTCTTCTAACAGTGGTAGGACTTTCCCATTCAAATGAAAATAATTTTTTACTTTCTTTGGCTAAAGGCAAACAGAAAAATGCATCTTTTAAATCTAATACTGTAAACCACACTTGATTATTTTGCAATTTAGTAAGTAAAGTATAAGGATTGGCCACCACAGGGTGTAAATCTTTAATGATTTTATTTACTCCCCTTAAATCTTGTACCACTCAATAAGTCCCGTCTGGCTTCTTCACCAGTAAAATGGGTGTGTTATATTCTGATTCACATTCCACTAACAGTCCGTGCTGTAAAAAGTTGTTAATTGGGCCTTCTATCCCCTTTTGATCTTCTAATTTCAGGGGATATTGCCTTTGTTGTACCTGGCTTACTCCTTCCTTGAGTTCTACTACTACAGGAATGGCATTCTTTGCCCTCTCTGGGGTCCCCGCAGCCCATACTCCTGGATATACCTGACTGATAATTTACTGGTGCAGTGGACTTCCCAGGGTATATTAAGGCTAAACTTAAAATTTCAATTAATTGATTTTCTTGTACCTTTAGTTCCATGGTTCCCTGTTTAAAGATTATTTCTGCTTCCAATTGTTCCAATAAATCCCAACCCAATAATGGCCTGGGTGATTTTGGTAAATATAAAAATTGGTGTGTTCCAATCCACTTTCCCATTTTAAATTTGAGTGGCTTCAAGAAGAGGAGCCACTGGCCAACAGGAAAAGGCATTATTACATTCACAAAATCTTTACTTATAGGTATCAGTTCTTGATTCACAACAGAGAAAGAAGCCCCTGTTTAATGGCAAATAATGGCAACCAATTTACAGCTTTTGGAACTGCATTCTCGATATCTTCTTAACATTCTATAATCACACCCATCATTTGGGTCCCAGTGTGGGTCAGTCAGGGGAACGTGGTCGTCTACATGTCCTTGTAAAGCTCCTCCAGTAATTTGGGCCTGCACATGAGCTCGAGCAGTTTTGTAACACTAATTATTTTTCTGTTGCAGTCATTTCCCCCAAAATCAAATCTACATCTGACCAATAGGGATCTTGATTTTTGACTATCAACTCAAATTGGTTTGCCACTTTAGAGGAGACGTCCTGCTATCCCTAGGTTACTTCTTTCCAGGCATCTAGGTCAGCAGTGGAGAAGGGAACTTTTACTCTAGCCGGTCCTCCTGCCGCCATTACCTCCAACAATGGGGCCAGGAGTTGTGGAGCTTTCTTTGTTTTACTCCTGGGCTGTGCCGTAACCACCGGAGTAAAAGCATTTGCTGCTTCTTCCTCCTCCTCACTACTATTATCTGCTTTAGATAGTAATGACGGGTGTGGGAAGGGCAAATTAAGGGGTGGAGGAGGTAATCCCAAATCCTCGGGTTGCTTTTCTATCTCCCCTTCTTTCTGGGGTCTGTTACTTTCAAGCATGTTTGTCCGATACTACATGCTGAGCAACATCTCTTCATTTTTTTCTGCTCCCTTTCTCTCATTTCTTCACTCTCTTTCTAGAGATAAAACTAGAGGGTCTTGTGGCGATACATTAATACCACAATCCCTTTGCCATTCCAGGTGATTTAGCAAGGTAAAAAACATATCTGCGTACATAACTTCGTCCCACTTTCCTTCTCTCCTCAAAACCAACATTAACTGCAAGATAGTACTGTAATTCAAAGATCCATTAAAGGGTCATTTTTCACCATCTTCTAGTTTGTACAGGGGCCACCACTGATTACAATACTTGATTAATGCCTTCCTTTTCACATTCCCACCTGGTGGTCCCCCTATATCTTTCCAATGTGCTAAAATGCATCCTAGGGGGCCTTTCTTTAAAATGCCACCACTTTGTTGTCCTCCCATTTTCCTGATTCCTGATTTGATTTTCTAATCCACAAAACACATATACTGTATAAGTAACCCTTTCTTTTTTATCCCAATCTGTCCACACGTCACACTTAGGACAACTAAAGTCCCAACCAGAAGTTACCCACAGTTTCCGACTACACCCTATACACTCTAACACAAAACCAGGGTTACATGAATTATTGTGATGCAACAAACACCGTTCAGGAGGACACATTCAAATGCACTTTGGACACTGTTCACAGCTACTTTACAGCAACAAGGAACTATTAGGCTTCAAACAAACAAACAAACTGGCAGTATTACCACAAAGAACTCTTTTCCAAAATACCTCCACTCTGATGTCCTCTCAATTTACACTTTCATGACACACAGGATGTTAATATGTGCGTAACAAAATATTGGCCAATAACAGAGTTAACAATAAGGTTATACGGGTCCTGAGACCCTACACTCGCTTCATTCATCTCTGGCTGCGCCCCTCGCTGGGTAACAGAACCACGGATCAGAACCCCACATTTACTTCGCAGCTATACCGTGTCTCAGTCACTCAGTCCATTCACACACAAGTCGCGACTCAGTCCATTCACACGTAAGTACCAAATCTAAATCAGTTTTCAGTAAACAATTCCTTACGAGTATATCCGAGTTCAATACCACTAAATCAATACCACCACAGAGTATGTTATTGCAGAAGTACGTAGCTTACCCCCGGGCCCGTACCAACGTACTAAATACCAGAGTACACTACTCACAGCGAGCGTGCACAAAACCAGAAGTACAAACACTTATGCAGGTTTTGTACCACTATCAGATGTGTACCCTCAGGCACTAGTAGCCTGGTATACGGTGCCCTGCGTAAGACATCTCTTAGGACTTATGGGAACACCCTATTGACTGGTCCCTTAACCCAGAACGCATTTTACCTGTATACCGAAAGCTTAAAGAATACTTAAAGAATACGTTGTTAGATGGTCCTTGTCTGCTCTCGCAGTGATCCAATTGAGGCGAGGAGTCCCTCCAAGAAATCCCAGGGGTACCCTAGGGAGTCCTGTTCTCAGTGGGTCCTGCAGCCGAGCAGAGCGGGTCCCATCTGGGTCACCAGAAACGATGCCGTGAAAAGCTGAAATCCGGATTCAATACTCTTGGTGACTATTAAGCAGGTATTCTTTATTGCAGCACTGGGCGCACAGGGTATCGCTCCTCCTAATGTGCACATCGTAAAGGGTTAGTAATACAGCTCATATACATGCCATATATACATACTCATTACTTTTCTGGTAACTCATTACCATAGGTTACTACCCACTCCTTCATGCACACTACAGTCTCTCAGTGGTCCTTCAGAAACTTGTGGTAGTTGTTTACTTGTTTACTTTGTTTACTCCTCTTTATCACTGTATTCTTTTAGTGAACTGTAGTTCTTTATTCCTAATCTGTTTGCCAAAGCTGCTGCTGGTTCTGGCCGTTGTGATCTCAAGATATCCTGTTCTCTTTTTTGGGTGATAGTTGTAATAGTTTCACATTCTGTTCTTCAAAGATAAAGCTAGCCCTCTTCCTTAAAGATAAGGTTAGTTAGTAAGTTTCCATCTCTCTTCACCAGTAAACCCAGTTGTCCCTTTCCTCCACCTGGCAGGGCCCCTTTAGTTCTGATCGTAGTATCCACTATCAATGAATGGGTTTGTGTGGCTTGCATGCGTTCAGATCCCATCCTTGTTATTCACTTCTTGTAAATACAGAATCACAGAATCGCCTAGGTAGGAAAAGGTCTGTAAGATCATCTAGTCCAATCATTAACCTAACACTGACAAGCCCACGGCTAAATGATGTCCCTAAGCACTGTATCTACAGGACCCTTAAATACCTCCAGGATGGGGACTCCACCACTGCCCTTAAAAAAAACTGGATGACCCTTTCAGTAAGTAAATTCTTCCTAATATCCAATCTAAACTTCGCTCAGTGCAACTTGAAGACATTTCCTCTTGTTCTATAACCTGTTACTTGACAGAACAGGTCGACGCCCACCTCTCTGCAAACTCCTTTCAGATAGTTGTAGAGAGCGATAAGGTCTCCCCTGAGCCTCCTTTTCTCCAGGCTAAACAACCCCAGTTCCCTCAGCCGCTCCTCATAAGACATGTGCTCCAGACCCCTCACCAGTTTCATTGCCCTTCTTTGGACACACTCCAGCGCCTCAATGTCTTTCTTGGACACTAAACTCTTAATTTTGCCCCAATGTGACAGATGCACTCGACCCCTTAACCAAACTAGCAGGAGTTTGGTACAGGCTCCAAAGGGGGTAAAGGCCTGATGTGTAGCCAAGCCAGTAACTCCTCTAGTTCAACCTGTTTCTGAAAGCCCACAAAGGACGCAGTAAACATCAAGATAGATGAGTTTGGAACACCGATCATGTGATTAATGCATAAATAACAGGTGATTTTTCCAAACTCATTTATCAACAACCAAAGAAAGTTGTAGGTACAAGGAGTCTCACACATACCTTTTCCGCATAAACAACAGGTGACTTTTCCAAACTCATTTATCAAAAACCAAAGAAAGTTGTAGGTACAAGGAGTCTCACACATACCTTTTCCATCACGTGATTTGACTACGAGCCAACCACTTTATCCCATAAATATGACAGCCTAAGTGAGCTTTCTTTGAGCTCTCCCTGCTAGGCAGCGAAGCTGCATGGCGCTGATCTGCCCTTGAGCTGGGACACCTCTCAAGGTTGCTCGTTGAGGGAGAGGTACCTTTTACCAATGGCAGATCTTTGGTAAGTGACCAATACTGTGCATGATAACCTTGATTTTGCCTTGGTAACATTGATTTCATGCTGAATTGATGCTAATGACCAAGCCTGGGACTAAGTCTGGATCCAGCCGCACCTAGACTCCTCTCTGAGGAGTTTAGAAAGCAAGGGGGTCCATTCTGAACCTCGTGACTCAACGGGGCAGCCTCCCTCACCCTTTGTGTCCTCAGTCTCTCTGTGAATCATTGCAATTCAAGTGTAATTCAATCTTCCTTTGTGTGTTTTCCCATGCAGTAATTAATACAGTGAACTTGCCATCAAACTTAATGTTAAGTCGCACTTTTGCAACATCATGTTAAAATCTCTTTGTTAACACTTTTGACAGGAGTTCTTTAAGCAATCTAAATCACCTATTCGTGGCAAATTGGCATAGCCGGCAGGATCCTAAATCAGCAATCACAACACCCAGTCCCACTGCATGGCCATGTTGTTGGGCTGGGACTGGGTCAGTGGGCCTCTTGGTCCAGCTCCCAGGACAGGTCTCTGCTTTGCACGGATACACCCCCATAGGATGGGTCTGTAGCCTTCAGGCACATTCTAACTTGTTTGTGTCCCCCAGCCTTGTGACACTGCTTGCCATCTTGATCTTCGCCACTCCCTAGCCATGCTAAAGCATGTTCAGCAGCTTTGTGAAGCAAGGGCCCATAAGCCCACTTTTTACTTTTATTCAATTCCTTTCTATTGGCATTTAAATGTAAACTATTCGTTTCATTAGCTCTTATTAAAGGATATTTTATACCAACACTTTTATGGATATATGCCAGAGGAACTTGGGCAGGCTGGAGAGGTGGGCCCATGCCAACCTCATGAAGTTCGACAAGGCCAAGTGCAACATCCTACACCTGGGTTGGGGCAATCCCAAGCACAAATACAGGCTCTGCAGAGAATGGATCAAGAGCAGCCCTGAGGAGAAGGACATGGAGGTGCTGATTGATGAGAAGCTCAACATGAGCCGGCAATGCACGACTGAAACCCAGCCATATCCTGGGCTGCATCAAAAGAAGCATGGCCAGCAGGTCAAGGGAGGTGGTTCTGCCCCTCTACTCTGCTCTGGTTAGACCTCACCTGGAGTACTGCGTCCACTTCTGGAGCCCCCAACATAAGAAGGACATGACCTGTTGCAGTGGGTCCAGAGGAGGGCCATGAAGATGATCCGAGGGCTGGAGTACCTCCCCTATGAGGAGAGGCTGAGCGAGTTGGGGTTGTTGAGCCTGCAGAAGAGAAGGCTCCAGGGAGATCTTATTGCGGCCTTCCAGTACCTAAAGGGGGCCTACAGGAGAGCTGGGGAAGGACTTTTTTACAAGGGCATGTAGTGATAGGATGAGGGAGAATGGCTTTAAACTGGAAGAGGGTAGGTTTAGATTAGGTACTAGGAAGAAATTTTTCACTCTGGGGGTGGTAAGGCACTGGAACAGATTGCCCAGGGAAGTTGTGGAGGCCCCATCCCTGGAGGTGTTCAAGGCCAGGCTGGATGGGGCTTTGAGCAACCTGGTCTAGCGGAAAGTGTCCCTGCCTATGCCAGGGGGGTTGTAACTAGATGATCTTCAAGGTCCCTTCCAACCTAAACCATTCTATGATTCTATGATACTATGATATTTATATAATGTATGCTATATAACTTTAGATATGCATATATATACATACTTATATGAATATACATATATAAAGTGTATCTAGGTATAACTAAAAAATACAGACATGTTTTTACACTCCTTTATATACATATATTTTGTTCTCTCCATATGTATCTGTATAAATATATATGTAATGCCCTGGCCACACGTCCATCTGATGCTGTATCATCTCAGGGTCCTCAGCATCAGACAGAACATAAGATTTTATAATTTGCTGTTACCTTTTCTGGGTTATTAATTCTTCCTGAGAATGTTAGTGCCTCTATTGTTGGGATCCCAAAAGAAGCAGTATTCTCCTGGGGGAAAACACCCCAAATAACGTAGCAAAACTGAAGAACCGGTTTGTATGGGGAGATGATGAAAAAGCCACTTTTGAGCAGGCTAAACACATTGTGTTAGGTCCCAGTCAACTCCAGAAACCTTTGTAAGTCCTGCTCTCAGGTGATGATACAGCACCTTGGAGTTTGTGGCAAAGAGGCAAGGGGAGGAAATAAAAGCACAGAGTGATGGGCAGCATATAAGGGTTTAGCCATAGTGGTTAGTAAGTGGCACGTGGACAGCTGGACAGTATATGGGAAACCATTTTGGAGTTGGGACTTATGGAAGCAGAAGGCAAAAAGAATATGGGAATTCAAACCTGTGGGTTTGACAGGTTGATGCCCACATCACCCAAGGTGTTGGGGAAGAGAGGGAGCACAATGCCACAGCAGATCTGTCCACTCAAATTAGGGGTGTTACTTTATCTCTTGATGCTCTGTCTCCTGATACTCTATTTCTGATGAGAAAGCCCTGGCCAAGCGGACACATGAGTAGTCCAGACACCTTGGCGTTGATGCACACATAAAGGGGCCCAAAGCCAGGGCACTCTGTGTGCCCGGGAAGCCATTTAGGAATCAGTGCGGCAAGTATTACAGAACATGCTGGTGATGCAGGAATCAGTGCGGCAGTGTGCAGGTTGCGCGATACTGAAAGCTCTAAAGTTACCTCAGTAGCCTTACAGGCAGATTCAGCAAGGCCCTGTTATTGGTTGTACTGGACAAATAGGTTATATTGGGCCTTCACTAAAAGCGCAAGTATTACAGAACATGCTGGTGATGGTGGATACACACACCAGTGATGTTGCTCTGTCCCCAGCTGCACATGCCAACAAGAAAGGGCCACCGAAAGGCCTGTGGTTACTTAGCCAGTGGATAGGCCCACGTGCCTGCATCCAGTTGGACAACGGGTCTCATTTTAGAGGCCAAATGGTCTGACAGCGGGTGGTGGAGCAGGAAGGACACAGGGTATATCAGATACCTATCACCCCAGAGTTGCTGATCTAATGGAACGGACCAATACCTTGTTAAAAGGGCGGATGCATGCACGGCTTCCCCCTCACTCTCTCCATAACTGGTCAACAGTGCTAGTACAGGTTATAAAGGACTTGAATAGTAAAGCATGCTTTCAAGGCTATACGTCCTCGCCTAGCATCTTCTGCTGGAACATCAGCACAATCGATACAAAATTGAGTTTTCAGGCAGATGCCGAAATGGTTAAATTGCAGACAGAATGGAAACAGTGTAAAAAGAGATAACTGCAAAGAACTCAGACAGTGTGGACGGTAACTCAAGGCCGGAGCGGGAGGCCAGTACAAGTTGGTCTAGGAGGTTAAGTGCATAATTAAGAGACCGATATGAAAGGAATCTGTGGGATGGAGTGCAAAACTCACCCAAAGAATACCAAGGCAGGCCCTTCAAGCAGAGAAAACAAACCACCAAGGACTCTCAGGACCACCGCTAAGGAAGAAAGTGCATGTGCAGCTGGGAGCAGTTAATGAAATAATTTTCATATGTATAGTTGTCATGAATATGTAAAGCTTACGATGTAATAAATAGGGTCTAGCTAGAAGCTGTGTTATGCACGTTGGGCGCAGTGATCCCCCGTGCATCCAGCGCTGCAATACAGAGAATGCCTGCTTCTTAGTACTACATTGGTGTTAAGGAGTTTATTCCCAGTTTCGGTTACATGATCAGGTACAGTCCAGGATGTTGACAGAGCCCAATGACTCCTCAAGGGTCAGAGGCAAGTGCAAACACCAGACCCTTCAAGGGAAACATCCCTGCAGATGGGACACGTGGACCAGGAGTTGCATACTTAGTCCTAAAGAAATAAGCAGACATCCCTCATTGCATGTCTGAACCTATGCTGTATGTAAAAAAAAGTCTTTGTTTTATCTTACGCAGAACTGCTACATGGAGCCTCGCAGTATTGCTTTTGATCTCTGCATGCTGTGTATCAGTGAACATGAAGTGCCGGACATCTCTGCCCTCCAGCAGCACCAAAGCTCCCCTTCGTCTACTATATCACGTAACTGGACTGTTTGGTGAATTTGCACCACTGTGTCTCAGGGTACGTGGGACTAGGGGTGGAACCTGATGGCAAGACATCTGTAGTGGTCCTAGCTCCAAAGGTGACTGCTGTCCTACACTTATTCTCACAATCAATATTTGTTTTATTACTCGTGTATTTTATTAATTTTAGTAATTGGTTTTTGTAAAATAATCTTTCTGGTAGCCAAAAAAACCCTTACTGTTATAATCTGCAATTTACGGTGTCCGTAGGAAAGGTCAACTGTATGTGGATCAAGGGGTGGAAGTTAGTCATCCTGACCGGAAGATCATTGTACATCGAGGAGTTAGTGATCCACAAAACAGCTGACCTGGGTTGGCCCAAGCCTGTGCTGTGCTGTACAGTGCTCCACAGACAGCCTGGCCTGCCTGCAGGCTGCACACATCCCTTGGCCACAGGATGAACTTAGCCAGCTAATTGCAATCAAGGAGCCCGTGGCCAGCTCCCACTCAGTACCCACGATGACACCACCTGCGCAGCCTTGCCTTTATCTGACAGCGCCGCAACCAGTTCTCATGTGGACATCCTCTTTGTTTGACCGTAGAAATAATGACTAGAAATATTTTCTTGTAAAAAAAAAATCCTGTAAGAGTTCAAAAGTTCTCAGTGCTGGGTAACCTTTCCCCAGATGGGATCTGCATGTTGTGCCCTTGTTGGAGGCCCATCCGGCGCTGCACAACTGGGGGCTCCCAGCTTCTGGATGGATGTGCAATTATCTATCCTATCCTCTTTGTGTTACAGTGTTAGCTCCAATAAACGTCATTCTAAGCAATACTTTACAGAGTCTGTCTGCTTTTCTTACTGGAATTATAAAGAACCAGCACCTCCTTGTGCCAAAACATTCAGGTGTTTCCCCAGAAGCAAGTCTGTAGTTTTAAAAATCATTCAGATTAACCACAATGATAATATTACATCTTCTGCTTTTACATGAACCAAGTACTAACTGACAAAAAATCTTCTTGGAATCGTTAATTTCACTCAGCCTGTAAAATGTTTTGTGCTCTTTTAAGATGTTACCACTTCTCTGATCCCTTTACAAAGGCCAATCAAATAGTATACAATTTTCCATTCATCTTTATCATCCAGTCTGTGGACTGGGCATCTCTTGCCTCCCTCTGCTCTCACTGTCTGAACAATTTTTCCATCTGCTTGAAGAACGGAAGACAGTGAAAGAAAAAGTATGCATCTCTACAGAGATGTTATTGTCATAATCTATACATTAATTCATTATTCACTAGTGATACATCACTTATATTCCCAGTCAAAACTTAACCGTCTTGGCCCAAATCAACAAAGGCCTACAGACATCTGATGTGCCCAAACACACTTGCAGAAAAGGAAGTGTGATGGAAATACAAAGTGCATTACCACTGGCAGGCAGCCCAGTCGGCTTTTGACAACGGGGCCATGATCTAGCAGGCCCTGCTCTGCGCCAAAGCACACCGGCCATTCAGCAGAGGACACAGGGTGGCAGAGACCCAGTCAACCTGGAACTGTACATGTCATTTTATCCTTTGTAGAAAAAAAGGATATAGAAAAAAGACTTTGCTTTCAGACAAGTAGATTTCTCCCAGTATTTCAGCGAGGACTCCCCCAATACCTACTCCATCTGTGTACTGCAGCAAGGATTTGGCTACGGGAGTTTGGGATGATTATGAGTCACATCTATATTTAGAATGAGTCATGTATTGAAGGTTATGTGAACACACGCTCACAGGAGTGACATGGGCACCATCACGGGCGCACAGTGATTTTCAGAGGTCCTAGGAGAACTTCAAGAGTTCTCATTTAATAAAGAATAAAATCTACTTAATGACTGTCATTTACTTTCATGGTCTTACATCCTCTGCCATACACTAAGCTATACACTCTGCTATACACTAAGCTTGGTAAGAAGTGTCAGGAATGAATTTGCAATGGGTTACTGCTACTAAAGCCAAGTTCATTACATCCCCTACACAAATTAAACATTATTAATATGGAATTTTTTTTACAGATCTGCACTTCTCATCCCCTTGCTGTCAGTTAGGAACTAAAAAGGTATGCTGTAATTGTGAGCAACTATTTTCAAAATCCTAATTTGCCCCATTGTATCTGAAATCGCTTTTTAAATTTTTTGTGAATGGAGGCAGCAACAACTTTTGTTAGTTTGCACAAGCAAGTGCTCTAAGCAAAATGAGAATTTCTCCAGCCATTTATGGTATACTATGGAATAAAATCCTTGGAAGATATTCTTGTACTTGATGACGCAAGTCTACCCAATTTCTTGCGCCGTTTAGGTCAGGTCATTTACTCAGGTAATTTACAGTGGAATGGGATGTGTTCAGAGAACAGAATTTAGTTTATGACCAAGACGGCCAGCAATTGTCTGGACTGTGAAATTACCTTCAATGCTAGGGAAAAAAAGTTACTTCTTTAAAAAAAGACAAAATGAAAGCATTTATACCTAACTGCCATTAGGAGGTGGCTGTTTTGAAGACTGTGATTGATGTCCTGATAGCTACAGGAATGTCTGAACAGACACTGGCCATAAAATAGTGTCATTTTCTGTGGCACACACAATTAGTAGTTTTATCTTTTACAGCTTATCCCTTCCTCCAAGAGGAAAAAAAGCACTGAAGGTCAGTGTTGGAATGAAAAGCACACTTACTAATATGCTGAAAACTCTAAGGTAGTCCAGACTGCAAAAGCTTCAACTCATTTTAAGCAGATCATCTCAAACTACTGCATTGCTGGGCAGTTTATCACATGTCAGTTTATTTCCTTACTTTGACACACTTCTCATGTTATAGTAGAATCATAGAAAGGTTTAGGTTGGAAGGAACCTTGAAGATCATCTAGTTCCAACCCCCCTGCCATGGATGGGGACACCTTCCACTAGACCAGGTTGCTCAAAGCCCCATCTGACCTGGCCTTGAATGCCTCCAGGAGTGGGGCCTCCACAACTTCTCTGGGCAACCTGTTCCAGTGTCTCACCACCCTCACAGGAAAGATTTTTTTCCTAATATCTAATCTAAATCTACCCTCTTTCAGTTTAAAACCGTTACCCCTCGTCCTATCGCTACACTACCTGATAAAGGGTCCCTCCCCAGCTTTCCTGTAGGACACCGTAGAGTAAGATAAGATAAGAAGTTTGGTACTTCTCAAAACCAAAGAAAGAGAAGAGCAAAGTCATTTGCTCCCATGACCGAGGAGAAGACGGAAGAGGATTCCCCACCACCGTCCGGAGCCCGGCCAGGCTCTGCGGGCTGTGTCCTGTCCGGGAAGCGCCAGGTGCCTCTGGAGGGCTACAGCTTGTGAAGGGAGAGTTACAGGTAGGGTGAGGAGCATCTCGGAAACATCAGCTCCATGTTCATCTTCACACCATGGTCTAAGTTATAGTTTTAGTATTGTGTCCAAAACTGATGGGGGGGGAGGCTGGGAAAGAGGCAGTCTCTCACATTTCCGTGTTTCTTTTTCTTGATAAGGAATGAAGAAAGACCTGAATCTATTTTTTTTTCCCCCCTTTAATTTTTATCTCAACTCTTTGCTATCTGTTCTCTTTGGTCCCTTGACAAAGTCCATCCAAATCCTCCAGTGTTCAGGCGCACAAAGTCCTCACCTGGCAAGAAGAGAAAGTAAACGCCAAATTTAAAAATAATTAAATAATAATAATAAATAAAAAAAGAAATCCACCAAGAAG